>NW_004949099.1:22263056-22276647 GCF_000317375.1 Microtus ochrogaster | reverse complement strand
TAAGTGCAGGTTTATAAGGAGGAATTAAAGTGGTCCAGTTAGGGTACAAGTTTGAGATGGACATAGGATATACACAAGTGGAGCTACAGAATAAAGGAATAAACATAGTAGGCTGAGTCTGTGGCTCACGGGAAAGGTCAAGGGTAACAGAAGAAACTTGTGGGTCTTTGGAAGTATAAAATCATGAGTCTTTAACTACATAATGAATAACTGAAGAGAATGAGATGGAATCATGAGTCTTCAACTACATTATGAACAACTAAAGAGAAAGAAATGAAGATAGGACAGCTCTGCTCAAGACTGGATAGGGGAAGAAACAGTCCGTGAGCTTGGAGTTGGGAAGATGAATTTTTACCAAGACAACAAGATAACTGTGAGGCTTGAACTCAAAATCCTCACAGAATTGAGTCCCAGGTGGTCACAGTGAGTTCTACTAAAATAAAATAAAATAAAATAAAATAAAATAAAATAAAATAAAATAAAATACTGAAAGATAAGAAACGAAAGCAGAAATGAAAGAAGGTTCACAAACCCTATGCACAAAAGACAACCGCATGGAGTCTAACACATTAGTGTCTGTCCCATTGCCCCTCCTTCCATTGGTTCCTTGTAACGGCATAAACGAATGCAGACAGATTGTAAATATATATATATATATATATATATCTTTAATGGAGAAATAGACTTACAGAACCACCCTTCCTGCGAGCATGCTCGCCAGATTTATAGGTAAACATTAGCCCGAGGCGAACATGGCCCCTAAGGGGCGGGACTTATCCCTACAGTTCCTACTATCACACAGCTATGATCTTGCCTCTTATATGTATGGTCATCTTGAAGCAAACTGTCCTTTATCACCAAATAATTCCTGATAAAGACCAAAGGAATAGAAACACAGTATGATATTAAGATGTGAAATCAGCTGCTCTGGGTAAAAGTTACAAGGTAAACAGGGATGTAACTAAGTGATAGACAGCCTGCCTAACATATGTGAGGCCTGTGTTAAATCCCCAGAGCTGCAAAATTAATTTTAAAAAAATAACTTAAGAGGTGAATTGCATCATTTGGTCCCAGGCCTCATTCCTTCCTGTGTCCATGCCCTTTGCCTTGGAACTTTTCAGTGCCAAGCTACCATGGGTGTAGTGACCTTGTCTATCCTTGACTGAAGGTTCTACCCAAAGGGACATGCTTTGGATCAGTTGGATAGGTCACCTGATCAAGCAGTCAACCCTAAGGCACATAGGCAGACTTATGCAACATGAGCAGAGACGCTGCGACCCCGGACACATTAACAATGAGCACCATGCTATCAATTACTAAGGTTTTGTGACTACTGTGTAGCAAAGACAATAACAGTGAATGGATGTGGTCAATTTCTTCCCTATTCACAGTTATCACTACTAGGCAAGCCCTCCCCCAATATGAACTTAAAGTAACTGACACCACAAAAAAAAAAATGAACATATGGGCATGTCCAACCTGCAGCCTAGGATTAAACTAGAAAAATAACCCAAAACAAAATATTTAAAACATTATAAGAATTTTTTTTTAGCAATTTTGAGGGTTTTTTGGTTGTTTGTTTGTATTTTATTTGAGTTTGTTGTTGTTTTGTAACTCAGCCAGGAAGTTCTCAGGCACTAACTTTGTAGATGACAGTGGCGTGTCACAATGTCAAGTCTGGACATACCTGAGAGATGATACAGGATCTGGTTGATCTGTAAGTTACTGTAACAGACAAACAAAATCAAACAGAAGGCTCTCGGGCATTCAGACTCTCCTACTTAGGATTTGCAGTCCAGGTTGCTAGAACACTCCAAACACAGTCTCTTTTTTCTTTCAAAAGGCCTTTGAATCTTTCCTCATAAACACACCACTCCTCTTCAAAGAGTGCTTAGAGCTCTGCTTGTCCTTTTAGCTCAAGCACCATTCTGACTTCCAAAGGCATTGATTCTCAAAATGTGTTAAATGTGCTCACATTAGCACAGCTTCCATAAACGCTGCTTACACACTCTAACAAATTTTGAAGGGAACCACTATTCTCCACGGAGTGTTAAAGTTGTCAATAAAGCGCAATGAATGAACTAGACTATTGGTTTGATGGTGTTACTATGCTTGGGAGGTTATGAAATTCAGAAGCCGCCCGAGTAACAACCTCAGATTCATCTGTGCCGGAGCTGGACCTCTCGCCACCGTCGTCTATCGAGTGTATCTGTGTTGTCCATCAGACCGTTAGCAAGCCTCCAAATCTGAGAGTGAAACTGGTAGGGGCTTGCCACACAAACCCGGCAACTAGACCTCAACCCTTAAGACTCACACAAGGGTAAAGAGAAGTGACTCTACAAGGATGTCCCCTGACCTCCACGCATGCTCTGTGCCACGTGCACCACACAGCATCATGCATGTACAATCAGAATTGCAGACACAAAGTTTAAAGAGTTTTATGTTTTAAATGTGTGGAAATATTTGATGCTTCCAATTACAGAGAAACTCAAATGTACAGTTGAGAGAAGAGAGGAAATGAACAGCAATAGAACCGCTAGCTATTATGCTGGACTCAGGAACACAAGAATGACGGTAAATATCAATTTGTGGCCAGCCAACAGTTTAAAAATATTAAATTCCCATAGGAAGTCCTTTCCTTGAACCTGAATATAACTGTCTTTAGCTCTATAATAGCCATTCATAAAAGTCTTTGTTAAATATGTATAAATGCATTCAACAGCTGATCTTTGGAAACAAGACTAAAAACTCATTTCAAGAACTATGCAACTCCCATGACAGGCTTTAAGACCCATTCTCAAACACCAAAATACCCATGTACCCACTGAAAGGTGCTGTAAAACAGCTGTACACGCTTCCCTGGTCTGGAAACATGTACATTCACCGCTTCCCAGCCAGAGAACTCTGGAGTCCATGAATCCTACTGATAGACAAGAAAGTGTGTCTTCAAAGGTGTGGCTGGAAGGAGGGTACCAGAGGTCTGGATGGCCCTCTGGCATCTGGAGGGGCCAACGCAGAAGACAAAGCATAATTTCTCACACATTTGAGCACTATCCTGTGGCATCAACATTCTTTATTCCGAGACGGCGTGGACACAAAAAGAACTGCACTTCTAAGGCTCTAAAAGGTGATTTGCTTTTAAGTTTAGAAAATTAACGTGATAGTTTTGGGTTTTCTATTCTTAGAAATACTGATACACACAACTATAATATTAGAATTTAAACAAAATGCTAAAAACACAATATGCTATTTTGTGCTAAAGACTGAGCATAAGGGAATACATCTTTCACACCATCACCAGAACTGACTTTTTTTTTAAAGCCAATTTAATGACATCGTTTTCTGGCATAAAGGTTCTCATGACTTCCTTGGATTGTACAAGAAAAGGCACATATAATTTAAATATAGCAGGAAGAAAAACCTTTCTCTATAGAGTCTTCATCAACATTTCCAGCCTTATGTGGAACCTGTGCTGCCTGCTCCTGGGGACCCACTCCATGCTGGCCACACAGAGAACATTCTTCACTTGAGCTATGACCTTTCACATCTCCTTGATTGTGCAAGCTCCCTGAGTTTGCTGAAGTGACCTTATCCAATAGGTCAATACCCATCCATGTGTAAGACCTCACTACCCTTGAAGGCACCTCCCTTCTCAGACGAATGCCCATTCAAGCCTCTCCCATACATCATTCTCCACATGACCACCCACACTAAACACTGAGCTTAGTTGTTCACTCAAGGAACACTGGGAAAGAAAGGCAGGAATAACATCTTATATATGCTGGGATCTTCTCCTCTACGGGATGCAACAGGGCACAGCAGAGCTCTGTGAAACAGGAAGTGGAGAGGACGAGAATAGGAAAGAAGCTGAAATAGAAAAAGAGGAAAGTGTACACACACCCTGAGAGGTAATCTAGATACCAGCAGCACAGTATGACTGTAGGTAGAGCACTGGCTTCTGTAGTTACCATAAAGAGCACTGCTAGCCATTCGACTATGAGATTCCTATCACTATCCAATCTTCACAGTCTAATGAAATACGTACTACTAGTACCAGCAACTCACACCAACACACAGGACCATCGAAGACCTTCCTGGGATAGGAGTGGCAGGCGCTGTATTCAAAAGCAGACTTCTTACCCTGCCTTGCCTTGCTGCTCTTGCTGCTCAAAATGCACATCTCAGAAGAGGGGTTGGGGAGTCCCTCAAGCAGGAGGAGGTGAAGATGCAAAGGATGTCACCTAGCAAGCACTCAGGTTGCATGACAGTAGAGGAAATGGAGAGAGAGAAAAAAAAACGTCTCCTGGTACAGAAGAGTATGCAGCACTGGCCAAGGCCAGGGCAGGCTGGTTATTGTTAGTGCAGAGTCATATGGGTTTGACAGGTAGACCACATCAGGAAAGGTGATGGAGAAGGAAAGTGTATGTGCTACATTTAGCACATAAGGAACTTAGGAAACAGCTCTGCTTCTTCAGCGTGTTTAAAGTTGTGTATATATGTGTGTTTCCTGGCCCAGACAATACTATTTCTCTCTCTTTCCACTTTGACATGGCCTTGAATTATGATATTACCTAGCCTCATTCTTGCCTCAGCTGGTGTGTATCTGTATTTCTTACCTTTCAGCTGTATTTATTTGGAGCTGAGGTTCTAAAAGGTGATACAACAGACACAAGCCTGCTTGCAGGAGAGACTAGAATAAAGGTCACTGCATTCTATAACACAATACTCACACACAGTGTTCCCTAACTCGCCTCTTGAAAAGCAATTATTAACACTCTTGAGTTGAAAGAACACAGCTTTAAAAGAGTCAAGACTCACTTTCCAATTTGGCTTACAAATTCTTACAAGTCGTTGACATTCCTATTTATTTATCCTGTGAACTATGACTATCCTCTCTCACCTCCAACCCATTTTCTGAAGTTCGTCTGAGGACACGTGCAGCTCACTGTGCTGGGATTTGGCTATCAGGAAGAGCAATGGGCAAGATACAGTCAACCATTATGCTGTTTGGATTCATGTCAAGCAACTCTAGACTTCCTGGTACAAGCCTTAAGATAAAATGGTAAAAAGGAGAAGAGTGAAGAAATTACTGTTCCCCAACATTCTTGAACATTAGGGCCAATTTTCAAGGTAATACACCTAGCAAGATGTGAGAATTGATTTTCAAATGACTTTGGCATTGGTCTCCAAACTTCTCAAGTTACATTCAGCTTAATTTTCTAAAAATTCGAATTTAAAACCTATCTCAACATCACATTTCCACCCTAGGGTCTCCTGTGTTCAATGGTCTACAGAATCCTACCTAGTCAGTCAGTAACCATTCAGAAGTAATCATTTCCTCATGGAAAGATGAGTCATGCAGCCTTTCACCCTGGGAGAAACTCTGTCCTGCATGCCAAGGTTGCTTCTGCCCCAAAAGGATGGAGAGAGCCTGTTTATTCCTTGGCAATAGGTTAGAAAATGCAATTTAAATGATCACGAGCATTTCATCTTCTGATTGCTGAATGACTGAGCCTGAAGGTTAAGTTATATAGTGCTGCTCTGTATCACATGAGAGGACCTCTTGAGGGTAAGGACCATGGGAGTCACTAAAGGAGCTGGGACTGGAACAAGAAAGATAAGAAACATCTCCAACAATGAGCTATGCCTTTTCCTAGTGGACGGGCAGCTACAGGACACTCTTGTTAGTAGTTCCGGCTACTTCGTCCACCTACCAGTTAAAACTCGGTATGCAGAACAGTGTTGAAACTAGATCCGATATGACAGGGAGGGCAAAGTTTCCTCACAGAAGTGAGGCTGCGTTCCCACAAGCGCAAAGGGAAAGGGGTTATAAGGCCACCTCCAGAAGGTGCTTTGGATGAGTTACAAACACTCGAGGAGCCTTGAGTCTAGCACAGCTCAATAACTATTAGTTGCTACTGATTAGAAAGGGGACGCCGTCCCCAGAAACCTACTCTGAAAAACAGGCTCAAGGGAATCAGCAGGTAGCGTCTCTATCTATTATAGATAATGAATTCGGCCAAATCACACATATTTTTGTTGTGGGCTGAATCATACAACAAAACACCATAAACAAGATGGTTTAAAAACAAGTATGAATTTTTCACAGATCTGGAGGCTGAGAAATACATAATTAAATTGCTGACAAACTTAATTTACTGAGAGTCCTGTTCCCCAAGGGTTCTCTCTTGGGCTGCATGCACATGGGTGTGTGTGTGTGTGTGTGTGTGTGTGTGTGTGTGTGTGTGTGTGTGCGCGCGCGCGCGCGCCCTTGCATATATGTCTGTGCACCATATGTGTCTGGTACCCACAAAGGCCAGAAAAGGACCTCAGATCCCCTGTTACTGGAGTTACAGGCAGCTGTCAGCAGCCATGTGGGTGCTGGGAATTGAACCCAAGTCTTCTAGAAGAGGAGCCATTACTCTGAAACACTGAGTCACTGCCTCGTCCCCATGTGCCTCTTCTTCTACAAGGATTATTATAGAAATGTAAAATGTCCCCATAGGCTCATGTGCTTGAACACATAGCCCTCAGACTCCTCAGACTATCTGCTTCTGGCTCCTGCCCACACTTTTTGCTTCCTAATTCACCAAGATGTGACATGCAGGAGTGGCTAGCTCCCATCACCTCACTCCTTCTGCCATGTTATGCTACCATGCCTTGCCCCAAAGGGCAGACTCTAATCCTTGAAACCAAGGGCCAAAATAAACCCTTCATCCCATAAATTGTAATACATTTTGAACAGAGGTCTATTTAGAGAGTAACATGTCACATGAATGTCAAGGAGGATACTGGGACAAAGTAGCCAAAGCCAACAAACAACAAAACAAGCATCCTGTCACAAAACTGAGAACCAATCTCACCAATGACACAGCAAAACCCTCATGACCTAATCATTTCCCAAAGGCATCTTGTCCTGATATCATTACCATGGCAATTAGGCTTCAAAAAAATAATTATTTCATACAAAACTTTACACACTATATTAAAATAGAATATTATAAGGGTCCCTGCAGATGCAGATAGCTATAAGTAGGTCAAACTGATACAGAGTAGACTCTACTTGACATGACTGCTTTAAAAATAACTATAATTGTGCGTGAAAATATAGATCAGTGGTTAAGAACTTGTACTACTCGCATAGAGGACCAGAGTTTAATTCCCTGTAATCATAGGGCAGTTAATAATTGCTTTTAACTTCCATGAGCACTCTCACGTGCATCCACATATACACAAGTAAAAGTAAAAATAAATCTTTTAAAATAGTTCCAGGGCCATTGAGATGGTTCAGTGGGTAAAGGCACTTGCCACCAAATCCAACAGCCTGTGTTCAATGTCCTGACCTAGATAATGCAAAGATAGAACCAGAAAATGGACTCCAGCAAGGTGTGTCCTCCGACTTATAGACACATATTTATACACACAAGAATAAGTGAGTTTAACAGAGTTTTAAAATTATAATTCTATATTGCAAAGGGACTTATTGAATAGTGAATTACATGTTATATGAATATCTAGGTAGATGTTGATAAAAGCACCCAAAGCCAATGAACAATAGAACAACACTACCACATCAGACTACCACAAGCTAGCCTATAGCAGAACGTGGTGTCTTTCTCATTGCCCTTGAGTGGAAGTAAAGACTTTAACTTAGGTGAGACAACAGATTTCTGTCTTCCAAACCACTTACATCAGCCCAAGTAAATGAGTATGACTTCTAAATAATATTATTTTAATAAACACTCATGCTCATGAGCCCTGCTCACAGGGGCAGCTTCCTAAGAGACTAGTTAGCAGCAAGCCTACATGTTACCGATACAGAAGAGGTCCCACACGAGCAAATTTAGTGCTGGCCTCAGCACACTCCCTCCTGCCCAACTGGATCCTATCTCCAGGCTCCATGCTCAAGGCCTTTCTCATCTGTGGGTGCAATCTTACAAAGGACTGTTTACTTGTGTGTGTCTTATCCCGCCCGGCTAGGATGTAAGCCCTAGAAGGGCAGAAACAATATCACATCTCTGGTGCTTAGCACACTGCACTGTGAGCACTAATTTTTTTTTTTTTTGAAAGAGAATACCCCCTCCAAAGGTGAGCTCTCTTCGGCTAAGTGCAGAATCCTACTGTCTATTAGAGGAAGAACAACTGCTGATCCGGCAAGACTCTGGAAAGTCTCAACATACGGGGCTGGCAAATGTAAAACCTGAGATATTGGTAACACATTTAAATGATCTCTACTGTAAACAATTTGTTCCATGCAATATAAACATGTCAGAAATCTTTTCCTAAGTAATCTCGGTTTAAACAATTAGGCCAACTGCTTCGCCCACTCAGTGTTTCCCCCCCCCACACACACACACTATCAGTAAAATGAAAATTAAAAATCTATGGTTATCACAAGCCAAGATTTTAAGACAAATGGGAATTATCATCATTTAATGCAAGCCTATTTAATGCAACTTAACTTTACAGTCTCACAATTTTTTGTACAAAACATGGGACAGAATGTTTTCTGAGGTTATCAAGATCCTGGGATGTGTGTTTAAGTTCCGGTCTTTTACAGCGTTCAGACGACGACAGTTAAAGAGCAAATTGAATAAATGCCAGAGATGCTGGAGCTATTCAGTTCAACTTGTCTAAATTATTCCTCTAAGAAAAATGGCCATTCTAAGAGTCAGGAGCACTGAATTTTGAATGTGACCTTTAGAACAAAACAAACAGTTATCTGCTTTTATTTTAAAATATTTATCGGCAGATCTACTGCTCGTGTTCTTTTAACCCACATTCAATTTTTTAAGGCCTTTAAGTTATTTAAGCTAGAACATAAATATTATACTCTTGTCCTGTGACAGAAGAGGAGGCAGCTGGAAAAGGAAGGAGGTAAGACAGAGCAGGAGGAAGGGAGGGAGGGAGGGAGGGAGGGAGGGAGGGAGGGAGGGAGGGAGGCAGCAGCAGCAATAGCAGTTATACCTGCCATTTCTAGACAAATTTAACACTATCCAAAAGTCATTTCAAATTCAAAATCCAGATGTAAAAAGTAGGCAATATAAATTATTCCCCTCTGTTACACTCAGTGTATCATACTGGGCCTCCCAAAATCAACACATTTAAACCCCAGAAATATATTATAATGACTTCTGGTTCACAAGAGTACATAAATTCTAGCTATTCATTCTTCTGCAAATTTCAGGATTAAAAAATTCTGTCAAGATTTCTTGAGCCACCATTATCATTATCAGCTGCTATTACTGACTGAATCTGCTTTGCTGCTGCTGTTGTTGTCGTCAAGAGACTCTAGGCGGTCCCATGTGGTTCTTCTCAATTAGAGAAATCCTTTGCTAAGAAAGAATTCCACTGACATCGTTATCGTTATAGCAAAAACCAAATACCCAGCCAGGCAGGGCATAGCCATCCTTCCCAGACTCCTCAGCCAAGACTAACTGACATTCACACTACAGGAGATTAATCGGCAAATCATGGCCAACCAGGTCAGGTGCAGAAAATGCCCTCGATTTAAAATAGAGTTTCCACATCATCCCACGGACACTTCCAGAAGAATGAATGACTACCACAGCTAAGGCAATACCCTGAATCTTCAAAGTAGCCAAATTCCAAACTGGAACCAGTTCACAGGTGTCTAACCTCTCTAGTCTCTGGAACTCCAAACAACTACAACAGCAACAGTCAGACCAAGAGAGGAGTTCTAGAGCCATCACTAGTGACTCAACCACATTATCACAATCCACATCACCTCTCCTCTGCACACCATGAGATAGGTTACATGGGCAATGAAACTCTACTGCTTGTTCTACCTGTGCAGTCAAGCTACTCTGTTCACCTAGACTTTTTTAATGAATTATTTTATTTTATTTTTATTAGACGTTTGAGTTTCGAATCCAGTTAGAGTATTAACAGTTTCTGCCGCCCTCTCTTTGACAGAAAGGCCCAAATCCATCTTTAACTTCCCAGAAAGTTTAACATGATAGTAGCCTTTAATGATTCCTTGTAATTTATATGATTTTACCTGTGGCAAAGGAACTCTTAGCCACTCAACCTTCAAGTTACTGGGGACCCTGTCACCTTTCCACAGTCTTCTCTACTGGACCACCACGCTTCTGTGTTTTTCTTTTACACAGTCAGGGTTGATTGATGTTACTGCTTTCTAACCATGAGCTGATTGTTAATTTATATATAACTATCACCATGTAAGTATTGGTCAATACTATCGAGAACTTATTCAGGAGTAGAAAATATCCTCGTAGGAAAGAAAACAAGAAAAGATTCATGTAGCTACAATGAAGAGCTCTGCTCCATTTAGATGAGTTTATGCCATGACACCATGACTGCTGCTGGATTTACAGTGAAGCTGAAATCACCACACGAAACCCCAAATTCACAGTTACACTGAGAACTGGGACTACCCCACTTCACCTGGGCTTTGAGTCATGACCTGATACTCTTTCTCTGCAGGAGGGAAGAGGGACACTATGAGTAAAAGGAATAGAAAGGAAAAAGCAAACTCAAAAAGGATTCTCACACACACACATACACGCGTACACAAACACTTTTATTTCTTTAAGCTGGAAGGAAAAAGATCACTACTTGCAAGTCAGGTCAAACCATCTGCTATCACAGTTTATCAAAATAAGATGGAACTCAACACAGTCAAAAAGAAACTAAGGGGTGATTAAGAGTTGAGGCTCTGGGTTCAAGTCACCAACCGTCACTCACTGAATGAATACACTGGGAACAAAAATGTTTTACTAAATTGTTGGTGGTTTCTAGCTGACAAGAGGCTAGTAGTACTAAGCATGGAGTACACTGTCAAAGACTATTCACTGACACCATTTTCAATAGAAGCCATCTTGTGTTGATCCTGGTTATTTTTGTATTTAAAAAATAAGTTTATTTGAAGTTCTTTAGGGGCTGAAAACATGTCCATACTAAACTGCACATGGGTGTTTCTAACGTCTTTCTGTACAATTGGCAAACTGAATACAGCCAGTATGTCTTTCAGGCAGTTGGTGGGTGAGATCTGGGTATAGCCAAACAACTAAATCTTGCTCAGTGCTGAAAGGAAATGACCTGTCGTGCCATGAAAAGACATGGAGAAAATGCAAAGGTATATTAGAGAGTAAAAAAGCGAATGTGAAAAGAGAGCATAATACTTTATTCTAACTACATGACTTCAAAGTTCAAAGATCAAAGGTTCTCAAGAGTTGGAGGTGGGGTGGGGTACAGAGAAGGATTGTCAAGACAGTTAAACTATTCTGTAAGATGCTCCAATAGAGGATACATGCTATTTTAAATGTGTCTAAAGCCACTGAATACACCTCATGTCAAGGATGAAATCCTCACACTATGGGTTTTTAGTGACAATGACGTCAGCGTATGCTAAGGGGTACACCACTCTGAAAGGTGCCACAGCAAACAAAAAGACTGTGCATGTGTGGAACACAGAGTGGATGGGAAATCTCTGTAATTTCCTCTTAATTTTTTTTTCCTGGGAACCTCAAAATCACCTAAAGAACAGAGTTCATTTTTAAAACTACGTTAGGAAAAAATTCTTTGATAATTCTACCACTGGGATACTCAATGATCCTTATAAACACTTGCACTTGAGAACAAACAGCTACAGAAAGGTTATGATTGCTAAAAGGCAGCAGAGTGCTAACTAAGAGCACAATGACGGTGCTGAAATTCAGCCTGGCTTGAAATCCTGACAACAAGCCATGGGACATTAAATAATTACTTAACTTCTTCTCTGACTTGATTTCTTTGTCCGTAAGACTGACAAACATCATTATGCAATTATGAAAAAAATTAGGTTACTCAATATTTATACAGCCTTTAGAGAAGAGTAGGGCACAAAGTAAGAGCTTTATAAATTCATGCTTAGTAAACTGGCAGTACTGCTCATAGCAGTAATAAACGAACGACTTAAATGCATACTACTCAGTGTAGATAATTCTGCTCTGGCATAATTATACTATGCAACGAATAATCCTCAACACCTGAAAAGAGCTAGGTAGTAAATGTGTAGGCACTGACTCGAAAGGATAAAAGGGAAAATGTCAAAGAAGCACTAGGAAGTGGAAAAAGTGAGGTGCAGAAGACTCATTACAGGAGCAAGAAGGCTCCCACAATTTTTGTGTCGTATAGATTCCTATCTGTCTTCAAATGAGCAGAAGATGTTTGGGGAAGACGTACAATAAACCACAAAGCATGATCATCAGATGTCTCTCAACAGTTTTAGTCCAGTCTCCATACTAACTAACCAGCTGTATGTCTTGGATAAGGTGCCTAACTTGGATTTACACAGCTAAGGGATACTAGGATTCAGCAATTTCTCCAAGTGGTACCATTCTCCCAAGTCCCCTGAATCTGAGTACAAGACCAATGTATTCTATAAATAAAAGCACTAAATCTCTCAACGTTCCCACCCTGCTAAGCATTTATCAGCCTCTATAAATCATGGAGCATTGTTTCAAAAGCACAGCCCAAGCCAGATGGAAATTCGCTCTGCGTGGGTATAGTTCCATCCCCGGATCATGCTCCCAGTAACAGACTCTTCCCTCCCTCACTCCCAACTCCCACATCCCACCATTGGCTGCTACAGAAAAGAACTGCTAATCAATTGATGCATGAGCAACGGCTCCTTGTTTTGTTGCCACTTTTGCTCCATCTCTGGATTGTCATCAGAAACATATTTATACTATCATATATAAACACAGGCAACCCAAATCAGCAACCCGCAGACAGGAAGGCAAGAAACTACTGTTTAAAATCTGCATCATGTTCTAATCACCTCCTCAGAGACACCACCTCCCGCTTTCCTTCTGTCCCTCTCCCAATCTACGACTGATGACATCATTGGAGAACAGCACCTACATTCAACTAACATCAAACAAATTTATCAGTGGCATTGATACTTACGATTACCAGGCTCGTGGTACTAAAGAGAAATAGTAACCAGACCTGTAAGTGGGCAAACCACAGATTACCTGGAACGTGGCAACCATGGTTCCCATTCACTACAGCATAAAGAATGTTACAGGACTGAGGAGACACATGACTTAGGGGGTAAAGCACTTGCTACACACGGATGAGGACTGAATGTCAGAGCCCCAGCATCCAAAAAATTGTCAGGCGGACACAACAACCTACCTGAAATTCTAGGATTGAAGACGGGGGAAGGCCCAGGGCCAGCTGGTTAACTAGACTACTTATATTTTCAAGCTATGGGTTCAACTGAGAGTTCCTGCCTCAATGAATAAGTTAAACAGGAATTGGGGAAGACTTATGGAATCAGTCTCAGGCCGCTACATGCAGGAGTGCACACACACTTAAAGATACCCATGCACACACACACATGCAAGCAAGCAAACACATACAAGTACACCCCCCCCCCACAGAAATGCATACAAAAGTAAAAGGGGGGAATGTGATGGGGAAGAGTCTTCTGTTTTGTGTTAATTTCATTGGTTAAATAAAGAGACTGCCTTAGCCCTTTAATAGGACAGAAAATTAGGTAGGCGGAGTAGACAGAACAGAATGCTGGGAGAAAGAAGCCGAGTCAGGAGTCGCCATGATT
>NW_004949099.1:22242813-22262550 GCF_000317375.1 Microtus ochrogaster | reverse complement strand
GTGCCATAGAGAGATTTCCTGATTCAGCAACAGCAGAAAAAAAAAAAAAAAGCTGCGTCATTTTAAAGCGCGGCTTCTTGGGACTGTGCCGCCAGTGCAAACTCCAGCTTTAAAGCATTTCAATGGCTTTTATGGGACTGGATGTTTCTGTTCCCACTCGGGATTGGAAGGAGAGTGCAATGGCTCAGAGCTCCCCGCCTGCACCTGGGTGTCAGATTTGGCTGTAACTTGAATGATAAGAGTTTCTGTGCCGCACGCTCAGTCTCAGAGTTAAACTGCTGACTGCGGCACCAATGTGGACTTGTTGTGTGCCTGGAACTGTGTGTGGCTCAGGGGCACCAAATGGCTCTGAGGCAGGAGCGGCTCCTGCTCTGCTCCGCCATGCTGAACTGTGCTGGTCTCAGGCAGGAACTACCATAGTTACCTTAATAACAGCACAGTTAAGGTTTAGACTGGGCAAGAAACAGGCAGTACTGTATTACCCCTACATGGTGCAACTTAAGTTTTTAAGAAGTGCTTAACATTTTAAGAAATGCTCCTGGATAGTAAAGAAATTACAGATTCACAATAAAACAGAATCAGACATAACAGACCACTAAATGAGTCACAGTGTTGGATGAATGTACGTAGGCTTGGAAGAGAGAAGAAAAAGAATATATAGAGAATAAAGTTAACGCCTTTAAAAAAAAAGGTAAAGTATTTAAAGAGACAGAATAAAGTGATAGAGTAAAAATAAGCTACATAAAAACGGAAAATTCACAGAGAGTCTGGATTATGTATATTGTGTTTTCTTTAAAAATTTTGACTGTGAAGGAGCTAAGTACAGAGAGACATTTCATTATATGGGCTGCCAAGTGGAACCAAAATGGATATCATGAGGGTATGACTTCAAAATTTGGGTCTAAGGATATGATGCTTTGAAGAGGGTCTTCTTTTGTTTTCACAGAGGATGAGACCCTGTGGATTACGTCTATCCCAATATGGTATGATAGACCACGCCCTCCTGAAAGGTTGCTGTGAACACCCTCAAAAAATTGCTTCGCTCAACTGCCAACTGAGATGAAACTAGCACACAGGTTATACCATGAAAGACCTAAATAACAGCGCCTCCATTCAGCAGAAAGCAGTTTGGAGAGAAAAAACTGTGCCCATGTTCCCAAATATGGTTTATAATTGTTCCTTTACATTTAAAGTGGGATATGATATAGATATGAATGATTTGCATTGGTATGAATTTTAAGGTTAATTTTGTTGTATGTGTATGTATTTCTAATATTGATTAAGGTATTGTAATTGTGTAGTTCATTTAAAAATGACTTCTCTATGGACTGGAGAGGGAGGGGGAGAGGAGCTTGGGGGAGGGGGAGAAGGGTGGAAGGAGGGGGAGGGAAATGGGAGGCTGGGAGGAGGCGGATACTTTTTTTTTCCTTTTCTCAATAAAAAAATGTATGTATAATTAGGAAATATAGGTTGCTAAAGGATAATCATCAATAATAGTCAAGCTTGTAGTCATGTTAGTTAGATTTTCTAGATGTACATAGATATATTTTAGATAGGCATTCTTCATATCCTTCAAAGATTATAGAATATGGCATTTTTGTAGGGGCGTAAATAAATGCAGGCAGATTGTAAAGAATATATACAGCTTTAATGAAGAAATAAACTTACAGGACCAAGGTTCCCGTGAAGCACAGGAAGCAGAAGGAGCGCAAGCGCAAGCCCGATTTATAAGTAAACATTCGCCCGAGGCAAGCCCGCCCCCTAAGGGGCTGGCTTAACCCTACACATTTTAAATGCTTTAATAACTTAGGGCTTTTCATGTCAATGAGACACGTCTGCTCCTGGCAGCACCAATCTACTTCAAAAGGAAGATGGCCATCAAAGAGGCTCCTTATGGAGTTTGATAGCCATTTGGGCAAGAAACTGCTCTTGCCTAGACTGATGCATAAATTGGACACAAAGAACCCATAGAGAGTACTGCTGAACTTGCCTAAAGGTGAGATGGTCTTTCGGGGTTCCTGATTCATGAAAGAGTCTGCAAGATATTCTGCAGGACACAGCAGATAGTGACTGAACTGCCTTTGAAATTTCCTGCTTCATGGAAAAGTCTGCTGGATACTATGGGCCTGAAGGTCGAAGATGGATGCCCCAACGGTACAGAGTAACTTTGGGTGACTGTCCAGGCAGCGAGATGTCTCTGTCATTTCTAGAGTTTTCTTATTTCTTGTTTCTTAAGTAATATTATATCCTTCTGGAGTCTTTGATGGAATTGAAGAATGGATAGTTATAGTTTTCCTTAGTTATGATAAAAGATAAAGTAGATATAAATATTGTAACTGTAATTTTTATTTGATAACTGTTTTGTTATGTGTAATTTTACTATGTTAAAGCCTTTCTTTTTTGTTTAAACAGAAAAAGGGGAAATGATGGGGGAGAGTCTCCTGATTTGTGTTAATTTCATTGGTTAAAGAGATTGCCTTAGCCCTTTAATAGGACAGAAAATTAGCTGACGGAGTAGACAGAACAGAATGCTGGGAGAAAGAAGCCGAGTCAGGCAGTCGCCATGATTCTCCCACCCAACACAGACGCAGGTTAAGAGCTTCCCTGGTAAGCCACCTCGTGGGCTACACACATTATTAGAAATGGGTTAGATCAATATATAAGAGCTAGCCAATAAGAGGCTGGAACTAATGGGCCAAGCAGTGTTTAAATGAATACAGTTTCCGTGTAATTATTTCAGATAAAGCTAGCCGTGTGGGCGGCCGGGTGCCGGGACGCAGCCCCGCTGCTCCTACCACAACAGGAATGCATCCCACTTCCCATAGTCACAAAGAAATGATCGGCTCTGTTCCTATCAAGGAGAATGGAATTCACTGCTAACTATAAGGGTGGGATGTTTCTTAAAACCCTCAAGCCTTTAAGATAGGACACTCTCACTCTAGCTAATAGAACTGCCCTGCAGGCTAAGTAAACTGAAATATATAATCCATTCATCATAGCAACTTATCATGATATTCTATTTTTCTTAAATCAACAACAGTAGTAGTAAGAACAAAATTCAAATGTCTTTGTCCAACTTCCATCAGTTGCTCCAACTTCAACATCACACACACACAGTCTATCCATACAGTATAATACCTCTGGACTTTGCCCATCTGTGACTTTAGTCTCATAATGGGCTGGGGATATAGTCCAGTGGCAGAAGGCTTGCCTAGAAGGTTCAATTCCCTGTACCTAGGGCAAAAAGGGGGGAAGGGATGGAGAAAGGGAGGAGAAAAAGAAAAGATTTCTGTAATAGAATGGCCCTTCCTTTAATCCCAATCTCACTGGTTCCTATCACCTTTACTCATCTTTTACAGCTCAACTCAATCTTCTTTGTAAGATTTCCTAATAATGACCATGCCTATCTCCCAGTAGACTTCAAGCATGCTCTATAGCAGCTCATACAGCAGGAATATAGTACCAGTGTTGGCTTTTATAATACACTCATTCAATGGGCTTTGGTTGAAAAGCAAGTTTTCTGAAAGACGTTCTATTTTGTGCCAGAGATGCTGAGGCAACAAGAAAGACAAAGTCTCTGCCCAGTCTACCAGGAGAGGCAGACAAGAAGAAACCATCACTCAAATAATGTCTTCCTTAAAATTATGATAAGCAACTTAAAACCATTTTTAGAAGACACAAAGGGGGCTGGTTAGATGGATTAGTGGTTAAGAGCACTGGCTGCTCTTGCAAAAGATCTGGGTTAGATTCCTAGCACCTCCATAGTGCTTTACAACCACCCATAACTCCAGTTTCAGGAGACCTGATGTCCTCTTCTGGCTTTCACAAGCAATGTATGCATGTGTTACATGTACATATATGCAAGCCAAGTGCCTATACACATCAAAGAAATTTTAAAATATGTTTCAAAAAAGATACATGGGATTATTTCAGATACCTTAGGACACAAAACCAAATCTATTTCAAAAGGTGAAATCTATTTCACCTTTTGGTACCTCCAAAAGGTGAAAGTTCAATTGAGTCTACCAAACTATCTTCTTCATTAAAAGTTGTTTGAGAGTACAAATCATGCATCAGAAAGCAAAGAGGGAGTAAGAAAGAGTAAGTGAAACACAAGCTCTTTGACTTGGGAGTCACAGGACTTAGCCGCACCTTCTCAGTTTTTGGAGTCTATGCTGAAATTAAGGAATAGACCTTGCAGGGAGGGGCTGAGAAGGGGGGAACTTTGATCAGGATATAAAAACAAATTAGTTAATTAATTTACTTTTGAAGAGAGAGAGAAAAAAAAACATTTGCAAACTGTCAAAAGCACTATAGGTGGGGTATGATCTTCGTATCCACCCCACTACAAAGAGCACAGTCTATAAATGTGGCAAATGTTGGAGGTATGTTTGCTGGAGGGGTGCTAAGTCACCAACCAAAGCCATGGCTACTTCGGCCATGATCTTGTTGTAAGAGGCCAGGACTCATGACAATCCTGAGATATCTACTAAACCCTTCATAACTAAAACTCAAGCTAAGCTCTCTTGATCAAAGCAGGGGCACTCCGTAGCAAAGCTGAGCAACAAGGAGCATCCTGGGATTTGTTTTTTCAAAAGGCAGCGATCAGAAGACTGTATTTACAAGAAAACCTTTGAGAGTTCGTACTTGTTCACCTCTCAGATGCTCCCAAATGAAGGTCGAGTAAAAGAGTGCACCCTATAAACACAGGCAGGCTGGCATGATCCTAACACTCTCTGTTCTCATTATTTTTCCCTTCTAGACACCAGATGGTCTTTTTTTGTGTTTTTGTTACACGCAGAACAAAATCAGAATGAGACCAACTAGACACATGTAGCACAGAAGGTCCTTCCCTGACCTTGGCCTCCAGATATCCACTGTGAGAAGCCCCAGCTGGAATCTCCACATTGTGGTCCGTCCATGTTCACATGCCAGCACTTCCACCAAGCCTGCTAGTGCAGCTCCGGGACCATGTGAACACAAAGTCTGGCTATCTCTCTCTTCTTCAGCCACTTGGGTCTTATTGGAGTCATCTTCCTCTTAAATCAAACAGGGCTTCCTGTTAACTCCTTCCACCATATACTGGAAAGCATGTGATTAACAGCATGGGTGAATTCTAAACTGGGAGGGAGTTGGTCTCATTACATTCCCAAGTGCCTTTTTTTTTTCATGCAAAGCTTTTAGAACATGGATCATGTGCCAAAGCACAAAGATAACTTAAGTTTGCAATTATGTACCAGACACTGCATAACGTCCACAGAGTGCCCAATGACATCATCACCACGATGCTAGACAGTAGATGTCACATGTCTGTGAGGGTGGTGGCTACCATATGTTCTGTGGTATATGCCCTTACAGTGCTCCTGCTGAGAAGACCCAGCTTGTCACAGTCTCTGGGCCTATTTAAATAAGCCATATAAAAATATTATATGAAAAAATGTGATAAGAGATAAACTGATTAAAATAAATAGCTCATGTGCTGGAAGTCTCCAGCATCTGCTTGGAAGGGCCTGGGTCCTGGCAAACCCAGTGCAGGTGACCAAGCCCACCAAGACCTGCCTGTCAGCAGATTCACTGGCAGGTGAATGTGCTAACAATAAAGAGACTGAAAGCACAGGAAATGCTTCAGACGCTGATTCTAGGAGCAGAAGCAATCCTCCAGGGAAAACCAGGAAACTGAATGGCTGTCTCCAGGGAAGACTTTTGTTTTCTTGGAGGAAGGGAAAAAAGACTCAGCCTTGACTTTCCATTAATAGAAGGATCCTGGTCTCTTTCTTTCCTTGCACCTCCTTCTTCCAAGGGCTATCACAGTATGAGGCCTTTGAATGAAAATCCCTCACTTCCCAGGAGGAGACAAAGACAAACATGGGGAGAAATAAAGTAAGAGTTAAAAATATGTCACTTCTCAGCAGCCTAAGTTGCAGCCTGGAAAAGAAAGTGCCAGAAGCTACTGATAAGGACCCAAGAAGGGGCTATGATGCTTTGGGACAACCAGACTTCAGCTCTGACTCCCAGAGGGGTTTACAAACCTCCACCCTGGGAGATCCAAGAACCCAACTTTATTGAGAGGAATGGAAAACACCACCTAAGACCCTTAAGAAAACCACCCATTCGGAGACTCCACAGTGAGCGGGAGAGAGGCAGAACTGAAAGGAAGCCAAAAGTCAGACTGATGTTTGTAAGAAATGAACAAAGCACTTAGTGCTTCAGTCATGATGAAACTGTTAAGAGTTTAAAAGCTTGAGGGGGATCTTTTAATTATTTTATATTTGTTTATATGTATAAATGGTACTATGAAAAATAATTTTCTCTAGAGAAAAAAATAACATGAAGCCCTCTGTTTAAACAGCCACAGTGTCTCTAAAAGTCACTGTGACTCTGATTTGCAATCTCCTCATACAAAGTTAAGTGATTCCTAGCATTCCTGTCGATGCCATTATGGTATTTGTTTTGAGATGGTTCTGGCAGTAAAATGACTGCCGTACAAGAGGAAGGACCTGAGTTCAGATCCTCAGCACTCATGTAAGAAGCCAGTGAGGCAGCACGCGTATGCAAACTCAGGTCCGAGGGGTCACAGACAGGGGCGTCCCTGAGGCTTACTGTCGAGCTAGTCCAACCAAATCTGTGAGCTCCAGCTTCGGTGAGAAACCTGTCTCAAAGAATAAAGGTGAAGGGCATTTGAGAAAGACACTCCCCTTTCCCAAACATGTGCATGTACACAGACATATTAACACATACAAAAAACAAGCTCCATTATTTTTACATTTATGTATTTGTGTGTGGGGGTATTGGTGGGGGTCGGCTTCCCCACCCCCACGCATACACTGCAAGCATATGGAGGTCAGAGAACAAGTTTCAGTAATCCCTTTGCTCCTTCCAACAAGAGGGATCCGGGGATGGAACTCAGGCTATCTGGGTTGGCAGGAAATACCTTTACCCACTGAGCCATCTTAACAGCCCCCGTGGTATTTATTTAAACTCGTTATGCAAACTGGTATTTGGAACGATTTTATAAAACATTTACACACTATAATTCTTTAAACAGCCAACAATTTCTAAAAATAAACAAATAAATGTTTAAATCAGCCAGGCATAATGGCATAAAATCCCAGCAGTCAAGAGGCAGAGGCAGGCAGATCTCTATGAGTCTGAGGCCAGCCTGGTGTTCATAGAGAGTTTGGGTCCGCTAGGGCTATATAATAAAGCCTAGTGTCAAAAAACAAAACAAAACAAAAACAACAACACCAAAAGCCTCTGCAAAGACTTCCTCTGCTGACTTCCAGCCCAAACTTCTTAGTGTTATTTGAGCTCTGGGACAGAAAAGAGAACCCAGCCCCCTTCTCTTAATAGTGATTGCGGAGTAACAGGAGAACACACATCAGTTTCGGCAACAAGGAGTCCCTTTTTGCTGAGGGGGAAATAACAGCCCAAGTGTTCTAAGGGGAGGTGAGAACTGGACCAGCTGCACTCTAGTGTTAACTGCAAATTCTGTAGTTGGAAACTGCTTCTACAGTTTAAAGAGGTAATACAGGGTCCTAAAATCTCACCAAATCTGCAAGTCCACTTAGCCATAGCCCTAAAAATGAAGTTTGTAACCTAAGTCAGACATCCCCCTCCATAAAAATGACTTTCATGTCACCTCGATGGGACATGGAATATGGTCACTGGCACAACCCCAATGTACAGGACAAAGAGTTCATTCATGGCTGCCTGTCCATTTCATAAAGAGGTAAACGGGCTGCAGGGAAAGGTGCTGAACTTTATTTTCTGCATAAGGGAAATTAAACATCTGCTAAGCCTGACGTAAGTTAAACACCAGAGAATAAGTGTGTGGCTGAACGTTTACTAAAAGACAAGAACATCCTACTTTCGTATGCATACATACAACTTAATACTCGACAAGTTCTTGGATAATGTTGTACAAACACCTCTGGAAAAGTTAATCCAAACGTGTAACTAACCAGACTTGGTGTTTGCCTGGCACAAGGATGGAAATATGAAGATGAACACAGGCTGAGATGTAATTCTCAATTAATTAGACAAATTCAATTGCACTGGTTTTAATTCAACTGCAATTTAATCTTGGCAGTGTCTTTCCACTTACAGTCAGATCAAAGTCTTATTAACTTTATCCACTACTGCAAACAAACCGGGGCTGAGCCAAGGAGAGACTCCATTCAGAGGGAGTTTTTAATGACAACATCTAAAAACCTCTTGGCCTGTGCCTACTCAGTCACCCTACAAAGCTCTGACCTATGTTCAGAGTTGAGAGGCAATCTGATTTTTAAATTCAAGTGAAAAATAGCCAAACGGGATAGTTTGGCAGAAGATCAAAGCCCCCTATTGAGGTAGTTGTATGGCAATACTTCATAGGTGGGTTTTTAAAAAACAATCTAAAATAGTAGAGTGAAACAAAATTATCTAAATGATTCCCTTGCCCCGAAATAGCTGCACTGTAGAAGTGGCTCAGTGATAGAACTGTTGCCTAGCATATAAAAAGCCATGGGTTCAAAGCCCAGCATGGAAAAGTAATGAAGTAAAGAAATGTGCTGGCCACACATACACAAACACTCATGCAGACACACACAAATAAATAAGATACAATCTTAAAAAAATTCTAAGACAGAAGGGCTAGGGAGATGGTTCAGTGTTTAAGAATATTTGATACACAATTAAAAGGACCAAAGTTCAAATCTGAATGCAAGCCAGGCTTCCTGCAAATGTCTCTAACTCCACCGTGGAAGGGTCAATGCCCTTTTCTGGCTGCCACCTGCACACAGGTGCACATGTGCACATGCCCACCCAGGAGCACAGATACACATACCCACTCAGGAGCAGGTACACATACCCACTCAGGAGCACAGGGGCACATACCCACTCAGGAGCACATGCCCGCTCAAAAGCACAGGTGCACATACCCACTCAGGAACACAGGTACACTCAGGTGCGCATACCCACTGAGGTGTGCATACCCACTCAGGTGAGCATACCACTCATGCGTGCATGAATTCATGCAGAAAATTCAAAGAACTTAAAACATAATCTTAATTTTTACAAAAATGAATGGGCTTGTATCTTTCCTTAGGTCCTATCTATCACAATACTACATAAATTCTAGGGCAATTACAGCAAATGCTTGTGGCAGGGAAATGGATTATATTCCTGGTATAAGTAGATGGGAAAAAGGATGGGAATGAACAGTTACTGTCTGCCTATAAGATATATAAAAGACCAACTCTGCTGGAAATGGTATTTTACAGCATAAATAACTAAACTTAAACACTACTCACTTGTAGTAAATGGTGAGTAGTAGCTGACTCTAAGTCTCACTATGAAATCTTTGATATTATCAGTGTGGCGTTTTGCTTCCCTGCATGCCAAAGTCCTCTGAAGCTGTGAAGGAGAGGTTCTGGGAGCACTGACTTCAGTCTTTTCGTTGCTTATGTTAGAGCTTCCCATTGTGGGTAAGTATAGAGAGAGAAATGTTCAACTTCTTGGCTAAGGAAGTGACTTTAATAAATGCATACATATGCTGGTGACTCATATAAATAAATATGAAGGAAAGAAATGGGCTAGTCTAATTTGAAGATTGTGTGATTCTTAAAACTGAGGAGCAAGAAGAAAATGCCAGGCCTAATCCTTCATAATGCAGAGATTAAAATTTACCAGGAGAT
Organism: Microtus ochrogaster; assembly: GCF_000317375.1. NCBI lineage: Eukaryota > Metazoa > Chordata > Mammalia > Rodentia > Cricetidae > Microtus > Microtus ochrogaster. The sequence goes on along the minus strand of NW_004949099.1, from coordinate 22,252,876 downwards.
AAGAATGACTGCAAATACCATCACACTGTAAATTATTCCTGGCCCAGGCCTGGCATAGACTTGCAGGAAGTTATGTTTTGCTTTATTTTCAATCCAACATACTTTCAGATTATGTATGAAGAAGCGAGGGTCCAGATAGGTCAAGGGCATTAATGAAGGTCAAGCTGGTATTCACAGACAAAGCAAGTGATGGATTCAAATCGTCCAGCTCTTAAAGCCAAACTGTTCTCAGAACACCAGAAGTCAGTCTTCTGGTTTCCTTGTCCTATCTTATGTGCTCACACTTCCTCACACAGCACTTCCTCCAGGGTGGTCATACCAGACTTACATCAGAACACAGCACACAGCAATTCTAAGACAACAAAGCAGCATAGTTCTCTCCTTGCCTGGGTTTTTTTTTTTTTTTTTTTGGTGAGTTTGAAACACCATCCTACACATCGGCCATTACATTATTTGACCATTTTTTAGAAAGACTCACAACCTTTCAGCATAGTACATGATGTTTAAAGCAAGACCACAAGCACAATCATGCCTGAAAGTTTCTGGTGATAAACACACCTTTGCCACTGAGAGGCGGGGCAGAAGAAAATGGGCCAAACACAAAAAGCTTTGAAGCAAGAAATTTTGGAAAAGAGGAAAGATTCAGAAATTGCCTCTTGGACTCGAATCTCTACTCTACATTTTCCTACCATTTTCAGCCGACTCAAGTTTCACAAACCGTTGGTCACCTCCTCCCTCACCTAGGGAGTGGGCAAAACCCACAGGCTTCAGCGAGCTGAGATGAGGGACAGTGGAAGACAGGGAGGTGAGTGGAAGGTTCTGGAGCACACATGCTCTAATGCACCAACAACTAAAACACCTAACAGTACCTAGAGAAGACATTCCTGCTGGTTAACTCTACCATCAAATAGTTCGTTCTTCTTCCAACTCAGAGGAAGAACCGAAAGAGGGAGATGGACATCTTGATCACCGTGGTGATTTGGTTGAGTGAGTACCCACACATTTACGATGTGTTGGGCATTGTTCTAACCCTCTTGAACAGTGAGTCCCAAATAAAATGTTTTGTTTTGCTTTTATAGCTTTGTTATCCTGTTCCGGCATGGCAACAGAAAAGTAACTAAGACAATAACATTTTGAAAGATATAGTTGCCTACATTTATTTCAGATGTTTTTTTACAGGCAACTTCAACAAGAAAAAGACCTGTTTGTTCTTATGGATGCTGCTGACAAAGTTACTGCTCTTCAACTGACAAAACATTAAAAACTAATGGACAGAAACTCAAGTGGGATTGATGTGGGATTTCCTGCTGTATGTTGTGAATATGTTTTATTGCCACAGGTTAATAAAGAAGCTGCTTTTGGCCAATGGCTTAACAGAATATAGCCAAGCTGAAAAGGATATAGAGAGAGAGAGTAGTAGGCGGAGTCAAAGGAAAAAGCCATGTAGCCGCTGCAGGAGACAGACACCGGATGGAAACTTACCGGTAGGCCACAACCATGTGGCAATACACAAATTAATAAAAATGGTTTAATTTAAGATATAAGAGCTAGCTAAAAATATGCATAAGCTAATAGGCCAGGCAGTGTTTTAACTAATACAATTTCTGTGTGGTTATTTTGGGTCTGCGTGGCCAGAAAACAAACAGCCACCGCCAACAGAAGGTCCTAGGTGTGTAATCAATATGCCACAAAGATGTACCCTGTTGTCCATGCTAAGAGCATCCAATTCCTTTCTGATTCACTGCTTCTTATCACAGTGTCGTAGAGCGAGGCCTGCTTCCCCCAAACTCTGAGAAACTTAGAGTGAGGCTGAAATACAGCTCTGATCAGCAAACGCAGACTGCTGCGGGGAGCACCTTGGAATAGAAACAGGAATGAGACCAGAGCTCAGGGGACTCTGAGCTCCCTCACTCTGACTCACCTCTCACTCCCTGCTTTAATAAACACAATGGCTGGAGTGGCCACTGCACTCTTCAAGCAACAGAAGTGACAGAAGTATAAAAAGAACTTATGCCAGGGAAATGAGAAGTAAAAAGAATAATACCGATCCTCTCACTGTAGCTAATGCTTTCCATCTCAGTTAACAACGGAAGTCCTTATGTTTTTTTTAAGCCATTGTTTCTTGATTGTAGTCAAAAGCACCCCCAATAAATATAAGAATCCTTCTAAGTCCCTCATCCATGGCAGAGGATATTTTATCTGCCTGGCACCTTTTGGAAACCTAGAACCTGTTTGTTTGTTTGCTTGTTTAATTTAGATTAAACTGATACTAATCCAATGGTTACCATGTGAGCTTCCATATTAACAAAGAACATTCCTAATCCTTGAGCGTAAAGCAACTGCAGTACTGGAGTAAATCTGACCCAAGCAAGATTAACTTGAGTCCCCTTCCTACAATTTGAATATTCAAAATCAGAGACCAGTCTCTTCTCAATGATGCATTTGAGGGCTCCTAGTAACCACGTTTTCCATCACACAGATAATGATTTGTTGTGAACAAAAGACTTGACTCGTTTCCACTTCCTTTCTTTAGCGTGTAACAGATGGGATACCCTGAATGAGCCTCTCGACTAAAACATTAAAAGCTTAAGGAAATAGTAAAACGCACTTGAAATGCATTCAATGAAGCTGCTACCCAGTCACAGAATCAATGAGGCCAATATCAAAGTGAGAAAAAAAAAAAGATCAGTAGCAGGGGGAAGTGTCCATAATCTACAAACCTATAGCAAGCAAACTACCAATTACAAATAAAAGTAAAATAGACAAAAAATGAAGATATTCTCAGAATTCCTCAAATTTAAGGTAGCTTCTTGAGGCAGAAAAAATTATATGAGATATAGATTGATCAAATACAAAGGTCAGGCCAATTTTTTTTTAAATGGAATATAAAACAAACTTATACTTACTTAGCAAAACTAGACAAACAACAAAAAGAGCTCTACCATTAGGGACAATAAAAGCACGTACTGAGAGAGGAGAACAAGAGCTTAAACATTTTAATATCTTGACTCTGTGGGAAAGAAAGACAGTCATCAATTTCAGGCTTAATAAACGATGTGTGGTAACTACTAAGACAAACACAGGACGTATGACCTGCAATCCAGCACAGGTGAGCCAAACAGACGCAATAGCAATCCTTTAAAATCTTCAAGCAATAAGATAAAGCAAGCAAACAAACAAGAGAAGAACAAGAAAATTACTTCAAATATACTGGTATTGTCAGCAACTCTAAATGAGCTAAAGATTTCAATTAATAGACAATGACAGAGCAACGTTTAAATATCTGCTTAGCTATAGCTTACGGCATACATCTCTAAAATATGGAAGATCATTTAAAACATAAGGATATAACCATAAAAAATCAAAAAATGATTCTGTTACCAATGTTTTATTTAGCATAAACTAAAGTGAGCCTTAGTACATAAAACATTAACAGACAAAAAGAATGTGTCCTACCATAATGATAAATAGCTCACTGCCAAACTAACAGTTTCAGCACTTTTGTCCTGTATTAGCATAACCTCACTACACATAAAAGAAGAAAAGAAACTATAAGGCAAACTGGTAAAAATCCACTGTTGAAATTTAACTTTTTATGAATTTTATTTACATTAAAATTCACTCTCTTGCTTGGGACACAGTTCTTTGACCCTAAAGACTTATATAAATCCATGCCATTACTACTATAGTTAGGATGTTGAGCAGTTGAACATGCCCAGAACATTAATAGCAGACAAGCTTAACAAACAACTTTCAACAACTGTTAGATCCAACAGACAAAAAGAAATAATAAAACTCAGACACCCTCAGATTATATATATAAAAAAAATAACCAAAAACACTCTATGCAATAGGAAATATAAACACACCCCTGGGGCTGCACAAATAGCAAAGAGCCTAAGGGTGCAAGCATCAGGACCTCACTACAGTTTCCCACACCCCCATGAAAAGACAGACATGGTACACACTTGTAATTCCAACAGTGAGAAGATGCAGAAAGGCAAATACCTGAGGCTCTTGGGCTAACCTGCCTGGATGAATGGGTGAGCCCCAAGTCCCACTGAGAAACCCTATCTCAAAAAGCAAGGTAGAAGGCTTCTGAGTAACCATACCCAGGGTTGAATCTCTGGCCTTTCCATGGTCACACACACGTAAACACACAACCACATACAAATGAATACACATATACAAACACTTCTAAATAGTCATGGACAAAAACTGTAATTAATATATTAAAATAATTAAAATTGAGTAAGAACAGAAAATCTCTTATGGCAAAATGTGTAGAATACAAGTAAAGCAATATTTGAAGGTATTTACAGCTTATAATGCTTAACAACATAATTTGAGAAGTAAATTAATTTGTAAATTAATTATTCAACTTAGGAGAGCAATAAGAGGGGCTGAGATGGCTTACTCTCTCAAGTGCCATGCAAAAAGCTGGGCATAGCACCCTGTACCTGTAGCCAGTCAGGAAAACCAATCAGTGAGCTCTAGGCTTGGTGAGTGAACCTGACTCAGAAAATAAGCTATCCATTGACCTCTGGCTTTCACAAGTGCATGCACTGGTGCACCTATGCACACACACACACACACACACACACACACAGTAAATTAAGAGGTGGACAGGAGAGTTCCTTTCAGCGAAGAGAAAGCTTCCATGTGCTTTCAGTTCACCATTCTGTTGTTCGTGGCCACATAACTTCAGACTCTTGGGATCCTCACATCTATTCTTACCGACTCTAAGCCCTTAGCTTCCCTTGTCATTTATCAGGAACAACTGGGAACAGGAGAGAATTCAAGGTCTTCTCCCATCTGTTGGGTCTCTTGCTACAACAGTAAAATATTCACAGACAAGTTCTGGAAATCCAGCCAGGGGGCATCATTGAGGGATATTGGGGAACAAATAAGTTCCTCAGCATTAACAAATTAAGAACGTAAGATGACACAGCACCTTTTCAAAAAATAAGCTTACAACATTGATTTAAAAAGAAACAGCCCTTTAAGGACAGAAAGACTCTCAGCCAATAGTAAGTCTTCACATAAGGAGAAAAGAAAATGAATGGCTGAGACTTCTTGGGACTTTCCTCCAAAGTTCCATTCACCAAAACCACAAGATCACAGATCAAGGAAACAAAGCAAAAGATGGACAAAGAAACCAAAATGAGCCACAGAAAATAAGGGTGTGCTTCCAGACCATTCCCTTCTGTCCTTCACGAGTCGTCAAGATCTTTGGGACAGGCCTATCATCCCCAAATCAAAGTCCTTTCTAGTTTACTATTCCACCAGCGAGCCGGTTATTACAACTCACCTCTCAGATGGTTTTGGGTTTTTTTTTTGTTTTGTTTTGTTTTTTGTTGTTGTTTTTATTTTTCGAGACAGGGTTTCTCTGTAGCTTTTGGTTCCTGTCCTGGAACTAGCTCTTGTAGACCAGGCTGGCCTCAAACTCACAGAGATCCGCCTGCCTCTGCCTCCTGAGTGCTGGGATTAAAGGTGTGTGCCACCACTGCTCAGATGGTTTTGTTAAACAGTAATGTGATCCATATTAATGGAAGGGCCTGAGGATATACGTATAACGAAAACCAGGAAGTGCTTTATAGAATGCCTAACTTTTCCGGCGAGCTCTCTCACTACATTTTTCTTAAGCTATTATTACTAAGATGAATTCAGATTATTTGGACACAATGACCTAAAGGAATAAAAGCATGTCTGAGATTCACCATTCTCAAGAACAATCCACAGAGTAATTCTCAGTTGTCTCTCCCCTCCTAGACTTAAGGGCAGGGGCCATTCCTTTCCACCCAGGTAGATGATTCAGAAGCAGTCAAGGCTCTTTTACAATTCACTAACCTTTGGGGCTGCTTTTCTGAGAGTCTTGCCAAGGATGCATTTTCCATTGCAATAGTTAAGATTCCAGTACAGAAATAAGCAAACTGGCAAAAGGCAGGAAAGGCAAACAAACAATTCATCTTCCCTCAAGTATACTTCATCCTTCGAATTCTATTAAATAAACATCTTAAGGTAAAATTACAAAGCTAAATCATAAAAATTATATGAGAGAAAACTTCCTAAAACTTATGGACATGGAGCTGTGATGATGGAAATTCATCAAAACATGGGGATTAGTGATAAAGCCAGCACTCAACTGTGCCTTGTCTGGGCCTGTTGGCATAGGCCTCTAATCCCAGCACTCAGGAGGCAGAGGCAGGCCTTTGAGTTCAAGGTCAGATTTTCATGACAGTTAGGGTTACACTGGGAAGATCATGTCAAGGGAAAAAAAATGGCAAGAACATCAACGAAGGATCAGAGAATCTCATTCTTACCTACAAAACCTGAAAGCTACTTGACCATTTTCAAGCTAACATAAGATTAATGGTATTTTTAATATTTCCAATCAAGTTCGGAAAGATAAACTACTGTAGTTCTTAACAGGCAGTTAATGGGGAATGGCAAATTTTATGTACTCTACATACAGATCATGGTTTGGGGCTCTATCACTGCTCCGTGACTAATGGACAACAGAGCTGGAGGGCTGGGGGAGGCGGAACACAGCTGGATTGAAACAAGGAGATGTTGGCTCCATTTAATGACACGTTAAGCATTCAAAGTAGTAGGAGTCTAGAAACAAGTTGGAACTGCTCAAAAACACCCAAGATTTCACTCAGAAAACACTGCCCTTCAAACCCACTAACTAGACCTCAATGCGTGACCATGCCAGCCCCCGGCTCGGCATCACTTTCATGCCATGCCTTGTAATTCTGTACCTTGCAGGAAACAACCAGAAATAACGTGGGATGTGATGTTTTGCTTTCTCAAAAAGCTGTATAACCTCATTCCTGACAGTTCTGGAAATAAAATCAATCCTAATATTAAAACGAAACAAACAATAACAACAGGAAAAAAAAACCACTCAAATTCTCCTGGTTTGCAAAAGGCCAATCAAGACGGATTATGGGTTTCCTTCCTCTTCTGCCCAGGTCAGAGGACTGCATTCCCTTGGGCTTTTATAGCCCTGGATAATATTTAATTAAATACTCTGTTCTGACTGCTTTATGTACTAGAGAATACTAATTTTAGAAAACCAGTTAGTTGTTTCTAACTGTATGTTATTATAGCGAAGGTCAAATTTTTCACTGAAACTATGGCAACAACACCCCGGTACTTTTTTGCCGACAAGACTAAAACAAAATTCTCAAGACAGTTTTCCGCTTAATGGCTGAACCTGTACTGTATTATTCTGTTTCTCCCCTTTGCCTCGAGTACCACATTTGTGGGATGGGCTGAGGGGTGGGAGGAGGCCTCAGTTGCTGCAATTCGCTAGCGTGAGTCCGAGTGAGCTTATATCTAAGTGTCATCGCTAGTAACATTTTTAGACGCATATAATTTTAGCAGCATAAAACACTGAGACATTTCAGAGGCCCCCAAATCAGAACATAAATGTACCTGGAAAAATACCAGACCCGGGTGGGGGCATACACTTTTACATTTTAGTAAAAGGGAGAATCCTGAACTTATCTTTTTAAATATTGCAACTACGCAGATTAATTTTTTTTCTCATACTGCTCTGCAACTATTGGCCTCACGAGGAGAAAAGAATGGCTCTTTGAAGAGGTGCGTCTAGTTCTCCACACCTATGGATGCTCTCCTTGCACTACTGCCAAACCAGTACTATTGAGAGGAGCATAATTTTGGCCTCATGTTTGCACGCCTGAGTGAGAGTGGTCAACTTAAGCCAATGCTACAGAAGTAATCTATCAGCGTCCCTTTTAGAAGTGTGATTGCCCTTGGAGACAAAAAGCACAAGCCAAATGGTCTCAACCTCACCAAACTTGCACCCCCTGGGGGTAGAGGCAAAGAGGTGGCTTTGGAGAAAGACCAGACTGGCTTTATCTTTCTTGTGTCAACAGTCTCCACAGGACTGCCGCTCAGATAAGAGAAACACAACTTCCTCTTCTCTCTGCTAAGCTTGTAATGGTATCAGAAGGCAGGACTGCCGTCACAAGCAAAGGGCCTATCAGTTACTGAAGCTGATCAAGACTTGTGAAGGAAAGCACCTGAGGACTTCCTTTCCAAAGGCCAGTGTCTGTCAGGAATATCCTCCCAATGGCTGCCACATTCAGTAAAACCTACAAAACTGAGAGGTTAAGGTTGGCCTCCTATGGATACATGAAAGCAGTTCTTAAGTACAAACAGATCAGTGTTATAGAATATGGCAAGACACAGAGCCATACTGGGTCTTTCTGAGAGATGTCCTAAAAGCTGCTTATGACATATTCAGTTGCTATGGCTTTTAGGTATTGGGCACTTAGGCTTCGTCATACACGCTGGCAGTGGTTCATGTGCACTGGGTCATCATGAGACAGTATCACCACTATTTTATGGATCAGCAGCAGCAGGAGGAGGGGAAAATGAGGCTTGGAAGGTTTACTAGGCCTGTCCACAGCCACCTCACTAGAAAAAGGCAAGGCAAAGGCTTGGATCCACATCTGACCCCACAGCCAGGCTCCAGCCACTCCACTCCACTGACTCTCCACAGCCACTTCCTTGCTCGCTGCAAGCATATTCAGCAGGACCTTAACTTGGCAGGCTTTTCTTTTTGCCATTTGTTGATCTTTGCACATATTCAGTCATTCCATCTCTCCACCATTTTGCAACCTTCTCCGCCGACTAGACTGAACCCATTTGGTTTCCCAAGAACCTCTCAACATGACTGCTGGATCTACACTCTCTCCAGCTGTTTGCTGATCCATGGCCCAACCATAGGGCTTCCACAGGAAGCCGAGCAGAAGAACAGCTGGGTCCTTTGGTGCAAAAACAGACACTGTCAAAGGAGAGCATCTACCTAACCTCTGTCCTAGAGCAGAAATTCTATCTCTGAGCCCCCAACAGATGCTCAGTACCAATTGACCAGAGGAAACACCTAGATATGGGAGTCTTCAGGAGTAACCAATCCAGACTTACAGTCAGGACCAAGTTCTTTACAGCTAAAGCACTCGGCTCACTCTTGGCCAAGTCCCACAGACTTCCTAGTTCAACATGGAAGAGGCACCTATTATTGTCTCTGTAGGAACCCTGCAGGAGCCAAAGGGTCTGTTAAAAAAAAAACACAATGCCCCAAAGTCTCACCTCAGATCTTCTGTCCCTGGGACACAGTCTGTCTATCAAAAGCAGAGTTAGGAAGTCACTAAGCAGCTCCTCAGCCCTACACTGACTCCTCTGGTGGCAATGACTGTGATAAACCAGTCCCTACACCTAGGCATAAAGACTGCAAAGGTGGGAGTGCCCAAACAAGGGAGGGGTGTGTGATGTGTGCTCACACACGTGATAAGAAGTGCTACTACAGCTTGTCTACAACGTGGTCTCGCACTCTTGAGTTGAGACCTTGCCTCTTGCTGACCTGCTGACCCTCCGTTAGCTCTATTTCTACTGGACAGCATGCCTGTTTGATTTGGTTTGTAGCAAGAGCCCCTACTCAGCTTCTGAGCAGCACAACTCTACCAGTTCTCCAGATGTGGGTTCAAATCTAGGTCCAGTCTGGCTCCCCACACTCTCAAGAGTCAAGGCACCCAACTGTCAAATAGAGACAATAACACCACCTGCATCATAGGGTTGATTTAGCCATTACTAGTCAATGAACATATGGCCCTGCCAAAAGGCCAGACACAAGGCAGTCAAGGAATTTTGAAATTGTAAACTTCACAGGGGCAATAAAAATTCAATGTTAAAAAAATAAAACAAAAATAACCTCTGAGGACAAATCAGTTTTCTCTCCTGATCACAAACACCTATGATGATCAATTTATAGAGAAAGGTTTGTTGGGCTAACCATTTTGGAGCTCATGATTGGTTGTCCCTACAGCAAAGCAGCATAATACAGTGAGAGCATGTGGTAGAACAGTCAACTCAGTAAGAAAAGGAGAGAAAGAAGTCCAGGACATCTCCTACCCCAAGCCAAACCATGCAAAAGGTCTAAAGTCTTCTCACTAGGCCAACATTTTTTTGTTTGTTTGTTTTTCGAGACAGGGTTTCTCTGTAGCTTTGGAGCCTGTCCTGGAACTCCCTT
>NW_004949099.1:22214856-22242713 GCF_000317375.1 Microtus ochrogaster | reverse complement strand
ACCAGGCTGGCCTCGAACTCACAGAGATCCACCTGCCTCTGCCTCCCGAGTGCTGGGATTAAAGGCGTGCACCACCACCGCCCGGCTCTAGGCCAACATTTTTAAGGTACCACCACATCCTTGCCCAAGTCTTTATACTGTGAGTCTTTGGGGGCCAGTCAAGATCCAACATGTAGCCAAAAAATGAGACCAACTGCAGCCCACTTTCCAGGGAGAAGACAAGCCTTTATAGAACTACCAGATTCACATCTTTTGGAAAGAGATTACAGCATGAGACAGCATACTAAAAAGATCAGAGGCCAGTTGACTTGAAATGTCATCAATGAAAACACAGTTGGGCTGAGAACCACGAAATGTCAAACCAGGAAAAACACTGACTCCCCTTCAGCCGACTTTTACTAAGAATCAACATTATAAGCACTGGGTCAGACAGGCGAGGCAATGTATGGTACTTCCACATGCCCCAAAGTCTAGGGGAGAAGACAAAAGTAGAAGACAGCTGTAATAAACACTATACTGGAAGGTCAGGGTTATAGAAAGATCATATCTCTAGTCTGTAGATTGTGCTCAGAATGGCATAGTTGGAGAGCTCACAGCAGAGGCAACCGAGAAATGAAATGATTTTCACTAGGACAAAAAAATAAGGCAAAAGTTGTGTTGGAGCCAGACAACTTCTGGTTCTGTCATTTCTAGCTATATCATCTTGGACCAAACATCCCACATCCTGTATGTCAGTTCCCCATCTATAAAAGAGCACTTCCTTTTAGAATTGTTCTAAGACCAAATGAACTGATGTATATAAAGGAAACTGTACAAATTAAATAAACTGATTTAACTAATTTAATTAAGACTGTGCAAAGCACTCAGAACCATTTATTTGTATTTATAGATGGCAGATTACTCACAAAGGAAGATGGGACAAAAGCGGTGTGTGTGTATGTGCGCGCGCACCTTTAATCCATGATCCAGAAGAGAAAAAGGAAACTCCAGGCAGTCTGACTCCAGTTTTGACACAGCATCATTCTCTATCCCAGTAGACTAGTTACACAGCTCTAACTTCCTCGCTTGTCAAACGAGGTTATCATAAGCTCAAGTGATTCACCTCGTGTTTGTCTTCACTGATGCCCTGAAGACAGGATTCTAAGAACCCTCTGCCAAAAGGAAAGTCCTTAATCAACCACTACATACTGCTGTCAGAAGAACCATATAATGATATGACAATTTGACCCAATTACACTGGGCTGGGATTTCAAAATCCATTTGTTCTTGAGTGAAGGAAGCCACATCGCGTCAGTGAGATTGAATTAGATGACATGGTAATCATATTTATTATGCTAGGAACATTTTCAGTATACACAGTTGAAAATTATTCTCCATTAGCAAGGGATTAACTATTAGGGTAACTGAATATGAAACAGACAAGGTTGTCCTGTTTTCCAATAGGTGACTCAAATACTCAAGAATGAATGGACTCAAAGCATGAGAATACCCATGCTCACTCACTATGCAAGGGACCTCAGACATGCATCTCATATTTTCCACAAAGTGGGCAGAAACATAGGGAGCTGCTCGCAGGAGTGTGTGGGACTCCTGCAATAATCAAGCTACAGGAACCAGCCCCACTGATTGTGTAACACCCTAGATGCATTCTAGGTTGCCCAGGGAATTGATTTAAATTACAGCCTTGTTCCCTTTAAATGGAATCTGTTGATACAAGATTGAGATAAGCTAGCAAATCTGAAATGAAGATTACAAAAACCTACTAATCTTTTTATTAAAACTGAATTGACTTTGTGAATAAAGAACAAGTTGCAAGAGCCTCTCCTACAAGGCAGCTTCAAGCATGCGCAATATCGTCAAAATGCTTCGTGGCATGTATCTGACATGTCCCTTAAATAGACTGATTTTTCTCCACTACTTAATAAGACAGGCAAAAAATAAATTCTGTATTCCCATCATGGATTAGAATCAGAAGAACAAACAAAATTTAAGTTCGGCCCTCCCCTTTACCTGTAGGTATTTAAAACTAAATAAGATATGGGTTCATTCCTTGGATGCCTTGCCAAAAGGAGGGGGGTTGCTTAGCAACAATTAAAACAATGTGCAGCAAAGGAGCAGGGTTTGAAAGAAACCTACGCCAATAAGCTTTCTTTAATCACCCTGGAAGACCTCTGTGACCCAAGATCCTGGCTGTGACTCCTTGTGGCCCCAGGGTGAAATCTGGCTGTTCCCTTCTTATCTTGACAGAGACAACTTGTAATCCCAGGGAGATCGGGACCTACTTCTCAGCAGCATGAGGCTCCTGAATACCGACGCTTTCTTGTGAAATATTAACCTGCCCATTTCCAGTCCTGGCTGCAATGTTTGGAGTTGGAAGGGATTGGAAGAGTTACTTCATTTAAACTGCACTTAACAAATGGGGAAACTGAAACATACAGACAGAATGATCTCTCCAAGATAACGAAGCAGCTTTTTCTAGCTTTGGCCTCAGACGATATCCTTTCCTCAATGTCCTATCTTAACTGCAGGCAAGTCTATGATCTAGTAAGTAGGTTTAGCCATTTATATCACTGAGCTTGAAATATGCTACTCTTGGTAGAGTCAACTAGCAAAGTTCCCAGGTAGCTTCAAGGCCAACTACAAAGCACATGGACTAGATATGAAACACTTCATTCCTTCTTTCTTCACTGAGCCAGCCTATTAAATCTCCAAGACCCCTCACATCCTGCAAGTACTCTAGACATGAAGAACAGGGGGATCTAGCAAAAGGAGAAAGGCCACAAGCCTGCATCTCAGACCCATAGCTACGCACTGGGCCTCAGAGGGACTCACCCTGGAAAGCCATGTGCTCTTCTCTAGAATCATCCCAAGAGCTAGACTCTCAGGCTGTCAATGTAGGCCCCAGGCTGAGAAACAAGACATTTTCAGCCATCATCCAAGATGAAATGCTCAGACACTGGGCTACACTGGCCTGGACTGGGCCCGAAATGGCACTACAAATAGGCCCCAAATCATACAGAGAGTATGCATACTCCTGAGCTTGTGTTGGGAGCAACTAAGGAGTCATTTTGCCAAAGGGTCCAGGCCTTCCTTCCTTCTTAGCATTCCTTCTCATTGAAACAATCCTCAGTAAAAGCTAGGAAGAATGTAAGAACAGAAAAGAAACATCTTGTCTGTTCTCAATTTGAAATTATGCCAGTGACAAGGGTCATGCCCTTAGAGAACCCCTGAGCCAGGGGTTGAAAATGATCTGCAGGGCAGAGTTTGCCCTCAGGACTCTGACATTCAGGCTCACCGTAACACTGGAGCCAGCTCCTAACATCTGTTAGCCTAAATAGCATTAGGTATGAAGCAAATGTGCCCTGCTCTGGGGAGGCACTACAGACAAAGTACACATGAAGAGTGTCACTCACTATTTACTCTGCTCTCATAGGACACAGGAAAGTACTTTGCCCACTATCCTTCTGCTTACATACGGAACTGCTGTGCTGTGGGAACAGATGACTTCCCAGAGAATGCGGGTAACTTTTCTCCCTGACATATGGAAGGTAACCAATAAATGTTTGTTGAATGAATGACAACCAGCCTAGGAAGCGGCATCTGACTGTCTATGGGCGAGTTACTCAACTTCTTGGAGCCTCCATTTCCTCCGCTGCATAAACATCAATATCCACCCCCCAAGGAAGTGGATCACACATATAAATTAAAAGGCGTCATTCACCAGAGCAATACTTTGCATGAAGGAGATGGTCTTTCAATGTGATCAACTGTTAAATATTAGATGGGTCTATTTCTCTAGAAAGCCCTAAGACTCTTAAACCACACAAAACTATGTCCAAATCAACCTGCTGCTCATCATCCCGCCTACCCCCGTCAGCAGAGCCAGCAGTTGGTACACCATGTTGTCTCAGTCATACACCAGCTTAGGTGGGATAACAGTGTTCGAAATCCATCACACTGTGGGACGAGAAAGGGAATCCAGGGGCACGGAAGACACCCAGAACATGCTGGCATACTGCAGCCTGATGCAAGCCCCTCCCCGATTGATGTATCTACTTAAAGGATGTGATTTGTTTCCTTTCACTTCAGTTCTTCCTCACTCAATTTCTCTTTCTCCTTTCCTACCCCTCCTTTCCGGGTCTGCCCTTCCTCTCCTTCTCTTTCTGAGTCAGGGTCCTCCCTCAGTAGTCAACTCACCATCTTGCTCTCGCAGTCTCCTAAGTGCTGGGATTACAGGTAGGGACCACCCTGCCTGGTTTTCCCACCTTAAATGTAAACTCCTCTTCTAAATGATTTTTTTCAGAAGCTCAATGCTTTCCATAAATTTAAATGCTACAGTTTACTGACGCTGATATGCTCTAACTGGTCACTGGTCCAAGGTCAAGAATATGGGGCCAAGGTTGTTCTTTTACAGTGAAAGTTTCAAGGATAAAAATTCGACCATTGCCCCAGTGTGGGAAAGAGATTACACAAGAGATGGTGTAACTCTACAGCCTGTTTGATTCCCTCAAAGCCTGAATTCCCTTCTTTCTACTCCAACAATCCTGGTGGTTATGAATGTGAAGCGAGCAGAGGCCCAAGACGAAAATGGGGACTAGCTGTCAGTTTCCATCTTTCGTTCTAGAAAGTGCTTTTTATATTTAGTATCTTGAAGGGGGAGGGATATGGAGAGATGGGAAGAGCAAAAGATAATACAGAGAAAGGAATTCACTAACCACAAAGTTTCTATTCCTGGTTTCAATCTGATGTTTTCTTCCTTATTCTTCCTAGATTGTGGGCAAAGCTAACATCTATCAGAGAAAACAGTGATTCTGCACCCCCGTGCACATTCAAATGGTACCATAGTGTCCAAAGAACCAAGGTACCGAAATGACTCCAAATCTCAGCTATTTCTTGTCATTACACAGAAGGAGATGACACAGTTCAAATTCATTCAGATATAAAAGTTTGTTTATCCCAACAAAGATTTAGGTCAAGGAAATGACATGCATGAAAAGAGAAATTCATTTTGGAAACGCACTTACGAGCATCAGAGAAAATCAAGGGCACTCAATACTTAACCCTCTGCTTCCACTGGACAAAAGAAAAGCTAGTGCTGTTAAGGCGCAACCCATCCTAATCACTCTGTTTGTTCATATTATCTTCAATTCTACTACCTTGGTAAGGACAGAAAGCCCCTATTCTACAATTTTCTGGGGAAGCTCAGAAAATTATACAGTCTCTCAAGAACACTCAACTTAAACAGGACAGCAATGGACCTTGAGTCTAGGCATGGACAGTCCATGTGTACACCCTTATACACATAACATGCTCTGTACTAGGATCCACCAGCTCCTATTTCTCCTAGGCTTATAGCCGCTGAAGGCAAAGGAACCCTGATGTCTCATCTTTACTCCTTTCCGTCTCTGTGACCCGGTAAGCACTGTTTTATTTTCAGTTCTTGGGAATCTTTCAGGACTCCCCATGAGTGAAAACACAGTCTTTTTCTATCTGTCCCTGTCTTGCTTCATCGCCACAATGCCGTCCAGGTCCACCTACCTTGTCATAACTGACAGAATTTCCTCAAGTACTAAATTCTTTACACACACATTTATCTTATATTCAAGACAGCCAGGTTCAGAGGTTAAATAATATGGCCATGTCATACAGGTAAAAAAAAAAAACAAACATGGAACTTCGATTTGAACCCAGAGAAACTCACTGGTCTAAGGTTCCATTTTTAAACATCAGGGTTGCAAATAGCAAAAGGAACCCTGATGTCTCCCAAATAAGAACCCCAAAGTCAGACGCCATGGGGAGTGGAACATAAACAGGCACCCTCCAATTTCCATCTACTAAAGAATGATGTAGAATCGTTCTCGATACGGGAAAGCAGTTGGCAAGCCAACAATGCAAACTAAAGCAAATCCAAGTGACTCAACGAAGCTCTGCTGATTGCTCAGATAAAGGCCCATCATTCCATTGAGCTGCTTGCCAGCATCTCTTTTTTTCCATATGTGTTTGTTCAATGCAGGGAGAAAGGGATCCATGAAGAATGAACCAGAAATTCCTGCGAACTGCCCGTCTGCCCCATGCACAATTTCTAAACCACCAAAATGACCTTCAACTTCAAAATGTACTTAACAATCTCTTCTGAAAGAGAGATCTTTTACTTCACTTCTGGGGGAAAGTTCTTAAAGTAGATGACATCACAGCTGAAGAAATGCTTTCAAAAAAAAAAAACTTAAACGATTTCCTCCCCAAGTCCCAAGATGGAGATCTCCCAAGCAGATTGGCCAGGCTTTTTACCTGCATATGGGGAGTTCAGACTCAGCACACAGAGGTCAGGAAGTTCGGACCTACATTCTCGAAGTCTGCAGCTCAGCTTATTTTGAACTAGATTTCCCCACTACCACAAAGCAGCTCATAACCTAGAAACTACCTAGAAAAATCAATAGACCAAGTCACTGTCTCATTCCGACCTGTACAACTAAGTCAGGACATAAAAGGAGCTTGGTTGTTTCCAAATGGCCTCTTCCAGACTGTTGCTCTGATTTCAAAACAGTCTCTTCAAATCAGCCACCAGAGATGCATCCAAGCAAGAGCCACCCTAACCCTACTGCCAGGGAAACATACATGGCTCTGGACTTCCTCTGTACTGATCCTATTTACTTTAACGTCCTAAACCTGTATTCAAACAGTCACTTGATCATTCGTGATTTAAAAAAAAAACAAAAAAAAAAAAAAAAACCAAACCTGGGAGACATGAAATTAGGTAAGCACAGAAAAATATATACTCTTATTTGTTAAATTTTAAAAACTTAAACTCAGAGAGGCAGGCTGAAGGCTAGAGGTTATTGGGCCAGGAGGTTGGAGAGGGTCAAATGCTATAAGATCTCACTTAGATGGGAGGAGCAGAGACAAAAGATTTATTGTACAACATGGTGACAACAAAGCAAACACTAGAAAACCTCAGAGTAAATTTATAGAACTCAGATCACAAAAGCAACACGAAGAAATCCATGTTAATTAGCCCATTGTAGGCATTCCAAAATGCCTGCCAATTTCAAATCATACGTATGCACAATTTTGTTAGCTTAAACATGAAAAAGAATATTTGACAATACTTTTTTAAAATAATTAATAGACATTGGTTAACTTCATTCATTGCCTTAAATTCTCGTCCAGCTTTGTCTTGGCTCCCAAGGCTGAAATGGAACATGAGGTCCTGCTGGACCCAGGACCCAGCCCCCTGCTTCTGTCCAGCATCCCTTTTCTGTGTCCCAATGGCAAAAGCCAAGCCTAGATTAGCCCTTCCCTCAGCAAGGAAATCAGTAGTTTGTACTGATTAGCAGTGATTCGTAGTCGTGGTTGCACAAGAGAATAACCCAGGGAGCTTTAGAAAACCCCAGTGCCCAATTAAGTGAGGAACATGGCAGGTGGGAACAGTTATTAGCATTTTTCATAGCTCTCCAGGTGATTTCCTTGTGCAACCAAACTGCAGATCCAAACTCCTATTCCCATCTGCCTGAAGCTATGTGGCCACAGGTGAGATACTCAGGTCTGAATCTAATCAATCCCTTCCAATGCAGAGGAGATATGACTCTCCAACTGAGCTAACACAGGCAGCATCCTCTCTCAGCACAGTGACCAACACAGTCAATGTTGGCTTGGGAATTAATTCTCAATGTCACTCATTAAATGACATTATGGTCATTAAATAAATCCTTCATTTCTGCTCTGCTCAAGATTTTGCTTTAGAATGACCCATGGAGGAGGAGCTGGCTGTGGAGAAAAAAAAAAAAATACAGCAGAAGCAATAGCTGCTTCAAGTTTCTGTGACTCATTTTTTTAAAAATAGTTTTCCCTCATCCTCAGGTAAAAACATTCTCCTGATAGCCCTGTGCCAACTGGATACAGCTCAACACCATGCTGCATCCAAATGGCTCCTTTCCATCTGAACGCCTGCCTTCTATTTCATCCTAATTTCTTTAGCTTTCATCCAAAGGAGTCAAACAGTTTCTAAATCGCTCATCACAAAGAATTTAGAAGTCAGATGATAAGATCTGCAACTGGTGACTGCTGAGCCCTCAATGACTGATGCTGTGAGTCAAATCCCTAAGACAGTGGGTTCCCAACCCCACTGCACAGAAAAATCACTATGTCACCAGGATGGTCAAGTGGTTAAGGCACTGGACTCAAGATCCAACAGACATCAGTCTGCAGTGGTCTGAGCCACGCTTTCAGTAGGACTGCTTTATGCATCCATTTCTCCTTGTTGTAAGGGGTGGGAGGATGCCTTATGGATCTCACTGACCATTGGAGTCCGTGCACTCAAACTCACATGCTGAAAGGAGAAAACCAACTCCAGCAAATGTCCTCTTACCTCTCCCATGGTACACACATGTACATACACAAAATTCACAAACAAATAAAAATAGTAAATGTAATTCTTAAACCACCTCGGAAGCTTTAAAATAAAAAGATGCTACTGCAGAGCTGTGTGTAGTGGCACACACCTTTAATCCCAGCACTGGAGACAAAAGAAAAGGAGGATCTTTGTAAAATGGAGGTCAGCCTGGTCTACACAGTGAGTTCCAGAATAGCCAGAACTACATAGTAAGATTTTTTAAAAACAACCAACCAATAAACAAACAAAAAGCAGTGCCCAATCTTAAGGGTCAATTTAATTGGTCCAGAGCATCTATGGAATTGAAAGTACTCTTTAGATAATTCTAAGATGTGGTTCAAACTGAGAACCAACACAAGTCAGAAACAAAGAGATGGTATATGAGATGCCAACTACCTTTTGAGAAAATTAAAAACACAGGACTACAAAAGGCGACATTAATAGGCAAGTTGCCCTGCTGTACCTTTAAGCTTAACCTCAAGCAAAATAATCAAGAATATCTCATTCCAGGTAAGGCAGCTAAGAATTACCAAGGCCCTAAGAAGGATCATGAGATCTGCTGAAATAGCCCGTGCTCCCTGTGACTGTATCCTTAAATCTCATCTGTTTGGAGAAATAGCTTGGCTAACGAAAAGCTTTCAGATGAATTAGCACTTGGCAGCACATATTCTGTAGACAAACTAAGGCCATTATAAAAGCCATGCCAATCTTGACTAAGAATTTATTTACACATTTTTTTTCAGGAATTTTTAATGCCAGGACTTGAATCTGATTTTGAAAAATATACTTAAGTAAATAAACCTCAGGTTGCTACAGGAAGGAAGAAAGGAGTGGAAGCAGGAAGGGAGGGAGGGAAGGAGGGAGGGAGGGAGGGAGGGAGGGAGAGCTGCCCTCACAGTCAGAGGAACACCCTTCATAAGTTATCAAGGAAGCCCAGGTGACCACTCCATCAAAGCCACTACTTTACCTCTGAATTTCTTGGGTGGATTGTTAAGGTCCCCAGCTTCTGGCTGCACAACACAGCGATCATCAACCAGGCTGCAAAAAAGAAAAATAAATAAATGTTGTATCACACCAAGCCTACGGAAATACAAACATCAATAAGCATTATGTAAAAGCAGAATATCCCAGGGCTTTTCCTATGTAACATTTAGAATGCCATGTTCCTCTGCCACGGAGTGTTGGCCAAGGAGTGAAATATTCTATGTACGGAGTGAAATAAACCTAAACCCATGGCCCAGCAATCTGCTTTTGTGATGGACATGTTACTGTTTTCTGTAGCTCCTTTTTCCCAGAACCACATCTGTGACAGATTTTCATACCAACATGCAACGTTGCTGAGGTCTGAAAAGCTCAGCCAAGGGTCAGTGCATTCGATGAATGGTAGGTGAGGAGCCAACCCTGTGCCAGGAACTATACCAAGTCCTGGGATGTAGACTAGAGTGAACCAAGCCCCAGCACTGAAAGCTCAAGGCTTGGGGGTAGAAGCCATAAAAAGAAGCTAACAAGTAAGGTGTAAGGCAAGAAGGAAGAGAAGAGAACAGTCAGGGGCCGTCTGGGCCAGATGCCTTCTGAAGCTGCAGGCAGAGGAAGATGTTTCAGAACTGTTCAAAAGCTGAAGTAGAGGTTGAAGCATGAGGACTGGAGCAGCTTCTGGTAATGGGAATCCAGTACAAAAGCACAGAAATGGGAAGGGCTTGGGGCTTCAAATGCACAATGATGTTACAAATAAGTAATAGTCCCAGATTACATTAGGACTGATAAATCAAATTCTGACTTCATTAAAACTTAATTTAACTTGCATAATTCTTTTTAGGAGAATCACAAGAAATATAAACATATTTTTGAACTTCTGAGACACTAAGATACTATGAAGTTACATGACCTACCCAAGTTTCTAAAACTAGGAGAGCCAGCTCATTTTCCACACGACCATGGAACTTGATCCCAGGTACCATGCTAGGATTTTTAGAACCTTTTCCATTAACCTATGCTGCCTCTTATTCCAAATGCAAGGGACCATTAAATATTCAACTTTGACCTTTTCTATTCTTTCCTCCAAAACTGACCTTTACCTCCTGAAGTCTGCCCTGTTTTCAAGGCCCTAATTCTGAGTGTCATTTCCTAAACTAAACTATATATCCCCACAGAAGCCTTTCTTGCTTATAAACTCTCTCCTCCATTCTCCCAACCAAGCCGGTATGGAAGCAATGGAGTAGGCTCCCTGCTTAGTGGTTCATAAGATGTCCAAGGCTGAAGTTCAGTATCTGCCCAGTGAACTGAATCAAAGTGTGAAGAGTATCCCACTTTTGCCCTCAATACACAAGATCCCACTAAGCTTCAGCAAGAGGCACAGTGTGGTCAGTGGCCTGGGGGTTTTCTACAAAAATCAAGAGTACAATGTACACATATAAAATCTCTACCCTGTGCCCTTGTATGGACAATACAAGTTCAGTGAGGTCACCAAAGCTAATCCAATACTTAAAAGGGTAGACTCCGAATCCAAAGTAAGTGCTGGTGATATAGTCCAGTGGGAGAGTTCTTACTTATTATGTATAAAACGCTGGATGTGGTCCATACACAATGCAAAGCTGCACTAATGATCAAATTCCAACAAGAGGTAGTGATAGAAGGAAGGGGCTCATTGAGCATAGACTGTAGATAGCATTATGGTACCAGCTAAGGGCATGTTATTACGTGATTTCACTGGCCCCTTGTCTCAGAACTTCATCTGTAAAACCAAAGAATTGCTTTCAAGAGTCTCCACTCAGGCAATGTTCAGATACTTTCTGCTTCTAAATGTATCAATTTCAGAGTCCTGTCACAAGCCCGATCCTCCTACCCGGGCACACTGAAACTCTGTTCTAGAAGGGATCTAAGAGCCTTTGTTCTTAAGAAGCTCCAAAGGTGATTTAACATGCACACCAGTGTAGATTCACATAAGCGCTGGTTCTCCACGGTCCTGCTGGAATGCTAAAGTTCAGTGAGTTGTAAAGCCACTGAGATGTACCTACCAACAGTCTATAAAAACACCTGTCTGGGGGCCAGATAACAAGTCCCATGAAGAGACTGACAGTCACTCATATGTGTCTATGACTGGTACTTCATAAATGTTGAGCACATCCCAAGAAGTGGGAGGGAGGCCAAATTTAACTTTCCAGGTTAATGTTTATGCAAGCTACTCTCAAGTATGTGGGAGTGTAAAGGTAAATTATCCTCATCTAAAGAAAGAACCAGTATCCAAAGTTTAAAAAACACGCACTTGAACTTTATGAGGGACTCAACACAGAACACTTGAGAAAAACGTTAAAGCCAAAGAACACGCCCCTCTAAGAATATTAAGAACGGTGCACACCTACAGTTGTGCACTTAGAAACTGAGACAGGAGGACTGCAAGTTCAAGGCCAGATTAGGCTCAAAATAATAATATAATGCTGGGCTGTGGTGAAAGATGCCTTTAATCCCAGCACTTGGCAGGCAGAGGCAGGCAGATCTCTTCTGAGTTCGAGGCCAGCCTGATGTGGGAGTGTCATATATCAATCAGTTGATTTCATTGGTTAAGCAATAAAGAAACTGCTTGGCCCTCATAGGTTAAAACATAGGTGGGAGGAGTAAACAGAACAGAATGCTGGGAGGAAGAGGAAGTGAGCTCAGAGAGATGCCATGCTCCCCTCTCCCGGGAGGATGCGAGAGCTCTGCTCTCTGAGGCACACTCGATGAAGCTCCGACCCAGGATGGACGTAGGCTAGAATCTTTCCCGGTAAGACCGGTGCTTATTAGAGATGGGTTGATCGGGATATCAGAATTAGCCAGTAAGGGCTAGAGCTAATGGGCCAAGCAGTGTTTAAATGAATACAATTTGTGTGTTGTTATTTCGGGGCATAAGTTAGCCAGGCGGCCGGGGTGCTGGGGACGCAGCCCCGCCGCTCCTTTTACAACACCAGCCTGGTCCACACAGTGAGTTTCAGGATAGCCAGGGCTACACAGAGAAACTCTGTCTCAAAAAACAAACAACATAATAATAATAATAATTAATAACAATAATATAAAATAATGGATATCCTCCTGAAAGGGAAAATAGGAAAGGAAGCTAAGATTTTAGGGACCCAGCATCTGTGAGGTCAGAGGCCACAGAGGAAACATAGGTATATGATGGGGCTGAGGCTGACAGGCACCCAGATAGGCTGTGAGCAGACAAGGAAGCCAGAAGAAACTGCCCTACAAAGGTTGTGCGTTAGGACTCTTAGCCTTGGAGAACTAAGTCTTCTGAGCTCTGAAACTTGGGCAGGTGACTGCCCTGCCTGAAGCACACAAGTGTCGTCTCCATACACAGTGAGGATGGCGGTGCTCACCATGATGAGGGTGCTCAGGAGCTAAGGGGATAATGGAGGCACAGGACTTAGAACAGCCCCTGGTACACAGTGAACACCCATTGGGCTCAGGGAGTGCTTACCACTGCTGTACCGTATTGTAGTCAATGCTGAAAAATAAGAAGAGGTGAAAATTTTAACCACAGGTGATAAAGAAAGATGGCCATCATCAGAGAGGCCCAAGTAACAGGAAGCCTGTTGCCCAAAGCCATGGAAGATTAACTGTTAAGGGTAGGTCTACTACGCAGAGAGACCAAGCATAGAAAGAAGCCGTGGCTGAGTTCTGAAAATAAACTCTCTATAGAGTAAGAGCACAGGTCTAACTGAGGTATAATTCTGGTATCTGAAATAATTTCCTCATGGGGGGGGGGGTGGAATAACCTGAATGAGCGCTTAACAATACTTACTTTGCACAAATACCAGAAAATAAGTACACTTCCAGTAATAGCTGTAATTACAACGGACAATCTGGCTGCTGTAAGAACGGGCTTTTGGAAAATCTGCTAGCCTGCCTTCTGCCCCCATTTATTTGAGACTAGGTCTTGCCAAAATCAACAATGCCACCCAGGCCTAGCTACTCCTTCCTACACAAAGACGGCAGAGCATTCCTGACTATTCTGGAATGAGCCATCTTGATTCTCCATTCTGTCTCTGTCTGCCTTTGGGGGCTACTCTACACTTCCTCCAGGAGACAGCAGGAGTGGGAGGGGAAAGGAAGAAAATGGCTAGAGGCACGCAACGGAATATATTCATATCCTTCACAGCTGAGTGACGACCGAAGGGAACACAAGTGAACAAAAGTGATTTCAGAACTTGGTACAGTTTGAAACTTTCAAATGCATTTGGTTATTTAAAGTAGGAAAGGTTCTGTTTCAAAGAAGACAGATAAGCATGCAACCAGTAACGGTCTTCGCTCAGACTACACATGAGCCACTGGGTGAAAAGACAGCCAAGAAGCTTTCCCACAAAGCCAAAAAGCACTTCTTTGGGTCTGTCTACATGAATCTTTAAACTGCACTCCCTTTCTTAATTCCTCTTCCTCTCATATAAGAGAAGACTACAACAAATTCAAAATTAACAGAGCCTTAACTACAAAGGTGTTGTTCTTTTGAGACTGACAGAAACGTTTCTGTGTAAAGGTGACGTGACTAATACAGGATCGGCTAATTTCATGATGGCCTTGGGAAAGCCGAGTAATGAGGACAGCATTCTTAGCTTACAAAAAGCAGATGTTATGATATCTTAAACAACCCCCAAAAAGGACTTCCCCCACTCTTACCCCAAGGTGCTGATAAATCCATTCGTAGATCCTTCCGCATACAGAGAACAAATGTCTCCAATATGTAGGAAACTAGACATTTTGTCAGACATGTCTTTGTTGAAAATCCTAGACAAAGTAAAACATGCAACATTGTTAGCAGAAGAGAAATGATGAGGGAGGGAAAAAAATGTCACAGAGATTTGGCTTAGCTCCTTTTCCCCCAAGTGCATTACTTAAAATTCAAATTTAAATAGGCATTTGACAAGCAGGCGATTCCATAAGCCAAATGAGGACATACGCAACCACATTCTGTCCCGTGTGTTAAATTCTGGATATTCCAATCACAGTGCCATCTGATTCAAACAAAGCCACATCCGAGTCAGGCTCAGCACTTGGAGGACCCCTCAGCAAAACTGACTGCCCAGACAGCAGGGAACCCAGCCAGGAACTCCAGCTACTAAAGATCTGGAAAGTCTGACGTACGACATATTAACATATCCAGTGTACCTCATGGAACATGAAGTAAGAAGGAAACACCTGGTACAAAACTTAGGACTGGCAAAGTCGTGGGGCCTGGGTTAAGGGATCAAAGCAACAAAATGACATTAAACAAAGGAAACTTGGGAACAAGTTTCACAGGGCCTTAGAGGTCTTTTCAAAGGCCAACAACAGCGCAGTCCCATACAAATGCTGCTACATGTCTTTCCTTCTTTATCAGGAAATACTCCCGGGTGGAGCAAGACCCTTGCCCAGAGCCAGGCCCAAACCCTTTCCCATTCGGGTGCTAATTAATAGTAAATGTCCCTGGCTAGATTACATGGCTAGTTAGAAGTAGTTTAAAAAAATATATACTCCTCAATTCTAGGAAATGTCTACAACGCCCAGAAACTATTAAATACACACACAAACAAACAAAAATATTGAAGTGATTCCTAACAACAGTTTTCTCAGGGGCCATGAACACTGAGGAACGGGAGCCAACTGCATGACGTTAAATTGACATTCAGCAAACAAACTCGGTCATGTGGGAAGCAACTGCGCTGGTGTGGACCGCATAGTTTCCCAATGCTTCCTCAGCATCTGGTGTGTAGATGCATGAAGTGTCAGGGTTTTCCTCCAAGCCAAGACTCCTCTGAACACCTTTCCCCCTCTACGGACTCAAATAAATCATTTACTCCACAGGGCCATGAGAGCTGTAATGACGTGCAGGGGTAAAAGGCCCTCTCTTCCTTCTAACCTCTCCGGGTGCCAAGTTTTCCTCTGCAAACTTCTGGAAGCATTCTCCTCCCTCAGCAGGAATGCCAGATGCCGCAAGCAAGCTGTTGAGAGGAGCACCTCCCCTGCCTCTGAGAAGCTGCAGGGAAAGCTGCCCACCGCTCCAACGACCCAGACACTTCAGGAGAGGCAGACGTACGCTTATTTATAGAAGAGTCAGCAACCGAGAACATAATCAGCTCTCAGACAGAACAGCCCTCATCTCTAGAGCTGGAGGAAGGACCGTCAAAGAGCATGCAGAGGAACAACAGGCCAGTTACTGCTCTAGAACCGAGTCAATCACGTTGCTATTTCTTCCTAGCGATGTTGTAGCTAGAGCCAAATCAATGTTTTGAACAACACACACATAGGAGACACCAATGGAAACCACACAGCCCCAAAAATCACTATCACTTTTTATGACCTACAATTTAAAGGCTTTGTCATCAGGAGCCAGAAAGTTAGTATACTTCTGGGACCAATATCTCCTTTCTTGTGAAAATGGAAGAGTTTGGAGATGCCATTGTATGTTGGCCTTGAACCCAAGAGTCTACTGCCTTGGCTCAGCCTCTTGAGTGTTGAAATTAAAGCAGGCACACCACACCTGGCTCTTGATTATACAGAACTGTATGTATGCTGGGCCAGTGCTCCACCTCTGAGCCATACCCTCCATCCAAAACTGTGATCTATTTTAAGTGAAACGGGAGACTGTATATAATAAAAGCACAAGATGATTGCTTTGCTTCCTTGGCACTAAGGATTGAACCCAGGGTTTTGATAGGCTAGGCGAGTGCTCTGTTACATAGCTGTATCCCAGTTGTGAAACTAATTCTTAGAAAACATTTCCGTCTGAGTCAGACCAAATTTATGTACATACTGGCCTTCCAGAGGACCAGTGGAGAGTTGATGGATGCAGGAGGGCAGGAATGTGCTTAGGCAAGACAACCAGGGTCATATTTATGCAGAGACCAACGCTCTCCTCCCAGGCTTGTCCTTCTAAGGGGCATTTGACTCCAGTGAAGACCAAGCCAGAAGACAGCCATATGATGCTGTCCTTCAAATCTGCATCATCTTCTGGGTATGCTACTGAAAGGTTCCCTTACTGAAAAGCAGCAGCTATAACCCAGTGTTCTATAACTGCAAAGCACGGCAAAACTAGTAAGGTCTGCAACCTGACAATCGCAATAGGTTCCTGTTACTGCAACAGGACACTAAGAGTCTATGTTAGTGCTATTTGGCCCATCCAGGTTCTAACCAGACCCTACCCTGCTTGACTTCCAAGATTCAACAAAATGGGACACTGAGTAGTGTAGACTAGACTTCCTCAGTCATTGCTAAGCTAACGTCTGTCAAGGACTATCACGTCCACCACTGTTGAGAACATAACAAAAACTCTTTCAGAACCCTCAAGACATGTGTGGCATGAGGCAGAAACCACCACTGCAACCCTATGCTGTGGGACAATGGTCTGTACCCTGTCACTTGTATTTAAAATAAATGCTGACTGGCCAGTAGCCAGGTAGGAAGCAGAGGCGGAGCAATGAGAATTCGAGGAAGAGGAAAACAGTCTGCAATCACAGAGCAAGCAAGATGAGAATGCCTTGCCGAAAAAAGGTACCAAGCCACATGGCTAACACAGACAAGAATTATGGGCTAATATAAGTTATAAGAATTAGTTAATAAAAAGTATGAGCTAATGGGCCAATCAGTTTATAATTAATGTAGACCTCTGAGTGATTCTTTGGGACTTAATGGCTGTAGGACCAGGCAGGACAGAAAACTTCAGACAACAACCCTATTTTGTTGTTGGGGAAGCTGAGCAACAGTAAAGTTCACATGTTCATCACAGATAATTAACAAATCAGGAGGCACAGAGTCATACCAGGTAGACCAAATTCTGAAGAGGACCTTTCCATCAACAGTAATCCCACGGCAGAGGCATAAACGTTGATTGTTCTTATCATCTATGTGGCAATGGAGAATTGTTTTTTTCCCCTTTATGGATAATTCTATTCAGTTTTTCCCTATTGAAGAATTTCCCATTTTCTACCTTAGCCATATAACACTTTTGTTCAGTCAGAAGAAAGGTTAAGCATCTTCTTTCTTACCCATATGCTTATTAAGCAGACAAGATAATTGAACAAGTAACCTTTTGCCATGGTTTACATTTTTCCAGAAAACAGAGGCCAGTACACCCACCACAGTTAATGATCCTCAACTGGGCAGTCTGCCAAAGGTCCCAATTTTTTTTTTTAAAAAAAAAAAAAAAAAAAACAACCTAAGGATCCTTAGGGCAGATTCTTCCCCAGGGAAATCGGCAGTGGTTCCTGTTTTTACACAAGATTTGAGCAGACAAATAGCTTCCAGGTCTGGCTGGCTGGAAACTTCTGGGTCTCCCCTGGTCTGCCTTTAATGGCAGGGGGTAAGTACAGAGGACCAGAGACCCTGAAGCAATTATCAGTTGTGTCCTGAAAGAAAAAACCCAGGCCAGCAGAGTCAAAAAAACAGGCATCTAGAGCTGGAGGGGAGAGGTGGGAAGTGGGCCTGGCAACAATCTTCAGGAAGACTTCCTGTTGTTTAGAAGCAGGGTGGGAGGCCCTTCTTTATCTGATTGTGGGCCATTTGTGCCTGCAGGTTTCTAACAGCTGCACTCAGGGCTCCCAGTATCCCTCACACACAATGACCAGGGTCACTATGAGAAAAAAAGAGCAGGTACCAACCTGCTATAGAACTCTGTCATAACTGCAACTTTCAGTACTACAAGGACACCCAGGGCTCTGTGCCAACAGTTCTACAAAACAGGCTTACTAGTCAGCCTAAGACTCCAGCCCAGCTCTCTACACATAAACTATTCCTGTTATCTTAGTACTGTTTCTCAGTCTCTGTAGACCTCTGTACACTACAAATCTACTTCATAGGGAAAGGATGAGACTATGCTTGCAAAGTGTCTGCAACAGCAGCTGACATGCTTTCAGCGTTCACTGCTAGCTGTTTTTATTATTCTGTAGGTAAGAGGTAAAGAATAATTCAGAATAATGGAGAAGGTCCTCTGCATAAAAAGTCAGCAAAGCATTGAAACAAATGACCTCCTGTAAGACCCGTGATGTTGTATTTCACTTTAGGGAAAGATAAATTAGCTTCTCTAATTCCCCTATCAGAAAAAAAAGCTCAATAATACAAAACAACTCTCAGCTCCTAATCATGCAGCATGCGGGCCTTTCTGAAGACAGAGAACTGCAGACTGTGCAAGGCACGAACCATTGGCTGAGCATGTCATGCGATCTCTTGTTCATTGCTGGAATCCAGCAAAACGCTTGTCTAGAGGGTCTCAGCTCCTGGTATAACACGCTGTCCTGCTAGAAAAATTACTGTCATCCCCACAGTGAGGCAGATGCCTCCCAAAACTTTTCTTTCTCATCTGTCCACTCAAGTATCAATGGTCTCTAAACCTGTGACTGCACTGTAACCTCTCTGCACAGAGGTTTACCATTCTCCTTCCATCCCGACATGGTATGGTCTCAAGAGCTCTGGAAGACAGGCAGAAGGCTCCAGGCTCAAAGCACCTGCACTGAACCCCAGATCTGCCGTTTACTCAGTGTAGGAATTTAGACCTTCCCTAAGCCTGGCTGTCCCCTGCTATATTCTAGGTCATCCTAAGGCTTGAGCACATAACTTTGATAATTACCAGCAAAGCCCCTTGCATAAAGCATGTTGACATCTCCATGACCTACAAGTGCCAACGCCCACCACCCTGACTGACTGCTGGCTGAGGTACCTGTCAGAATAGGATTCTCCCAGAATCTGGGTTAGAGCAGAGGGAGTAAGCTGGGAAGTGTGCCTATACACTGGGGCCACCTCGGCTGGATAGAGCTCCCACTACCCACTGTCCGAGTTTCTCATTGACCAAGCAATGGGTAAAGAGAAGGGGATATTTGACTCCACTCCTAAGGAAGGAGCAAGTATAAACACATGAGCACAGAGATCTGCTCTCAGAACAGATGCCAGAGGGGACGGCACACACTGTCCATGTTGTTCTCTTTCTCCCGGACACTTTTCCTGGGTCTTCTCATGTGCTCTGCTGGCTTCTTTACATAACTGGGATTTCCACATCTGTATCGCTGGCAACAGTCTCTAGGGTTCTGCTCCTGGCTGTTCACAGCATCTTCCTAAGCGTATGAAGCTGCCTGCCTAGCCCATCCCTTCTCCTCCACACAGCTGAGCATTACCTCCAGCCCGGTAACACGGTGACACTATGACTCCCTGCTCTCCTCTCATACCTCCCACAGCTCTGGCTCTAGTGAAAACCAGCCCTTCAGATCTCAATTCAATTGTTATTCCTACCAGGTCATCACAGGATGGGGACAAACACTTTGGAAACTTGTACAGACTCTGCCCATGAGCTCTCTCCTCCTCAGCCTGCATCTCTGTTACAAGTTCACATCTATCTGTGAGATGCATGTCTGACACCCTTGAGGGACAGGCAATTCTGGAGCTCTGCTTTGTGCATAACAACAGCTCCAACACCAATGCTTTGCAGAAAATGTTTGTCAAATAAAAGACTGAAGAGGTTGAGTTGAACATGACGTCTCAATGCTAAACTTCAACATCACCAAACCTTTCCATTCTTTTAACCTCCCCTCACTTTCACCAGGGTCTCGGCCAGTATCATTTCTTTTCCCATGTCCTTTGTGTGTGTGCCTGTGACAAGCATGTGTGTCCACACGTTTGCCTATGCGGGGCACACATGAATGTATGTGCACATCCATAGGGGGCGGAAGTTGATGTTGGGAGATATCCTCAGGCTCGTGATCTTTCACTCAAACTCGGAGCTCTCTGATATGTCTAGGCTCACTGGCTGCCTTGCTCCAGGG
This sequence comes from Microtus ochrogaster, assembly GCF_000317375.1. Classification (NCBI taxonomy): domain Eukaryota; kingdom Metazoa; phylum Chordata; class Mammalia; order Rodentia; family Cricetidae; genus Microtus; species Microtus ochrogaster. Next base: position 22,222,568 of record NW_004949099.1, on the reverse strand, counting down.
ATCTGCTGTCTCTATGGTTCAAAGCTGAGATTACAGGCAGGTTGTATGTGGAATCTGGCCCGTAGTCTCTACCTGATCATGGCAATCACTTTAACCTTTGAGTCATCTTCCTAGTCCCAAATGTTACTTTTTAATTCATTTTTTTTATTTAAATGTATGCAATGTGTGACTGCTTACCCATATGTGCGCTGCATTCATGCAGTACTTTCAGAGACCAAAAAAGAGGCAACGAATCTTCTAGAACTGAGTTACTGGCAGTTGTGAACTACCACATTGGTGTTGGAACTGAAACCGAGTCTTCCTCAGGAGCAGCAAGTGATCTAACCACAGAGCCGTCCTGCCAACCCCAAGACTCTTGAAAGGGTCTGGCCTTCTGACATTTCAGCGCACAGGTGGCAGCTCTAAATTTCTAACTGCACAATTGAGTTATATCAAAAACAAAACTGAAGAACATACCATGTTTTAAGAAAAATTATGATTTTGTGTTATCTTGAGGGACATGTAGGGTGTGGGTTCAACTCACCTGGAAGTCTTGTTTTTCTAAAACCATGGGTTTCCCCTTAATCTATTCTGAACACAGGCAGCATAATCATTTAGAAACATCAACCAGATCATTCTTACAACTTTGCAAAATCAGAAACAGGTGCAGTGCACACACCTGTGGTCCCAGCTCTTCATGAGGCTGAAGCAGGAGGGTCGCTGGACACATTAAGGACAGGGTGTATAACAGAGACCCCATGACCCCATTTCAAAAGAAAAAAAAATTAAATACCCAAAATCTCTTCCAGTCCTGTCTGCCCTCCCTTCCACCATCAACATGGCAGCCGGGGTAAATATTTCCTAGGCTCCCCATAGTTCTTACAGCCTGTGACACCCCCCCCCCACAGACTACTTCTATGGCTAACCCCCACACCTTTGCAGCCCCACTACCACATCTAAGAAGTTCTATTCGCTCCCAAGAGTTATTTATAAGCATCCAGTCGTCCCTCCAGTGCAACCCTGTCATCTCCTGGACCTTCTGTCATTGTCAACCCATCGCCTGTCTGCTCTCTAATTTGTTTCCCCCACACTGCAAACCCACAAGGGAAGGACCGCTGTTGTCTCACGCTCACTGTAATCCAGCACCTGGGACATGACAAACATGTGCCAAACTGGGAAATCCCAAACTGGGATTCCATGTCACCATGGTGCCATCTTATCTATGGCCAAAATTGTCTGTTACTGTTTGGGGATGGATGTTTTCTAAAGTTAATTAATGCTAAGTGTCTAAACTCTTAGATCAATGATATATAGAACTTAGACCTAAAAAGTGGCTCTTTTTCAATTTCAATGGAAAATATAAGAACAATCCTCTTTTTATTCCTGGACAGCAGCTCTGAGCTCAACCGTGTTGACCTCCACCCCACATGTCAGAAATGGCATATGAACGCCGGCAAGAGTGTACGCTTAGAAACAGACTCAGACTGCTTGTGTGCACTCTGGCTGTGCGCCCTTAAACACCGGGCCAGCTTCTCCAAACCTCGCACCCTTACATGTTAAAGACAGTGGAAGGAGGGAGTAATTTTTGCATCTCTTGGTTTTATTAAAAGCATAAACCAATAAACAATCCACAAAAATGGCTCAAACAGAATCCCTGGCTCTCAGTGTTCATTTCTGCATCTTTAAAATCTTGAATCTGCAAGATTAAAACAAACACTACCTCCAGTTACTTCAGCATGTTCCTTCACCTCTGCCCTCACCTTGTGAGTCCTTTACTTGAAATACATTTCTTACTTGGTTGATACTGCTAAGAAAAAGGCTGGAAAAAAAAAAAAACACAGGCCCAGAGATATTTAAATCCTCTGCAAGCCCATGGGGCGCCTGTTGCCAGTACAGCACGTCTCAGGTACCCGAATTCACACCACCCAGAGAGTCAACCCACAACTCCACTCCCTCTCTCCCTCTTCCCACATCAAACCAGGGGCCCTGCTGGGAAGGGGGGGGATGGTAGAGATCTCTTCAAAGGGCTGATAATTTAATTATTTAAAACCTCTCCCACTTTGCTGTAAAAACAGGCTGAAGCTCAGCCTGACGGAAAGAGAACGATGTTCATTTCCTTTTAAACAGCTCCAGATAGGTTTTACATTTCATTTTCTAAAAGTTCTGATTATGGGGAAGAAAAAAAAACCTCATTTATTATCATTTTCCCATCCATTATATCTCCTGCACGCACTTAAATAATAGCACTTATATTCTTTTTCCTTAAAAAAAATTTATTTTAACTTTCGCCTACACACAACGCAGAATTTAAAAGTTAGGAACTCCTCAAGCTGAGTCTAAATTAGAACACATTTATTAACCAAGGAGAAGTCACCAGAATACCACAGCTGTCATTTGTCACAGGCTCCTTGCAAGTGGACAGGCTGCTCAAGGAAAACAGAAAGCAGCTCAGCACCGGTCGGTGGACCTCGAACCACAGGTTCAAGCCTGGGCTTCAGCATGAGGGTCAGGCCAGCCTAAGCTACACAGTGAGTTCTCAATCTGCCTAGACCAGAGAGCAAGGACTACTTTCAAAACAAGATAAACCCACATATTTGCACATTTATGCCAAGAATAACACACATTTTCTGTGCTAAGATGAAGGCGCCTGGCTATTGGAGCTGAACAGTTGCTTTTCAGTAACTGGGAAGGACACAAAGTCCACTGACAACCAAACCATCAGCCGGGCCTTTAGCAGCCTCCCCAGCACAGCATCCATTTCCTGGTGATCAAGCCCCCCAGAGATGCTTTGATACCCAACATCTTCACAGTGACGCAAGTGCATGCCACCAGCACAGGGGTACACAAAGTACTCCCCAGACGTCTAAACAGGAACCTCTCAAACATGTTCTCAAATACCTTCGCAAACACTTCCACAGCCCAGTGTATTATCAACAGCATTCACCTTGCCCCTTGTAATTGCAATTGCAGCAGAGCCTGTCAACAATAAGACCTCAAGTCAATAGAATTTCCACTGGACTTCTTGTCCCCAGTTCCGGGGACAGAACTCTGGGCCCCCGGCATGTAGGGCAAGTATCCTACCAAGGAGCTACACTTCCAGCCAAGACAATCGAATTTTCATAGTAGAATACTACATAGCCAAAGATGCAGGAAGAGCCCAGCAGAGACTGTGGAGTAGCTGCTGTCAAGGAAGATACGTTTCCTCCATGCTGCTCTTCTCAGTCACCAAAGCACCCTACCCACTGCACAGCTTCTAGGCCGTTTGCTATGTTGCTCCTTAGAAACTGAACAGAGACAAGCACTACTCCCAAGTTCTCAGAGCAATTTTGTTTCACTAAGACTGCTGAAATGCATGGCCATGCATCTCTTCCTGAACAGGAAGAAATGATACATAGTCTCTAGACTGAGGGATGTTCCGTTGCCTCCTGCCACCAAGGCCTTCAGCACCTCCCAATTTCAGAAGCTCCCTGTCATACCCAACATCTCAAATGACTCATCTATCCTGTGTAGCAGTAGCCCAAATGAAGTCCCCAAGGCCCTTTCAGTTAAGATTCAAAGGCAAAATTAAATTGTTGGCTCCACGAGTACATTTGTTTGTCTCTTTCCGAGTACATTTGTTTGTCTCTTTCCCCAGTCTCTTGTGTTTACATTAGAGTTATCCAGAGACTGCAAGACACGACATCACAGCAGACAGGAGGCCAATAAGATGTGTGCTATGTGCATCTCTCATTCAACCAGGCCTTAAAATGATCCACAAAACTACCCAACAATGCCACTTCTCCTTTTAAAATATATATATATATATAATATATATATAATATATATAGTTTTTGAGACAGGGCCTCAATACACAAACCTGAGTGGACTCAAACTTCCTAAGTAGACCACACTTGCCTCAAACTCCACAGTGATCTACAGTGCTGGGATTATCACACCGTGCCATCTTGCTAAATTTTGCTTTGTCTTATTCTAGAGGCCATTATCATTTTCTCATTTGGGAAAAAAAAACTTACTATGCTCATGTGTAATATCTAAAAATGTTTATAATATGATAAATATAAGCAAACATATCTCATATCAATGTTAGTTTCTGGAGTTTCGTTTGTTTGTTTTTAGCTGTTTTTAAGCTTGTAAAGAGTCCCTGGGACTCAAGAATTTGAAAACAAGACTAAGTTAAACTTCTTTTGAAATTTGATCTGACTCAACCCACAAAGACACTGAAAGATGGGTAAAAACTTAACAAGGACCCTGTCCTAAAGACATACATTATAACCCTGTCCTAACATTCAACACACATTAGGACCCTGTTCTAACATTCAACACACATTAGGACCCTGTCCTAAAGACACACATTCAAGTTCAGGCAGACAATAAACAAATGGGACAAAAACAAGATGAACAGGGTCAGTATAAATACATGCAAAGAATCAAAGCCAGCCTAGGGGTGTGTATCAGTGGGAGACCACCAGCCTAGTATTCATAAGACCTTGGATTACACTCCCAACAGAAACCCCCTCAAAAGAGGAGAAATTTAAACTAGATCATACAACTTGGTGGCAGCTTAATTTTGACTGGTCCGAAAAAACAGATGGCACATTTCGACTGAGACCTGAAAGTGAAGAAAGACAGACGGGGAAGGAGTGGGAATCAGGCAGAAGAACACGGTGGAAGCGGGAAGTCCTGGTACAATGGCACTAAGGACAGGAAAGAGGTCAGCGGGTTCAAAAACAGACCTCGGACCATAAATTATACAGCTGTAACAGAGAGAAGCGTGACGTTGGAGGACTAGAGCCAGCCCTGAGAACACAAACCAGAGTAAAAGCTATGCTTTTTTTTTTCTTTTGGGTGGGGGGTGGGCGGGCAGGTACATGTGCTCCTCCATTGCTCATGCTCCAGTCCCGCTCTTGCCTCTACTCAGGGTAACATTGACAGAGTTACTTAGTTACCACAGCCTCCTCTTCTGTAAGGTACCGGACACAAGGCTATGCTGTGGATTAAATGAAAGGAAGAAAAGAGCGTGTGTGCCTAGCACACAGCAAACAGAACAGGGAGACATTCCTGCCCTCCACTGTACTTTCTTAAGCCGCTGTTTGCCTACAGACATCTTAGAGTTAGGTGAGGATAAGCGCTTCCAACCAGCAGCTCCAAATGATGAGTTTAGGAAAGAGACATTGCAAGTTCCACACACACAACCATGCCGGCAGCAACTCCAGCAGAACATTCTCCTTGCTATTCCTAATAAAACCAAAGGTACCATGCGTGGAGGAGGCGGGGGGGATGCTTACATAGCTCTTACACGGCACAAAAACAAGGAGTTCTTGCCAAAGTCCTCCAGCGCTGATTCCATTACAGCGCTGATTAAATGCTGTCTTATTTAAAAATAACTACGTCTAAAAGATTCGGCTAAAGTCAGACAGGTAAAGAGGGGCTTCTGCGTGAAGACGTGTTTAAAGGCATCTAGAATACAAGCAGGTCTCAGAACTGAGGTGGAGGATCAGGCCCAGCAGCCTCCAGATGGGAGGGGTTAACAATGGGCAGAGTCAGGCAAGCCATGAGGTATTTCAGAAGGAAGAGAAAGGAATGCCCCAAGAAGGAAGGGTGGCTGGCATGTGATCAATCTCCTGGCCAGAGGCCAAGTCTCCTCGCCATTTCCTCACCCGGGGACATATATGGTAATACGGCTGTAAACCCAGGGTAGAGAAAGTCCAACACTTTTACGGTTGGCTTTCCCAAGACAGAGAAAAAGGGTTTCTTTACAACTATCTGTTTCTGTCCCTGGGCTCTCTCAGGGTTAATTTCTGAACTTCCTTCGGGCAAAGACGATGGATGAGATTTGTACTGTGAAAGCTGGATGAGCCTCAGAATATTCTGGAGTTGGACACAGTGCCATCTCAGCCTCCCCACACATTCACCCAGGCCACTCCTTGTCTTGTCCTATCAGAAACCATCCTTGCAGACACCACAGTCTGTCATCATGTAATTGATTCCATTATACGAGCCACTGCTCGGGACATAGAGTCATACACAGATGCTTTCATTTTCAGCCCGTCCCAAAGGAAGTGATCATCTCGGAAGAGCCAAGGCCCTTTCAGACAATCTCAGAAACAGTTACTCAAAATCTGAAGCTCAGAGCAACAGTTAGTTTAAAAGATGTCTCTTAGGGCTGGTGATACATTTCAGTGGTAGAGAGCTTGCCTAGTATGCCCAAGTCCCTAGGTCCATCTCCAGCAGGCTGCCCTCACAGGTACAACTTCTACAGCGAGTTATTCTTTGAGAAAGGGGCTAGAACCGATATCTGATCGTATGTCCCTGCCAAGAATGTGTTAAGAGAAGGCAGCCACAAGCTCAGAACGGGCCAGTTAAAGTACTGGGGTATTGGTGGTGAACAGCAGCAAGCTAACAGTCCTCATTTTACATGTGAGAAAAACCAACCAGTCAATAATGTCTAGCGATTTTGTGGAGGTTGCAGAGCCTATGAGAAGTCAATGGCAGACCACAGGACTTCGGATACCAGGCCCAGCACTTGGGAGAGGAGAGAGAGGGCATTTATTTTGGTAAGAAGTTCAAGCCCCACCGTGGGATGGTTTAGCAAGTAAAAGCACTTTCTGCCTCTGCCAGGGCTGACAACCTGAGTTAGATCCCGAGGGAAAGAGAACTGATCGCTCCAAGTCATCCTTTGACCTCCATACATGCAACATGGCATGCATGCACACATGCACATATGGAATAAATAAATAAATGGGATTTAAACACTTTTTAAAGTGAAAGTCAATCCCAGCCTCTGAAGAAAGCTCTGCTTGACTAGCCTGAACTAGTAAATTAAGTTAAATCAGTCTTTTCAGGGAGGTAATTTCCACTGGATCTGGAAATCTACTCTACCAGAGGGTGCCTCAACCCTGGCATGACTGACATTTGGAGTAGCTCTTCATGATAGAGACATTTTCCTCAGCACCATAGCACTGTGGTTCTCAACCTTCCTAATCCTGTAATCCTTTAATACTGTTCCTTAGGCTGTGTTGAAAACCCTAACAATAGAATAGAATTTTATTACTACTTCATAACTGTAATTTTGCTACTGCTATGAATCATAATACAAACATATGATATGCACCCCCCTAAAGGAGTTGTGACCCCCCCAGGTTGAGAACCACTGTCACAGCACACTGATCATCATCCTGGGCCTCGACATTGGTTACCAACTGGAGCTCACCCCAAAAGCCACAGGTGGGACAAGCAAAAGTGTCTCCTGACAAAGTCAAATGACACCCCTAGTTGAGACGCATCATGACCCCAGGGATAGGTCTGTAGTTTGTTTTTGTTTTTGGTGGCAGGTGTTTTGGCTGGGGAAGAATGGTATGTGTACGTACACATGTGAGCCCGGAAGTCAGCCTTAAATGCTGCTCCTGAGGAGCCCTCTGCCTTGTTCATTTTTTGGTTTGGTTTGATTTTTCGACACAAGGTTTCTCTCTGTAGCCCTGGCTGTCCTGAAACTCACTCTGTAAACCTGGCTTGCCTTGAACTCTCAGATCTTTCAGCCTCTGTCTCCCAAGTAATAGGTTGAAAGGTCATATGCCACCACTGCCCAGCTTGTTTTTGTTTTTGAGAGAAGCTCTCACTTTGACCCGCGGTTCTCTGATGAAGAGCTGACTGGCCAGTGCTTTCCAGGAATCTCCTGCCTCCCACTTCCCAGCGTTGGGATTACAAGCGTGCACCATCACACTTAGCTTTGTGCG
>NW_004949099.1:22198444-22214601 GCF_000317375.1 Microtus ochrogaster | reverse complement strand
TGCGGTACAGCGGGGTGCAACAAGAGCACCAGCAAGTTTGTCTACCCCCATCCTGCGGTACAGCGGGGTGCAACAAGAGCACCAGCAAGTTTGTCACACTACCCTGCTCTAGGTTCCACTCTCCTAGTCTCATGGCCAGCAATTCCCCAAGCTGTGTGTCCTCTAGAGAGCTGCAGCGAGAAGAGCTCAAACCCCACCAAAAGAGCAGCTTAATGCATCTCTCCATGTTCTTCACATCTCTCTGCACACCAAAGGGCTTTCCAATTAATACGGCAATTCAGAAAAGATTTAATCAGCACGGAGGTACAGAGTGTTAGTTTCTTCTGAGAAAGCACCTGCAACCCTCAAAGGCAAAGTGGGTATGGATTATTTCATTCAACAAATATGGTTTGCGCTCTTTTAATATGCTAGGTACTCTTGACGGATAAGAAAACAAAACACCCCCGTGAAGAAAACAGAGTTTAAGAGACAGAGTTTCAAATGACAGAAGTCTCAAGTAAAAGGAAAAAGAATTTGTGCAAGATCCTAGGGAATAGAAGGACTTGACAACATGGTGAGGGTGAAGTACACAGCAGGCAGAATACACAAAGATACACACGCGCGCGCAAGGCAAATTAATGAACGTCCCTAAGTCTTTTCTATTCAGAAACACATATGAAATGCGTTTAAGCTATCTTTACAAAACAAAAATCTTTCCCCAGATTAAAGTCCCACCCCAGTGCAAATGAACCAGGACACTTGGAGGCTGGTGTTGTTTTCCTTCGCTCAGGTTTTTCTGATGAGGAACTTTACACCCAGCGGTGCAGATGTTCTGTGTTGAGAGGTCCTCAAACATCAATTCCTCCAGTGTCTACGGACAGCAGGTTAAAATGCAGCTGCACTTGTTTCTTCATGTGACTACACGACCCCTGGGCGCACAGGTACCTTGTGGTCTCTTTCTGCCTCTAGGTCCAAGGCCATAAAAGTGTTCTCAAACACTCTCTCTCTCTCTCTCTCTCTCTCTCTCTCTCTCTCTCTCTCTCTCTCTCTCTCTCTTTTCCTCCCTCTCCCTCTCAGTCAGAAATTCTGCCTGGTGAATAGGCCTGTCATTCCATTTACCTGAAATGGAGAAGGCTGCCAGGGGCATGTACGAAGGTGAGCTTCAACAGGTGGGAACTGGCCATGAAACACAGGGACTATAAAAAGGCCATTGCTAACAGGACTGGGCAGGCATCCTTTAGGACAGACTTTCTCAAGCATGGAAGGGTACACATCACCTGAGGGTCTTCCTAAATGTCAGCTAATACAGGTCTATGCAGGACCCAAGAGGACAATTAACAAGTTCCCAGGTGATACCCAATGCTGAGCCTTGGACAACATGGACAGAAAAGTGTAAACAGTATTTCTCAAACTTCTGACTGAATCCAACAGCAAGAAAATACTGAACTTAGCAGCAGTGTCCTCTTGCGTGGTCCCTCTCTCTGCGTGTATATGAAGGGGGGTAGGTGCTGCAAGGAACACATGGGTTAATTTTGTTGTTGTTTTGGCACTGAGCTGCTTCACACATAATAAGAATAGTCTGCCTCTGCGCTATCCCCACAGCCCAGTTTCAGTACAGGTTATGCCAGGATAATACAAAATTCAAAATGCTCAAAATTCCATAACTTCTTGAATGCTGACATGATACCACAAAAAAAAAAATCCACACCAAAAACTATTTCCATGCACAAACCACAGAAGTTTTGCCTGAAAGTATCGTCAGACGATGTGTATAACATGAAGAAAATGCAAGTGAGCTTCAGGATTTACATGTAGGAGCTATTCCCAAGATGCCTCCCATCTACACCACTGCAGTACACTTGGATGGCTTCTATTCATCCTACTGCATTGCAAAGTTGAGCAAGATCCACAAATTTGACTTCCCTATCTCTAGATGGAGTGCCACTAAGGAGTGTCAATAGCATTTTTGCTTATCCAGGAATACACTGAAAGTCAGACCAATTTTTTTTTTTTAGTTCAGATTATTGGGGCTGGAGAATTGGCTCAGAGGTTAAGAGCACTGACTGCTCTTCCAGAGGTTCTGAGTACAATTCCCAGCAACCACATGGTGGCTCACAACCATCTGTAATGAAATCTGATGCCCTCTTCTGGTCTGCAGGCAAAACACTATATACATAATAAATAAACTTAAAAAAAAAGTTCAGATTATTTCCAGGCTCCTTTGAGATAAGCACATACATATCAAAATGGACTGTTGATCAAAATGTTGTTATTACAAAACACTCAGGTAAATCAGGTACAGTGGCACAAGTTTTTAATCCCAGCTCTTTCTTGGGAGGCAGAGGCAGGAGAATCTCTGTGAGTCAGAGGCCAGGCTGATCTACATATTGAGTTCTAGAACAGCCACAGCTACATAGTAAGATCCTGTCTTCAAAGAAGAGGGGAGGGGAAGAGAGTCAGGCGTTAAGTTTTCATCATTTAAATTTGGTTTTATCACCTACAAGATGAGGACAAGAATGCTCATGCGGTCCTAAGCAAAGGTGTCCATTTCATTTCCCTCTCAAAAGAACAAGAGCTTCCTGACGAAAAGGCTGATTTATGGTGTGGGACAAGAAATAAAAAAAAGATAAGCCTGGAACAGCTTGTCACACACAAAGGAAGAAAACTATGAGAACTTCCATGGTTTTGTCAAAAGCCTCAGGAGCCAACTCTCTGACTGACATCAATAACTACAAGGCTAAGGATAGTGGCATACAACTACATCTAATCCCTGCACTCAGGAGGCTGAGGCAGGAGGATCACCGAGTTGAGGCCCACCAGGGCTACACAGTAACCTAGTCTAAAAATTTCAAGAACCTAAGTGGGTTGAAAGGAAGACAAAGAAAAGTAACGAAATGAAGAAAAGCCTACAAAGTATGCTCCAGTCTGCGAGTTCACAGAGGAACTTCTAAAGGATGCCATATGCAGGGATGCCCAACAGTGGCACTCGCCATATTTTAAAATAAAAACATTGTGCCCCTGAAGGCAAAAACAAATATAAATTAAAAAAAAGAATCTGGCTTGGACGATGCCTCTGTATCTAACTACCAAAATACGACAGACTGTAGGTTGCTGAGTTAGCAGCCACAGTTTCTATGCAATGGATGCCAATAGCACTCCCTCCCACAGCATGGGCACATAAGAGCACCCAGTGCTGCAGACTTTTAAGTATTTCGTTATGTACCTACATAAAGAATTCAAACCCTAAGGATTCATGATAAATACAGATGCAGTGGAATGTCTGATGGAGGAAGGTCATTGGTTGATTAAATAAAGAAGCTGCTTGACCTGATAGGTTAGAACATAGGTGGGAGGAGCAGACGCTGGGAGGAAGAGGAAGTGAGCTCAGAGACTCAACAGCTCTCCTCTCGGGGGCAGACGCCTCAGAGAGACACGAGATGCTCCACTCCTGCGGGCAGAGGCGAGAGCTCTGCTCTCTGAGGCACACGCGATGAAGCTCCGACCCAGGATGGACGTAGGCTAGAATCTTCCCGGTAAGCGCACCTTGGGGTGCTACACACAGATGATTAGAAATGGGCTAGTCCAGGTGTGAGAGTTAGCCGAGAAAAGGGCTAGAGCTAAAGAGCCAAGCAGTGCTTAAATGAATACAGTGTCCGTGTAATTATCTCGGGTAAAGCTAACTGGGTGGCGGGACACAGCCCACGGCACCAATTACTACAAATGTCTAAGATGGGCTTCCAAATAATCAAGTACTAAAGGGGTGGGGAGGGTGTGAGGATGCAGATGGGACAGGATCGGCGGTGAGCTAACGATGCTGAATGCAGAGCAGCATGAACCAAGTGGGTTCCGGGTATTAAGAAGCTACTGCTGGGGCTGGAGCACTTGCTGCTCTCACAGTGCAGTTCTCAGCACCCACACTGTGCAGCTCACAATGTGGCTTGTAACTCCAGGTCCATCAAACCCAGTGCAACTTTCCTGGCATTTGCAGGTACCACAATATATAATGTTGGCTTACGCTAGAAATCTATAGTAAAAATTCCCCTTACAAGCAAACAGGGCTGAAGAGATGGCTCCAAAAAAACACTTAAGTTTCCAAGTTTGAGGACTTAGGTCAATCTCTAGGAAGGACCATATTTAAAAGAAAAAAAAAAAAAGCAGGAGAGAGTTTTACAGGGTAAGGTTAGTTTACCAAATGAGAAATGCTATAGTTATATACAGCAAGTACTAGGCTTTTCTTCTGTAATAAGATAGCTTTCAAGTGAACAGGGCTTCAACTATCATTTCATTTTCTTCAAAGGTCAAAATACACCAATTGAGAACACTGGATTGTGCAACAAATGAGGAACTCTGAAGGATGTAGTATTTTTGTACTGTACTTGTTCCATATATATTACTTAAATAAAACCCCAATGAGGGGCTGGAGAGATGGCTCAGTGGTTGCTCCTTTTCAGAGGACTGTGGTTTGGTTCCCAGCACCTGCACGGTGGCACACAGTCCATCTGCAACCCCATTTCAGGGTATCCAGTGCCTGTTCTGGCCTCCGAGGTCACCAGGCAGGCAGGCAGTGCACTTCTGCAAATGCAGGGAAAACACACACATAAACTTACAACTTTTTTTTTTTTTTAAAGTGAAATAAAATCCCATCAGCGGGACAGACCTTTGGAAAAAGGAAAATGCAGGTATCTTCATGTGAACAAGAGACTCAACTGTCTGCGTACCAAAGAAAAGCCAGCAAATGGAAGGGGTACAACTGTGAGTCTTAAATACATAGCTAATTTTTACACGTGGCGAAAAGCTTGGGGTCTGACTCTGGGATGGCTGAGACAGATTTATTCTTTTGCTGTGTGACTTGCCTACTGCTTCCTAGCATTTGATGATGATCATGGAACCTTTGCAGTACTACAATCAGGGACTTTAGCAATGCCTCCATGAAGGCCTCTCTCCTGAGTTTTCAAGAAGAATCACTAATATGGAGCGTCTCACACCCAAGACAATGAAAACATAGTGCCCAGGGTCAGGTCATTCCCCCTCAGTGAAATCTGATGTCCAGCAGGGTGGTGATGGGGCAGAAGGCTGGTGAAAGCCCAGGACCAGCAGATGCTTCTTAGAATTTGCTGAACAGAACAAGGATGGCTCTACTCTTCAGCGAAGGAGATGCCTTTGCTCCTTAAGTGAACCTCAATGCCAGGAAATGTCACATGACAAACCAGTCTGGAAATCTAGGTTTCCCTCATGCCTCCTGGATCAAGTTTCCATCTGGTATGTGGTCTTGCCAGCCCGGCCAGTCTCGTTAGAAAGCACAGTTGAGCTCAGCAAGGCTGAAAACCCCACTGGGGACCCTGTCAGGGTTCAGAAATCCTCAGAACTGCTGGTGTGCAAAATCTGGCTCCACCATTGGACCCTGACCGCCCTCCCACCCGAGGACCTCCCCTGCCTCTACCTGCAGCCTCTCCACCACTGGACCCTGACTGTCCTCCCACCCGAGGACCTCCCCTGCCTCTACCTGCAGCCTCTCCACCACTGGACCCTGACCGCCCTCCCACCCGAGGACCTCCTCTGCTCCTACCTGCAGCCTCTCCAGCCTCCTTGCCCTGCCTCCAGCATGCCCCACCTCCTTCCACCTCAGGGCCTTCGCATTTTCTACTCTGGACTTGAGGAGCTCTGCTCAAATGTCATACAGTGAAGACCCCTGCCTTAACTGCCAACCACAACACACCCTTCACACCCCTTGAACTTTTGCTTTTTATTTCTTATTTGGATAATACAGAAATAAAATTTACCAGTATTATCCATTGCCAGAACTTTTTAATTTTTACAAAGAGAAAGTCTGCGTTCATTAATCCAACTTCCCCTTTCTTTAGCCCCTAGATATTACCAATCTACATTGGGACCCTATTATCTGACTACACATACCGGACTTCCTACTATGAGAATCATACGCTATATGTCTACTGATGGCTGGCTTCTTTCAGTTAGCATAGTGTTTTGTGGTTTGACTACACCGTGAAAAGAGTTTCTTCCTCTTCTGGGCTGAATAATAGCTCACGGAACACATAAGCAGCACTTTGTTTTTTGTTCATGTATTAATAGATACTTCGAGGGTTTTGTTTCAGCCTATTGACTAACATGAGTGAGGCAACTTTCAGCATAAAACAAACTGCATAAGTCACTGCTTTGAATTATTTACATACCTAAAAATGGAAATTTCAAATCTTACGATAACTCTGTTTCATATTTTCAGGAGCAACCATTCTGTTCTGCTAAGCGCTGCCTCTTGCATTCCCACCAATGATACACAAGGGTTTCAGTGTCTCCGAATCTGGCCCACACTTGTTCTCTGTTCATCCTCTCCTTGCTTGATTTTTCCCCAGAGCACTTAGCACCTGCCATACTGTAACACCTACTTCTTATTTACAGTGACTGCCTCCCACCAGCAATTGAGAAAGACAACCAACATCTACCTCTGGCCTTCACATGTATACACAGAGAGAGAGAGAGAGAGAGAGAGAGAGAGAGAGAGACCAAGCAACAACCTCTGAGGAACAGACTTGATTGCTTATGCTGTACCCTAAGCACCTAGAACACAGTTGGCACCTAGCAGGTACTCAAGAAATCTGCTGAATAAGTAATATAGCACACTTGAATCATAACACTTTTTAACAGGGGTGACAGTCTGTTAGGTACATGTGTCCCACCAGCTGCCTCTAACTATGTCCGGTCTAGGAAATCACAGGGTTTAACAGGTGATGGCTTCATGAGATCATTCAGCTCATTCCTCATTAGCAATCACCTCAGAACCACAGACACCATGGCAACTAGAAAGAGTCAGAAAAGTAAAGTCATTCATATCGTTGACTTCAGGCCTTCATTCATCAAACTTCAACAGCAGAAAACGACCTAACACAACGGCATGCAGTTCTAGTTACCAACAATCTGCAGGTCCAATGCATTTTATTTTAAAAAACCAAACCAATAGCAGACAAGACAGGGCACTGTCCTTGTGTAGATTCCCTAATTAGAAGTATCCGAGGACAGCTTGACCTAGAAACCTAACTCCAGGCCTGCTTTTATTTTGGTGGATTTTTTTCTGTTGTTCATATTTGGTATCTGTTGTTTTGTTTGGTTTGTTTTTAAAGAGCTGCTTATATTTAACAAAAAAAAAAGTCAGACAGAAATTCCATGAGATCATTATTAGCTAAAAAGCCACATGGATTTTTCAAGTCAGTTCCTTGCACAACATTGAATTAGTCCCAGAGTATCCCACTACCACCTCCACCTCTGTAGTCATATTCTCCCAGCTAAAAACACTTTGAGGGCAAAGTCAACAGATCTTTTCTGTGACGTTTATCTACTGCTCTTCTAAGCAACCACTGCACCTCATATTCTTCAAAGAAGGCTGGCAACAGGAACCACATTGTCTGAATGGATGATAACACCCAAACGACTTTCATGGAGAGACCAGAGTGATTCATTTGGAACATCAAGAACTTTCCCTGCTTGCTTTAGAAGGAAATCTTGATGGGATTTTCTGTTCCGATTTGATTTAGTCAAAGAGCAGATTGTACTTTCAATGTACACGCTCACAAGAACACATCAACACAACTGATAGAAATGAAGAAATAATTTTTTTAAAAAAAAAAGAAAGAAATGAAATAACGAAGAAGAAAAACATTGCTCTCAGGCAAATAAGAGGCTACAGGCCAAGTTACCAGCATTCCACAGATTGAACTGAAGCAGTTTAAGGTCTCCAATTATTCAGGCAGAGACACACCTGACTCTTTCAACCTGCTCAGATGCCTTGATGTGAACGGTCAAGATATACTTCAAGCAAGAGAAAGGCCTCATGCTGCACATACACACTGGGGTTTGTTTCGTTTTCCTTCTCCACTATCCTGACTCAAGCTTTCAGCATAACGCTTTCCAAAATTAATTCGGCCCAACATTAAATTCTTCTACAAATATCTACATTCTTTTATGATATCAGTTCCTTCATACATCAGGGTAAGTATGGTCAGTCTATCATTGGTGGGACCTAACTAAGAACTCTTACATTAAGAGCAATGTGTTCACTATTTTCCCTAGGGTCTCGATCTCCCCCAGCACTGCACAAACTTCAGCACAAGCAGTATACATGACTATCTGGGCTGCATCTCGGTTTCTTTACCCGTATCTAAGGCCTTCTGTGAGCCACAGCTCTCTCTATACCTGGCTTACTACATCCTAACAAGGCAGTCTCATAATGTTTAGGCATCAGGTGGAGAAGACTCTGAGGACCAGCTGTCCCTTGTCTGCAATATACTCTGAGGAGTGGACTGCCCCCAATCTTTGGTCAACATTAGACCATAGAACTAACCTTCCCATCCGAAAGCTGCCCGCTCCATCAGTACTCCTGAGGATCTTATCAGCAGGAAACAAAAGCATTATACTACCATAATGAAGTATCTGGCTTTTATTCCCTAATTAGAAAAACCCAAAGATTGTAGCCCAGGGAACAGCTAAATATTTAGGACGTTAAAAAAGTTACCAAGAACCAGCTGCCCACAGCTCCCCAGCCCCTATTAACCTGTTGTTTACTCGGTTCACAAAAATTTCACAAGAAAAAAAAAAAAAAACCTGCAACTATGAGGGTGTGTGTGCCCCTACAGAGGCTATACTTTCTAGAAATGGACTGGGACCATTTTAGGGCATAAAATAAATAAATAAATAAAAATAGGAGCCACTGTATTGACAGAGAAATGCTGCCCTCAGCTCCGCTTCCAAGAACACATATCAAAACAAGAGAAGCAGCCTGGGTTCCTTGACGTTCAGGTGGCTCCAGTCAAATCCTGGAAGCTATTGTGTTATTCTTTTAAACTCTAACTTCCTGTTTATGAAGTTCTCATTCTTTCAATTCGCCACTTTCATTTCTTACAGCCCAGCCCCCTGATTACGTGCGCGTCCACAACTGAAAAGAACAAAGTGGCAATGTGCGAAGGGGAGGAGTATTTCACTTTTGCTTAAAGACCTCGGCAGAGGAAAAGTTCTGCATCGTTTGGAATTTAGATAATCAGCATGCCTCTCCCATAGACCTATTTTACTGCATTTTGTTGTCGTTTGGTGCCTCCCCCCCTTCCCCAAACATCAGGCAGCTTCAATTCTGAGCCACCTTCAAAAGTGGTTGGCACTGGATCTTTACTCGGCAAAGATCATGACCAATTTTGACCACAGTTTCTTTCTCTCCGCTTCTCTATGGCTGCTACAAGAGGACTTGCGGAAAGGCTTAGGACAAATCCCCCTATTGACTTATTGACTCTACTTCCACACTCACCTGACCCAGGTCAGGCACTCTGTAGTCAAAGCTCGCCCAGCCAAGGATGCGAATCCTGCTCCCTTGCAGTCAGCTCCTAAATATTTACAAAGAAAGAAGACTGAGTAGGGAACCATGCAAGGGTCTATAAGAAATGTTCCCAAATACGAGTTTCGACCTTTTTGCCTCCGTTTCCTGCAGATCCCCACTCCTCATCTCCCAATTTAGCAGCCAAATCGGCGGGATCTCTTGCCCTCAGATAACAGCAAATCCAGCTTGGTTATTTCCAGTACGTAGCTGACCAGAAAGATCAGGCACGCAGAAACTTCGAATACGCCGGAGGTGGAACTAAGGTAAGTGTTGAGGAGATCCCAAAGCACTTGTTTCCCCGCGTGGAGGAGGCCAAGTATACAAAACCTGCATCCTCATTGGACACGAGTTGGGTCCACACTTCTTCCCTCACCACTCCCCCCCCCCCCCCCCCGTCCCCCGGTTTTCTTCCGTTTTTTAACACCCCCCCACACACACACAGGGGCCCCCACGCATGCATTATTCTACCAGCCATGCGGCGCAACAGGACTAGCTACATTTTTAGAAAGATTATTTCCTTGAGCAAACTCATATGACACCCCCTCAACTGCCCCCTTCCCAAAAAGCGAAAAAAAAAACTATTTCCTGCAACCACTCCAAGAGTTTCCAACTTGGGGGAATGCCATTTCAGTACAGGGAAGGGGGTTGAAGCTGGTCACTAGAGTCGATGATATTTGGGGTTGTTTAAACCTAAAAAATAAGTAAATAAATCAGACCTCCTCCCGAAATTGCTCGCAGGGAAAGAAGCCCAAAATACACGCCAAGTGCATGCAAAGCCACCAAAAAAAAAAAAAAAAAAACTCCCAGAGATCAGGGCAAAAACTTCTGCGCACGGGAGCCAGTGCCAACTCCCCGCGCCCTCTGCCCGGCCCCAGCAGCTACCTTGGTGACCGGGGAGCCACGCCGGTTTGGGGGAGCAGGACCAGGAGAGGGGTTAGCAGCCGCTGGGCAATCCCATATCCGCGAAGAGGGAGCTCGTTCCGTTAGGATGGGAGAGAAACACCCACACCTCCTCTCGGCGTGCGCTTTCTTTCTCTCCACCCCCTGCCTCCTCCTCCTCCACCACCACCACCTCCTCCTCTCCTCCCACCCCAGCAGGCTTGAGGAAAAGCTTCAGCAGAACATCCACATGGTTACTGCACTTTGAAGCGGCGCCCGGCTGCTTATATAGGCCGGGAAGCTCCCTGGGCAATGTAGTCCGAGTCCCAGGTCGTGCCGGCGCCTGGGGCTGTGGAAAAGGACTACAAGTCCCAGAAACCCCTAAACTCTGGGGCTGGGTTCTAAATAGACGCGCGCGCGCGGAGATGGGGGAGGGGCGTCCAGCGGGACCGCCCGGCTGGCGAAACTGAGTCTGAACAGCCCACTTGCCAGGATTGGAAAACGCGACCCACAGTCACCCCAGAGGTATCTCCTAGCCCTGTGAACCATTCTCTTTGCCTGTCATATCTTCCCTTTCCTAAAATCCAGGTGTCACTAGGGGCCGGAGAGAGGGGAAGAGCTCGGATTACTGTTTTGGGAAGTTTTTACAAGCTTCCGCGCGCCCTTGTCCTGGAGCCAAGAATTTCAGAAATCCGAGGCACAAAAACAGTGTTTGCGGTCAAGGATTAACGAAGCGAGTTTGTCTTATTAAATCTCTTCTAATTCTTTATTAAATCGTGCTAGTGTTTGCATGAAAAAAAAACTAAGTCTGGGAATGGAGTGGTTTCTGCTATTGGGGACGCGGACTTATCGTGTGAGAGACCTTTTCTGAATCCGAGCTGTGTCTTGTCTTTCTTCGCACGGTGGGGGGTAAAAGAACCGCAACCCTCTCTAACGAACAAATAAAGGAACCGGTGCTGTCACTTGCCGATGCTGCGATTGCGAAGCAGAAAAGAAATACAAACCGCGACCTCGGCCCTGACCCGGTTTCTAGAAGCCCCTTTGCTCCTGGAATTTGTAAACGCTTAAGTAAATAAACCGCAAACCAGAAAAATAAGGCTTTCGGAGAGAGCTGCTCATACTGAAGATGCTTGCGTCCAGGCGAGGCGTGCTCCTAGACTTTAACCCCTGCATCTGGGGTGAAGTGGGTTTCAACCCACCCCCAAGTAGTGTCTAGGCTCCAACTGCAAAGTGCTTAGGGCTTTGACTTTTGGAAGAAGTCCTTGGATCCCAGGCCAAGTCGTCCTACTCTCTCCTTCCCTGCCCCACACCCCAAAACCAGATTACAACGTATTCATTCCACAAACGTTACCCAAGTGTCATCTGGTGCCAGGCCAGGAACTGTGCCAGGGTAGGAGAGCGCGCCAAAATATAACATCCTAAGCAGGGTCTGGCTGCTCCTGCTAAAGACCTGCTACTAACAGTAATCCTTGTAATGTTAACAAATGCTTCTACTGAGCTCAGCCTGCATGCATTTCCTACGAGTCATGTTATTGAGTTTTACCAACTCTGGGTTTGTTCTATCTGCATGGCAGGTGCATGGCTCAGGACCAGGAGAAACCAGGTTAACTTCAGCCTCCATTGCAGCTCAAGCCTGTACCTATACTAAGCACTTGCTTTTAGGGACCTCCATTACCATTTCCTTAAAAAAAACCCTCCCCACATTTTTTAGGAGCAGCCCCTGAACTGCTCCTAAATAAATGAATCGCTGTCACTTCTTTGCCACAGTTTTGCTATCTAGAGAGGGATTAGATGTTTGTTAGTACTCGCCTGCTGTCTTTCCCTATTGCTTGGTTCAAGTCTTGCCTGAAGCCTTGTGAAACTTTAGGAACAAAGGAGAACAAAATAGCTAATAATTACAGACATCTCATGGATGCATGTTGTGTCCCAGGCATTTTTTTAAGCTCTTCAAGTGTATCATTCCATCAATTCCTATTAAGGAAGCTTTGTTTTTAGCCCATGGGAAGCTAAAGGCATTCAGGTTACATTACTTCCTAAAAGGCACACAACTGGCTGGTCTTGGAAATCTAGTATGTTTCAAGCTGGTTTTCTCCCTTCTCAGGAAAACCCCCAACTTGCCACAGCAGAAGAATCCACGCCTTTTCATATCTGTTGTTTCTCCTTTCCCCCATAGAAACAGTTGGTTCCATTTTCCAAGGACCTTTGACTCTACCTTCCAAGCAATCCCAACAAATTGGTCCATGATGATCTAACTGGTGAAGGCAGAGAGGGTTAACTTCATGAGCATCTTCCTGGGACTCGATGGAGTTGTGATATGGGTTTCCAAAAGAATACTTTGTTGAAAGGAACAGGTCTCATTTTCATATTCACTACATGGTAGACACACCCTTCCTACCTGCTTTATCCATGGTCTTCCCTCCCCAGACACACTTTTCAGTGAGGGACCATGCCTCATTTGTGTGCATATACTGTAGTTCTCTGGACTCAAAAGGACTGACTCTTCTGTCTGCACATCCCTGTAGATGTGGCAAAAGAGTTTCTTAAACCTTTTAATAGAAGGTGTGTTGAGCTTATGGAAGGCAGCGTAAACATGTTTTCTGAGCATGCAAGCCTTTAGCTGTCCCGATCATTATCTATGTCAGTGTATGCATGTAGTATTGTTCAACATTTAGCAAGTTCTGGAAGCTGCTGGAGCACAGAAGGGTACTTTTGCTAAAAGATGCACACACATCCCTATTGATGTGTGGCGATGCTGACAGTGATGGATGCTGAAATGAGTGACTTGTTCTTTATGACCAGGGTCGGGAGGGGAGCTGTTGCTTCTCTGGTTTTTTTTTTTTTTTCCCAATGGGAAGAATTTTTCTAGACCTGCATCTGCAATCCAGTAGCTGCCAGCCATTGGGTACTAAGATGCGGTTACTGGTAATGAAGAGGTGAAGTAGTTGTAAAGTACACAGTTAGTTTCAAACACTTTGTTTAAAACCAAAAAACCCTCAGTCATTCATGTTGATTACATTCTGTAATTATAATAGTTTGGATAGACTAGATTTCAAAAGTGAGAGGACTGTTTTTCCTAGTTTTTACTTTTTAAATTGACTAAACAATTACTCTGCAGTTCATGTTATATTCTATTAGACAATGCTAATCCAGAAAAAAAATAAGAGTTAAATCCCTAAAGTAACTCAAAATAATGAGGACCAGAGCTGGGAGACAATTCTGAGGCTAAAACCCTTACTAAAAAAGCATGAGAGCCGGGCGATGGTGGCGCACGCCATTAATCCCAGCACTCAGGAGGCAGAGGCAGGCGGATCTCTGTGAGTTCGAGACCAGCCTGGCCTACAGAGTTAGTTCCAGGACAGGCTCCAAAGCCACAGAGCCCCTGTCTCGAAAAGCCAAAAAGAAAAAAAGAAAAAAAAGCATGAGGACCCCAGTTCTGATCCCCCAAACCCACATAAAAGCCTGGCAGGTCTCGACCTGTGATTTCAGCACTCCAGAGGCAGAGACCTGATCCCCAGGACATGCTAACTAACTAGACTAGCTGGAATTGGTGAATTCTAGATAAAGTGAGAAGCCCTGCTAAGTAAATAAAGAGGAACATAACAGAAGATACTCAATGTCACCTTTGGACCTTGACATGCATGTACATACATATGTGCCATGAGCAAATGTACCTATACATGTGCAAACATATACATATACACATACTACATGTATACACATGTCCAGTAAAAAGAAATGATAATTCACCATAAATGTAGCCATGTGTGATTTTACCCTTGAAATGTCCATGCAAGGAAGCCAGAGAACTTTGCAGTCAAGACAGTATTATGGACTGAGTCTGAAGAAAGTCCAAAACTAGCACAGCAGCTTACTCCAGGGAAGCCCTACAAATAGAAACAGTGTTTGTCAGCAGCACATGGCTGCAGACTAGGACTAAATTCTAAATTCATCTGCTGAGAAACCCACCCACAGGTCCCCTCCTACTAAAGAAAGCAGGATGTACCAAGGAAAGCAGGATTCAGAAAAAGAAGGGTTGACATCCAGTTGCACCCTTAACATCCAAGGTGTGTGTTTGTGGAGAGAATAATGTAATTACTGGCTAATCCTTGGCTTGCTAACGGGCTGGGTCATTGAGTTACAGAACATGAAAACACTTTCAAACCTCACCTGAGCGTTACCAAAACAAAAACATGATCCCCAAGGCCAGGGAAATATACTGGTTCATTCTGATACCATGCTTAGCCACACCAAAAAAAAAAAAAAAAAAAGTCATCTTGCTAGAACACAGCTATTCCCAATTTTCTTCTAGGCGTTATCTCCAATCACCTATAACTGTCACAGTGAGCATTGAATTTTTCTGCTAATAGCGTCTCCACATCACCCATGAGCAGCATGACTTCAAGCTATCGAATGTGTTCTATCTTGGACCTAACTTCTTTTTACCTGGTGTGATGGACAACCATTGCCCCTAAGAAATGTCAGTAAAGAGAAATTGATATTACCTGTATAGTTACCAGATCATCTTTCCTGGTCATTTGTTAATCCTATGTGGTAGAAGGAAGAAGATATAGCCCTTTTTGATGATTTTCTAAAACCCATGACACTTGTCCCTAAACACCAACAGACATTCCAAATGGTAGCAGGGTGATCTGAAAGAAAATGCCCCTTTTAGATCTGAAGGGAATGCCACTTTTAGAAGGTGTGGCTTTGTTGGAGTGGATGTGACCGTGTTGGAAGAAGTGCAAGTCTAAAGGCAGGCTTTGACATCTTATATATGCTCAAGCCACACCCAGTGTCTCAGACCACTTCCTGTTGCCTGAAAGATGTAGGACTCTCAGCTACCTTTCCCTGTCTGCCTGTTCACTGCCACGTGCATACCAGGATGATAATGGACTAAACTTCTGAACCTGTAAGCCACCACTTCAATTAAATGTTTTCCTTTATAAGAGTTACCATGGTGTCTCTTCACAGCAATAGAAAGCCTAACTAAGACAGGTAGTATCAGCCCTTTGAGTTTGTATACTAAGTGGTCCAAAACCCACTCATAAGCATACCCAAAAGACTAAATTATCTTTGAGCTTCCTGTGTGATCTTTATTCTCTTATCTTCAAAGATAATGAATAATCTTTAAAGATTAAGTAATCTTTAAAGATGGATGTTTGTGTACCTTTTGTAATTCTAACTTGGTGCTGAGTAAAGAGGAGGTGTTTAGCACTTATTGGATCATGAATTCTTGGGAGTCCGCGAATGGCCAGAAGAAATGATGACCTGGGGACGCAGCCGGTGAGGCGGCAGACAACGCAGGCCGCAGGCAGCAGGGACCTGTGTGGCAGCAGATGCAGGCGGCAGGGACCAGCGCGCAACACCGAGAGCAGATCACCCCACTACAATTAAATCAAAGAGGTAGGCCTTTGGTTGGCGAGGTCCCTGGCAAAGGAGGAGCCGGGTCCTGTTCCTGAAGACCCTTCTGAGGGATCTTGGCCCCTGGCAGGAGCCAGGAAACAGAACGAGGGCATTTTGTAAGAGGAGCCCCTGGCCAGCAGGGAAACCTGATCCAGTTTTAAAAGACCCATTAGATAGCATCGATAGGAGGAGATGGGCAGGCGCCAAGGCAAGAATTCACCCAATAATCTGAAAAACAACATGAAAACACCAGGACCCAATGATCTTACAACAGAAGGACTTCAACACCCTAACACAGAAGAAGTGGAAAAAAATTGACTTTATGAAAGCAATAAAGTCCCTTAAACAACATGTGAAAAATGCCCTTATAAAAATGAATGAGAAGTATAACCAAAAGTTTGAAGAAATGAGTAAATACGTACATGATACCCTGGGAAACCAAGAAAAAATGATCAAACAGGTAATGGAAACAGTTCAAGAATTGAAAACTGAAATGGAAGCAAGGAAGAAAACACAAACT
>NW_004949099.1:22197056-22198163 GCF_000317375.1 Microtus ochrogaster | reverse complement strand
TGAATATTCAAGAAGCATACAGAACACCAAACAGACTTGATCAAAGAAAAACATCCTCTCACCATATAGTAATCAAAACACAAAATATACAGAATAAAGAAAGAATATTAAGAGCTGCAAAGGAAAAAGACCAAGTAACTTATAAAGGTAAACTGATCAGACTTACACATGACTTCTCTATGGAAACCATGAAAGCCAGAAGGTCCTGGATAGAAGTACTGCAGAAGCTAAAAGACCATGGATGCAAATCCAAACTACTATACCCAGCCAAACTATTGTTTACTATCAATGAAGAAAACAAGACATTCCAGGATGAGAACAAATTTAAACAATACATAGCCACAAATCCAGCCCTACAGGAAAATTGCAACCCAGGAATCCAACATTGCCAACACTGCCTACAATAACTGAGGCATCTAGCGACCCTTCACCAGCACAACTCAAAGAAGGGAGACACACAAACTCTACTACCAAAAACAATGAGAATAACCGGAGTAAACAACCACTGGTCATTAATATCACTTAATATTAATGGTATTAATTCACCTATAAAAAGGCACAGGCTAAGAGATTCGATACGAAAACAGGATCCAACATTCTGCTGTTTGCAAGAAACACATCTCAATCACACAAAGACAGGCATCTACTCAGAGTAAGGGGTTGGGAAAAGGTCTTTCAAGCAAATGTTCCTAAGAAAAAAGCAAGTGTGGCCATACTAATTTCTAACAAAACTGACTTCAAACTAAAATCAATCAGAAGAGATTGAGCTGGACACTTTATACTCATAACAGGAACATTTCATCAGGATGACGTCTCAATCTTGAATATCTCTATATAAAATATAAAAAATATAAAATATTTTTATAATATAATTTAAAAGCACCCACTTATGTAAAAGAAATATTACTAAAACTCAAATCAGACATCAAACCACACACACTAGTAGTAGGAGATTTCCAAACACCTCTCTCAGCAATGGACAGGTCAATCAGACAGAAACCTAATAGAGAATTAAGA
Organism: Microtus ochrogaster; assembly: GCF_000317375.1. Taxonomy (NCBI): domain Eukaryota; kingdom Metazoa; phylum Chordata; class Mammalia; order Rodentia; family Cricetidae; genus Microtus; species Microtus ochrogaster. Next base: position 22,197,146 of record NW_004949099.1, on the reverse strand, counting down.
GAACTATTGGAGGTAATGAAGCAAATGGACTTAACAGACATCTATAGATCACTCCACCCAAATAGGAAAGAATATACCTTCTTCTCTGCA
>NW_004949099.1:22184896-22192084 GCF_000317375.1 Microtus ochrogaster | reverse complement strand
CAGAAATGTTTAATAAATAAATAAATTTTAAAAAAATTAAAAAAAAAACAAAAAACAAAAAAAGAAATGATGACCTGCAGACACTCAACATCCTGCATGAGATGGAAAAGTGGAGCTGGTAATCAAACAAAAAACAGGAAAGAGAATAAGTTGATATAGAACTTAAAAAAGGAAGGCATTTCCTGACTCCAGATGTTTCTGTTTCTCTCTCCTGCTCAGTTGGGCAGCCTCTTCCAAATAATCACTCAGAGGCTTATATTAATTAAAATTGTTTGGCTGATGATTCAGGTTTATTACTAACTAGTGTAAATAGAGGCTACTCATTCGTTTCCTGGCTGCCCAGACCCGAATAATCACACAGAAACTATATTAATTACGACACTGTTTGGCCTGTTAGCTCCAGCTTCTTATTAACTAACTCTTACATCTTAAATTAACCCATTTCTGTTAATCTGTGTATTACCATGAGGCTGCAGCCTACCAGTAAGGTTCTGGCATGTCCTCCTCTGCCAGCTATATGGCTTCTTTTATCTTCGCCTACTCTCTCTTTATATTTCTTCCAACCCGGCTATATGCTGCCCTGCCATAGGCCAAAGCAGCTTTACTCATCAACCAACAAGAACACACATACAGAAGGACATCCCACATCAAACAAGCTCTTACATTTAAATTAACCCATTTCTTTTAATCTATGTAACACCATGTGGCTGTGACTTTTACCGGTCTGCTAGCATGTTGTTTCTTGGGTGGCTGCTAGCATCTCTCCAATCCCACCCATCTCGTCCTGTATCTCTGCTTGGATTTCCCACCTGGCTGGATACTGCCTTGTCATAGACCCCAGCAGCATTATTTATCAACAAATGAGAGCAACACATATTCACAGCATACAGAAAGACCATCCCACAGCATCCAGACTCAGGGCATCCTGTGCAGCCAAGAGAAAATATCGTAAGTGGAGACCCCATATTTCTTGTCCTATCACTGGATTTTAGAAGAGTTTGCTAGTTGGTCACCTCGTGACTGGGGTTACTTCTGCTTTATTTCACATGGAAATGCAGTTGTGTTGTCTCTGACGGTAGCATTGATAATATTATCTGGAATCCCACAAACATAAAAACTATTAATTTCTTACACCTTGTTTCCCTGTGAAACGTGCAGAGTCAGGGGTTTACCACAAAGTAGGACATCCACCCCCACCTCCCACCTCCCATCTACAAGACTGTTATCCTTAACCTGCTAGGGTTGACAAACTGGACCTGGACCCTTGAAATGCCTTGCTGCCGTACTCTATTATTATAGCAGAAATTAAATGCAGGTGTCAAAGAAGACACATGAAGTTAGTTTGTTGTTGTTTTGAGGTGGGGGTCTCACTGTATAGCCCAATTTGGCTGAACTCAAGATCCTTTCCACCCTTCCCAGTACTGGGATTGCAAGCATATGCCCCTGTAGCTGTCGAAGCTCAACTTTATACAGGAATTCAGGAATCTCTGTTGTGAAAAAGCACATATTTTTTTCAAAAAAAATCAATTATTTTGCAGCTTCTGGGGAACTAATTTATTTAGATTAGATTTTCACAAAGTGAAGTTCCATGGTATCTGAAACTCAATCTCAAATGTTTCACAATAATGTAACCTAAAAAATATTACACATTTCTTTTTTTTTTCTAGACAGGGTTTCTCTGTGGTTTTGGAGCCTGTCCTAGAACTAGCTCTTGTAGACCAGGCTAGTCTCCAGCTCACAGATCAGCCTGCCTCTGCCTCCCAAGTGCTGGGATTAAAGGCATGCACCACCACCGCCCAGCTACACATTTCTTTATTTATAGTTATTTAACTTACTAAAAGCTATGACAAAAATCCTATATGAATATTTATAGATAGTTGATTGTCTTTTTTGATACATTTGCAGTTATGTAGGATAAGATTGCATTTCAATAGATTGTTGAAAAATATACATGAACTAGCAATAACTACCAATTTTCATGCCAATAGTCTCCAAGCTTTGAGTAATTCTACATATTTCAGGATAGCTTTCTAAAGACTTTTCCAAATCGAGACCTGCCCCTTTCTGAAAAGAAACACAGGATAGAAAACTTGAGAATTTTTGCAGACCTCAGTAAATATAATCACTAACCCAGGTATTAAATTTTACTTAATTCAGTTACCAATCAAGTGAAACCAGCAACTTTTCTCACTTCCTGTCCTGTGTTAGTATATCCAGATTTAAGTAAATCAACTACTTGCTTTCATTCCCAATTTATTACCTTCCCAGATTTTAAGTCCTGTTTTTAAATCTACATTTTAAGTCTAATGGTGGGTAAAGGCTTTGATTAACTTGTATGCTGATAGAGTACTTTAGGACCATGTTTCACAATAAAGGTCATTTAGGTAGAAACAGCCCAGAGCAGCAGTGCTAAGGGTGTAGGGCTCAGTTCATTAGTGCTGGACTATCAATCAGTACTGAATAAGTAGTTTCCTGTTTTACCATGTGCTCTGTGGGGCACTGGGGACTATGGAAGACAATGGAACTCGAAGAGCTTTTGCTGTCTGCCTTTTTGTTCATCACAACCTTCCTTCCAGAGGAATTTCTTCATGTGGTTTAGAGCCAGGAAGGCTGGCTCCATTTAACCCACAAGCTAGACACCCCTGGGCTTTCACCCCTACCCTTCTGGGTTTCCTTCCAGGGGCAGACTGCAGAGTGTGCAGCTGTGGCCTAGAAAGCAGCCCAGTTGCTGACAAGCCCTCTGCCATCCTCAGTTACTTACCTCCAGAGCCACCTGTCAATTCAAGCAACAGTGTTTCTTCGTTTACATATTACATATTACCAAGATGGTCCGAAGTCACTGAACCGTTTCTATTGACTTTAATACAGCCTATGAAGGAGTGGTTCTGAGGGGTTTTGGTCCATTTTCCTTTCAAAACCAGCCCTTGCTTTTGTTTTGTTCTCTGTGTATAAATACTTGATGCTACCTTCTTGGAGGATGAAGAAAAAAGGGAAGCAGGAGAGGAGGAGGCAGATTGAGGAGAAGGAAAGTGAATCTGGCGTGTGTACACACGTGTCTCTGTCTCTCTCTGTCTCTTTCTCTCTCTCTCTCTCCCTCTCTCTTTCTCTCTCCTTTAATAAATGTTTAGCTTTATGTGTAAAAAAAAAAAAAGATAGTCTAAGCCTCTCTCAGTATTTGGGAAACTTTAAGAAACAGAATAGATCCTCTATACCAAATGAGTAGTTATTCTGTAAAGAAAAAAGTTTTAAATCAGCCTATGATACTTTTATCAATGAAAGGCTACTTAAAAGAAAATGATTGTTTTCAGATAAATTTTACTCCTAGAAAAAGCAAGGCCTTTTCTACCAAGATTCTCTCTTTTGTCCATGAAAGAGAAAACATTACAACACAGAATGGAAAGATTCCACTTAGTAGTAAGTAAATGTATTTGGTCTTTAAGACGAAAGATTCTGGTAAGATGTTACTAATTATTTTAACTTTTACCTGGTGTGTAATCAGATGGTTGTCTGGCCTTCAGAAAATGTGTATGTGTGTCTGGTTTGGGTTTAGGAAGTAGAAGGAACAGTTAATTAGAATAAAAAAATATTGCTGTTTCATTAGCCATCTGTCTGTCCTTGCTTCTGACTTTTTATTTTTTTAGACCGTGCTCACCCTGACCCCAAATCAATATTAGAAAGTAGGTTCTCACGTTAAATTAGCCTTTATTTCTCCTCTGCTTCACTTATTTTCAGAGCATATCACAAGGGAAGAGGCACCAATATTGAAAGGAAAAGGAGGGGGGACCTGCTAACCTATTTTCAAACTATGTTTTGAACGAATAATAAGTCTGGTGAAATGTCACTCCATCTACGAAGTAAAGAAAATAAAACTCCAAATGTTTATGGAAAAATGCCCAATGCCCAAGTAAATTTGATTAACGTCAGCCATTAAATGACAAGTCTCATTTTACATTTTTATTTCTTTTACAAATGACGTAGAAGCAGAAAAATCTTGAGATGGAGGAAAATAGAATGTATTTTAAAGGTTTATTGGCAGAGGGGCTCATGGTCTTCTAGAATTCTCCAGAAAAAGCTGAAGCGTGGTTGGGAAGTACTGAAGACTTCACGCTCATAAGATGGGATGCGCTTTTTGAGGCATGTGTTTGGCAAATAGCAGCACTCACAAAGCACACAATGAAGAGCTCTGAGTGGAACTTAGGATGTATGGGCAAGTAGAACTTAAAATGACTTCTGGACTTCTCTCTTTCAGTCCCCTGTCCTAACACCATGTCTGCTATGTAGGGGATCCTTGTTGTATACATGTTTTTTAAACACCTAAAGTCAACTTATTTCTTAGCACCATTTATCTGCATGGAGTATCCGTGTCTCTAAAATTCAGACAAGGTGACAATGCGGGTCCCTGAGGATTTTAAACAGGCTAGTTAGTGATGGTTCTTTAACACTGAACTATGTGTGTTAAGACAAATTTGTTCATTTTAAATAATTGTTGATTTAAGATACAGCCTATAGTACTACGTCATTTGTATCCTAGACAGATCAGAACTAAGAAGCCTCACACACAGAAGTAAAGAGGAGCCAAAATGCCTGGTATTTTCATTTCTAGATGTCTACCTGAGAGAAACGAAAGCTTGGCAGAGTGGCAGTTACATAAGAGCTTGTAAGTGACTGTTCACTGCAACATTAGTCAGAATCGACAAAAAGTGGGAATGTCCACGTGTGTCTCCATTCTCTCTCTCTCTCTCTCTCTCTCTCTCTCTCTCTCTCTCTCTCTCTGTCTCCTGTATTTTTTTATTTATGTGTATGTGTGTGTGTGTGTGCATTATTTTATGCGCACCACAGGTGTGCATGAGCCCACAAAAGCCAGAGGAGGGCATTGAATTCCCTGGATTTGGAGTTACAGGCTTTGTGAGCCATCTTGTGGGTGCTGGGAACTAAACTCAGGTCCTTTGCAAGAGCAGTAAGCACTCTTACCTGCTGCCATCCTTTCTGGCCTCAGCCTTTATCCTCTTTCCTGTCCACAAGCAGTATCATCATTATATTTCCCTTCCTTGAACTCTTGGTCCTCCTGCATTCACCTCTCAAGTGCTGAAATTACGGACACGCCCACCATGCCCAGTTTTATTCAATGGGGGGATGGAATCCCTAGCTTTTTTTTCATGCTGGGCTAACACTCTCCCAACTGTAATCTGACCTTCCTTTAGCCATCAGCCCCTAAATAATAACACAAGACATATTGTTAATTATGAAAGCTTGGCTTTTAGCTTAGGCTTCTTCACAACTAGCTCTTACAATTGAAATCAACCTACATCTGTTAATCTACATTCTGGCACACGGCTTTTTACCTCCCCTTCATTATGTTTGTCTGACTTGCTCCATGTCTTGCTGGCGTTTCCCAAGGGACTCAGATTCCTCTCCAGTTCCTCTCTCTCCCTGAAAGTCTGGATTATTCTACCTAACAGAATGTCCTCCTGATCTAGTCATGTTGTATCAAATGGCATTGCTACATTGCAATGTAGCAATTGTATCCTTTTTAATGGCCAAGTAATATCCCACTGCAAGTATGTGTCACTTTTTTTTCCATTCATCTATGTTGGGTATTAAATGTGATTACAAATCTTGTCTGTTGTGACTAATGCTACAATAAACATAGCGGTGCAGATATCTTCTTTACATTTTCATTTTCATTTCATTTCAATGTCTGTGTGTGTATGTGTGTGTGCGTGTGTGTGTGTGTCTGTTGCATTCCAGACACAGAGCACATGTAGAGATCAGAAGGCAACCTTCAGCAGTAGGTTCTCTCCTTCTACCACTTAGATCCTGGGACTCAAACTCAAGTTGTTAGCACATCAGCAGCAAGCACGCTTATTTACCTACTCTGCTATCCCACCGGCCCTTGCAGGTCTGTTTCCAATAAACTTATTTCATTTCCTTTGGATATATGGCAGGTTCTTAGAATGCTAAATTCTGTAGTAATTGTAGTGTTGACGTGTTTAAAAATGTTTTTAACCTTTCTTTTTTGTCTTATGTGTATGGATGTTCTGCCTACCTATATGTCTGCACAACATGTGCATGCAGGACCCACAGAGGCCAGCAAAGGATGTTGTTGGATTTCCCTCTGGAAAAGCAACCAGTGCTCTTAAACACTGAGCCATTTTCTAGACTCCTGTTTTTTTTTTTTTTAAAGTATGTATAACATGTTTGTTAATACTTTGAGGTTTGTTTTTGAAGAAACTTCTTATGGTTTCCAAATAGCTATGCTAATTTATATGCCAAACGACGGAGGCTAAGAGTCCCTCTCTCTTCCCAGGCCTGACCAGCATTTGGTATTTCCTATCTTTCCAAGGCAGTTGTTTGATCTGATCACTGTGAGTGACATCTTGCTAAAGTCTCAAGTCTTCAGCTTTGTGTTACCTTGCTGATCAGTGATTGAAAAGTGGTTTGCTTTCTCGTGACAGGGTTTGACTGTGTAGCTCTGACTAAAGTGGAACTCAGCGAAAGTCACAGAGATCCACCTGCCTCTGCCTCCTCGGAGCTGGAACTGAAGGTGTGCCCCACCATGTCTGGCTGAACTGAAGGTGTGCCCCACCAAGTCTGAAGAGGATATTCAAGTCAGGGAGGTAGCTAGAATCCCAGAACTCAGGGAAGACTAGGGAGGAGGGTCCTGAGTTCAAGGCCAGTCTTGTCAAAATACTGTCTCAAAAGAATGAAAAAGTACTCAATAATTAAAATGTTAGAAATTTCAGTAATTCTACTCTATTTTTTTTTTCAATAAAATTCGAAAAAGCTAGCATATAGGGGCTGGGGTGATAGCTCATTGGGTAAAGTGCTGGCCTGATAAGCTCAGAGATTTAAATATTATCCCCAGAATCCACATAAAAAATTCAGTTAGGTAGCACATATTTATAATACAGCCCTAGGGGTAAAGACAGGAGGATCCCTGGGCCAGGAGCTCAGGCAGCTTAGTCTACTGTGAGATTTTTCAAGACAAAGACAGACCCTGTTTCGTAAAAAAACAAACAAAGAACAGAGTCTGAGGAAAGACACCAGAGGTTGTTCTGTGCCCTCCCTACCACATTCACACAGGAACCATCCATAAAAGAACTGCACCCTCAAACATGCAGACACATACACACACACACACACACACACACACACACACACACATGCATGCACACGCACGCACACACA
>NW_004949099.1:22171179-22184796 GCF_000317375.1 Microtus ochrogaster | reverse complement strand
CACACACACACATGCATGCACACGCACGCACACACACACACACACACACACACACACACACACACACACACACCGTGTTGGAATGAGAAGCCAAGCTTGGGCTCAGTTCATCAGCTCTCAGACCACTGGAAATCTGAACCACTAAACTAACTTCCCAGCCCTTCCGGTTCTGCCCATTGGCTCTTGGTTATTTTCCCCCGAAACAGAAAATGGGATTAACGTTCTGATGCTGCTTCTATCATTGCATTGCTATTATCACATTGTAATGAATCGGCCTTTCTATTATAGGAGCATTTTATCCCCCTGACATATTTGCTTGTCCATCAGTATGGCCAGTCCTCACCATGAAAACTTTCCGCGAGGGATCCCAGGAACATTCTTTTTCCCAGTGACCCAGACAAAGAATTCCTCACAGTCGTAAGAAAATAGAGTCTTCCCAGGGTGGCGTCTTTTTTTGTTCACATAATGGTGATATCAATTGAATTTTTAATTCTAGAACAGGAAAGCAAAGAGAGCCCAAACCCAGACTTTCTTGCTAGATTTCCCAAAGGAGTGTGGCCCAGTTCCTTTTTCTTCTCTGCAATTATGTTCGGATTAATTTGCTCCTGGCCCAGTTGATGTCTATTCATTTCTGTTGCCATTGCATCACACCCCAAAAGAGCTTCCTCTTTCTATTGTTGGACAAGTTTTCACAAAATAGTTAAAAACTTTCTGCTTCCTCTTTATTCAGCGGCATGTGTCAGGCATTTTCTCCAGACTCTTTCCTCTGGCGTCTCCCTGAGGAAATTGAAGTGACAATCCATTCCGGGCAGAGCGTTCTGACTTGTGGGGAGGAGCAGACAGGGAGGGCACATTTACTAACTGTCTTTGGCATGCCAGATGGCAGTGCACCTAAGGCCTTTTAGGGTTCTTACACTAAGTGATTTTTTTATCGGTCATATCAACACATTACACTAGAGATTATTTATTTTAAATTTTATTTTTAGTGTGTGTGTGTGTGTGTGTGTGTGTGCATGCACGCATGCCACAGCAAGTGTGCCAAGGGTCAGAGAACAACCTTGTAGAATGGGTTTTTTTCCTTCCACTATTATATGGGTTCCTGGGATCTAACTCGGGCTATCGTGTGTTCACCGTAAGTGCCTTTACCGACTGAGCCATCTTGCCAGCCACAGAAACAATGTATTAAGGTCTCACAGTTTGCTAAGCATTGCATATAGATCACCCTGCTGAATCTTATCAATATCCTCATAGATGGGTTTATTGCCTTCTTTGGTAGATGGCGAACTTAAGTTCTAAATTTCAAAGGAATTGCTTAAGATGATTCAATTGAAAGAGTGACGATTGATTGACTACTGAGGAATACCCTGGGTTCTCACAGTGCGGCCCTCAGATCAGCAGCCTCAGCACGGCCTGTCACCCAGGAAATTGCTAGAAATGCGAATTCTCTACTGTACTTCAGATAGATGGAGTCAGAAGTCCCAAGCCAAGGGTGGCAGGTGGGAAGCAATCTCTGTTTTAACCTGTCCTGCAGGTATCTCTGATGGATGCTAGCATCAAAGACTCAACTGTGCTTTGCTCTCTATATACAAAGGCATCACACTTGTTATTAGGAAACTGTGAAGACCACCTCGGAAATGACTTCAGAAATTTCGGCTGAATGGCCAGGAACTGGAGAGAGCCTGTGGCTTTCTGCTGTGGCATAATCCTTTCGTATTCTATGAAGATTTGTCACTTGAATTGGCTTAATAAAATGCTGACTGGTCAGTAGCTGGCAGGAAATATAGGCAAGACAACCAAACTAAGGATGCTGGGGTGATGATGAGTTACCAGACAGACACAGAATGAGTCAGACATACAAAATGGGATAAAGATAAAAGCCACATGGCAGAATGTAGATTAATAAAAATTGGTTAATTTAAGTTGTAAAAGCTAACTAGTAATAATCCTGAGCTACTGGCCAATCATTTATAATTAATATGAAGCCTCTGTGTGTTTATTTGGGAACAGCTGGTGGGAAAGAAACTTCTGCCAATAGCTTTGTGTTTCTCAGCAAGATTCCTGAAATATCTCATGGTTTATGAGATTCTTCCCTGAAGTTTACAGGAATTGGGCAGTTGATATTCTTCTAAATTCCTCTAAATAGCTGGTATCTGAGTTAGACTCTGTCTGGTCCCTAGCTGGTTGTTACCACTAGCACCCCATGCAAGATCACTCTCATAGTTTCGGTGGAGGAGGGAGAGCAGAGAGAGAGGGTGGGGATCAGAGTCCCTCCCAGTGTGTATAAGTTGTCTCATTCTTCCAAGGATGCAGTGCAATGGTGAACTGTGCACCCACTGGCCTTTGCCTGTGAATTCAGTCCTCACCCTGTAATATGTTAGAACTGAAATGTACATTTGGCCTAATCCCCCCTTGTTGTACAAAGGATCACACACCTTGTGACATTCACAAATACAAATGTATTATTTTAAAGTTCCATGGAACAGAAATATAACATGGATTTTATTGGGATAAATTCAAAGCTTTAGCAAGGCTGTGTTTCCTTCTGGGGCTCTTGAGAAGAATCTGGGTTTTTTTTTGTTTCCTTTTGCTTTCCAGCTTATAGCAGCCACACTCTTTGGCTTTTTTCAGAACCAACAATGTTGTAGGCCATTGTCTCTTTTTTCATAGTCATTTATCTTTCTAGACACAGTTTGAACATTTGTGATGATATTAGGGAATCTAACTTAAAGCCTTTGTCTCGGGTGTTTAACTTAAATATACCTGTCCAGAGGAGGCTCTGGAGGTCACAAGCCTTTGAGGAAGCCCCCAGCCTGAGTAGATCTGGGCCCACAAGCCCCATCCCAGCTCTTCAGAACTTGCCTCTAACTAGTTGTTCTGCCACGTCCACCTCTGGAAAGCGAAGAACATGGTCCCAGAAATTCCTTATTGAAGGTCCAGACAAGGCATCCCCAAACAAGAAGATAACAAGGACAGGTGGGCCAGCTGACTTCCAAGCGTTGGAAACCAGAGTTCCAACTCTTCCTAAGAACCTGTCTCCTAAGCAGGGGAAGCCACAGTCACCTGGTGTCCCTGGGCTGACCCATCCACTTCATGAGGTCCCCAGTCAAAACGGGCTATGGGAGTCTGAATGTGAACAAATGGAGAGAGAGGAACCAGTCCTGAGCATTATGGAAGTGCCTGATGCCTCAGGTGACAGGAGGCAGGACATTCCATGCAAAACCTACACCCTCAGCCCAGAAACTGGGCCCAGCCTGCTCTGGAGAAGCCAAGAACCTGGGGGCCAGGAAAAGCATCAGAACTTCGCACTGGCATCAGATGAGCTTTTAAAGCCAACATAGCAGTTGGGTTTGCTTTCCTTGCATTCACCTGTGTAATACATCCTCCTGAAAAACCAAAATAAATAAATAAAATAGAATAAATAAATACACCTTCAAAGTTCCTTTTGCCAATCAAAGTCATGTACTTTCAAGTTCTAAAAAAACAGAATGTGGACATTTCTTGGGAGGGGGATTACCTTGCTTACCAGAATCTTTTCCCTATTAATAGGCAACTTTTTATTTGAGTAACTATATTTTCAAATTGCAAGACATCATAGCAAAAAAAATCTGAGTTCATATAACCTTTGCCGACAAGAGAAATATGGAGAGTCATTTTTCATTTTCATAAGACGAATTACTAAAGTAAGTATCTGTATTTATATGTCTGTGAAGAGACACATTGACCAGGGCAACTCTTATGAAATAAAGCATTTAATTGGGGGTTTGATTACGGTTTCAGAGGTTTAGTTCATTGTCATCATGGTGGGAAGCATGGTAGCACACATGGTGCTGGAGCAATAGCTGAGAATTCCATCCTGTTCTGGAGAGAGAGAGAGAGAGAGAGAGAGAGAGAGAGAGAGAGAGAGAGAGAGAGAGGAGAGACTCTGGATTTACCATAGGCCTCTGAATCCTCAAAGCCTACCTCTAGTGACATGGTTCCTCCAACAAGGCCACATCTTCTAATCCCTATAATTCTTTCAAATAGTGCCACTCCCTGGTTACTAAGCAATTAAATATATGAGCCTATGGGGGCCTTTTGTATTCATACCACCACAATATCTGTATATAAAATGATTTTTGAGAGTAAATGGAGTGCTAACATAGCATAGGTATCCATAGCTTGAACGATTACAGAAATCCCGAGATTATCTCAGAAACAAATTATACTCCAGGGATGTGAATGCAGTATCTGATGAGACCAGAAGAGGGTGCTAGATTTCCCAAGAACTGCAGTGACAGTGGCTGTGAGCCATGCCAATGAGTCTAGGAAATGAATGTGGTTCCTCTGGAAGAGTAGAACTTGCTTTTAACTGTTGAACCATCTAACTATCCCCCACAACTTTGACTTACTTGGTATAGGGTCTTGTCTTGGTTAGCTGTTTTTTTGTTTTTGTTTTTGTTTTGTCAACTTGATACAAGCTAGAGTCATCCAGGAAGAAGAACCTCCATTGAGAAAATAGATTAGGCAGCACACCATGGGAGTACATTTCTCCATGGCCTCTGCTTCAGTTCCTGCCTCTGGGTTCCTGTCTTGTATTTTTTCCCTGACTTCCATTCATGATGAACTGTGATTGTGAAGTGTAATCTACATAAATCATTTCCTCCCCAAGTTGCATTTGTCGTGGCATATTTTTCAATAAAAACCTAAGACAGGCCTTATGTATCCCTGGCTGACTCTAAGCTTATTATATAACTGAAGATGACTTTGAACTCTGATCCTCCTCCTGCTTCCACATCCCAGTGCAGAAGTTACAGCCTCTATCTCACGATCACTGGGATTACAGGTTTGCATCACTAAGCCTCGCTCAGCTAGTTTATTTCTCTTCTCATACTTGTATATTTGACCTCAATAAAGTAGTACAAGGAAGCAGACACAGGCAGAAAACAGGGTTACACAAGTTTAATGAGCAAACTTAATCTGATCTTTGCCTCCATCTCTTTCTACTCCACAAGGTAAGACAGCTCCAAGCAAAGTTCTGGGCCCACAAGCTGTGGTCACGTATGCTAGTAAATCAAAGAAGGATTGTAAGAACTGGAGGTTCACTGTATGCTTGGCATTGGCTGATCTTGGGGCTGCAATGGGCAATAGCAGCTCTCAAAGATGCTTGTTGTAAAAGGAATGGCGGGCTGCATTCCCGCTGCCTGGCTCCCACCCGCCTGGCTAGCTTATATCCTGAAATAACAACACACAAATTGTATTCATTTAAACACTGCCTGGCCCATTAGTTTTAGCCTCTTATTGGCTAACTCTCACATATTGATTCAACCTATTTCTAACAATCTGTATCACCACTAGATCATGGCTTACCAGCATTAGTCTAACCAGTGTCCATCTTGGAGAGAGCCATGGCATCTGCCTGACTCTGCTTTCTTTCTCCCAGTATTCTGTTCGGTCTACTCTGCCTACCTAATTTTCTGCCCTATCAAAAAGCCAAGGCAGTTTTCTTTATTCAACCAATGAATGCGACACATAGAAAGAAGACCCTCCTACACCAGATACTCTTGTGGTGTACTTGGAAATTTTCATGACTGATGCATAGTTTTCATAGCAGTATCTTGACATTTCATTTTCTAAACAAATGGGTACCAAAAGTCAAACTGCTGCTGTGGGAACGTCCAGGATAACCATCTGTCTCTTCCTTATTGAGCACTCATGCCCAGAAAAGTCAGGCGCCATTCTTATCAAAGCTAAGGCCTTAAAGAGACCTGCTATGATGATTTCCAAATGTACATAAAACATCTTTTCCTTGGTTTTCATTTCTTTTGGTACCATCCTGGTTCTCATTTTTCTCTTCAATCACTACTGTCCAGAAACATCAGGAAGATAAAAAGATAGCAAGTTCAGACAAGGATAATTCTAGGTTGTATTGGAGTTTTCAGTTGTGTGCCTCCCATGCCTCCAACTATGTGAAGAGAAAAATGCCTCTCCCAGCACAGACTCCAAGACCAGCACTGCAAACCAATTCTGTGAAAGGGGTTTCTAATAGATGGGAATCACCAGTGTTGGTAGCACAGGAGACCTTGTGACAAATGTGACTTCTTGGGACCAGCTTCAGATTTACAGAACAATGCTTTTAAACAGTCTCTAAGTGAGTCTAACGCAAGCTACTTGTTCTCTTGACTTAATTACAACAGACTGGACCAGAGATGGCTTTCCCACTCAAGTACAGCCAAACCACAGGCTCCCCTTTGAGCTTACGATGTGTTGTGGTGTGAGGAAGAGAAGCAAACCAGGCTTCCCCTTGCAGCAGCTAAATAAGGAAATTGATACCTTGAGCGTTACTGTAATAAAAAGGAGCAGAGGCTGAGTGGGGCCACAAAGGTCATGAGCTTGTTTGAAACAGGAACTGCAAGTAGACGCTATGAAGCTAAATACATTTTTAATGCGAAAGTATACAGGGAGATACAGAGCTTGGCGAAATGGGGAGTGAAGCAGGGAGGCAGCCATGTGGAGCTGAAGAGCACCTGCTGTGAGGGTCTGTAGAGCTGGTACACTGTAAAGCAGCCCCTGTTCAAAGTTATGTTTTTCACAGGGTGAAACTATGCAAAACTTTTGTCTTTGTCTTTGCTTGTGGTGTTGAGGCTTGAACCCAGGACTTTGAACATCCTGGGCAAGCACTCTAGCATCTAACCATAACCGCTGCTCTGAAATCTAATCATTTCAAGTAATGGAATCTTTATCTCTTCATCTAGGCTCCTTAATTTGCTCTCATTGGCCAGTATTTGGGAGGCTGAGGCAGAAGAGTTCAGAGTTCCTGGGCTACATAGTGGGGCCTAAGAAACTCACAAAGTTTTCAAAATCAAAGAGTCCTGTAGGACATAGAATTGTAAAGTGGAGGAGGGGAGCAGTGGAACATGAAGGGTTAAATGGAATGGGATCTGAGGGACAGGTAGAAGGAGGAATATGGAAAGCCTAACACTGAAGCCCTTTTGGAAAACCCATGTGGAAACCTACTACTAGAAGACATTTCCTAAAATATATGTATGTATAAAAGAGTTTGAGTGGAGTTACCATATAATGGGAGGATAATACCCCAACTAGATACCACACACTATCAAATAAAACTCCCAATACCAGAAGTGGGCTACCTCTCTCTGAGGTGTTGGCTAATGGGGTCTTATCAATCCCCAATGATTACCAGCTACTGCCATTGATCTTGGTTGCCCTTTAGAAATTAATGCTAAAACCATATTGCTGAAGACCTCTCTTACTGAGTTATAAACATAACTGTGTTATCTGAAAGGTTATTCTTTACTGACTAGTTTTATAGCATTGGAAGGTATTATGCACAGTACTGGAGGGAGAAAAATATCACCAAACTTTGAACGTTATGAGCTATAATAACAATCTGCCTACCAAGATATGCCCACTGATGCATAAATGTCTTGGGAGTAACCAACAACTTTCTGTTTGGATTTAAGACCTGTTACACTAAATGAAATTTATATCTGGCACTGTTTACAAGGCCAAGAACCTGTGGATGGACAGGTCAAAGGTCCTAGGGAAAACTTACTGTTATTATTCTACCAAATGGACACAATATGACGATGATCTTTAGTGACTTCTTGTTGTACCCATAGCTCAGTGTATCTTCCAACCCTCACCAGAGAAGCTTCGTGTAGCAGATGCCAATTACCACAGTGACTCACAACTGATCAATGTACAGAGAGAAAAAGACTTCAACCTGCTTATCTCTAACCAGGAGGTCTGTATCAAACCCCTCCCCTAATTACTCAGGGATCTTTATGGAAGAGGGGGTAGAAAGATTATAAGAGCCAGAGGTGGGGGGTGAATTAAAGGAAGCAGTGCTTTCTGGGTGCAACAGGGCAGTTGCGAATATGAACTCACAACAACACTGCAACATGAAGAAGACATGTGCAAGCTCACCCAGCAACTGTTGGAAGCAGATACAGAGATCCACAGCTAAACACTGGGCCGAGTCTAGTCACAGAGAGGGAGGAGGGATTATATGAGCAAAGGGGTCAAGACCATGATGGGAAAACCCACAGAAACAACTGATCTGAGTTATTGGGAGCTCACTCACCCCAGAATGACAACTGGGGACTTGCATGGCACCAAATTAGACTTTCTGAATGTGGATGACAATTGTGTGTCCTGGGCAGTTTGTGGGTCCACTGGCAGTGGAAGCAGTATTTATCCCTAATGCATGGAGAGGGCCGTGGTCCTGCCTCGAAGTGATGTGACAGACTTTGTTGACTCCATGTGAGGCCTCACCCTCTCTGAGGAGTGGATGAGCGGTGGAGTCAGGAGAAGGTCGGGGGGAGCAGGAGGAGGGGAGAGGAGAAGGAACTGAGATTGATATGTAAAATAAAAAAATGGTTTTATTTTTTTTAATTTATTTATTTATTGAGGATTTCTGCCTCCTCCCCGCCACCACCTCCCATTTCCCTCCCCCTCCCCCGATCAAGTCCCTCTCACTCATCAGCTTGAAGAGCCATCAGGGTTCCCTGACCTGTGGGAAGTCCGAGGACCGCCCACCTCCATCCAGGTTTAATAAGTTGAGCATCCAAACTGCCCAGGCCCCTCCAAAGCCAGCACGTGCAGTAGGATCAAAAACCCATTGCCATTGTTCTTGAGTTCTCAGTAGTCCTCATTGTCCGCTATGTTCAGCAAGTCCGGTTTTATCCCATGCTTTTTCAGATTCAGGCCAGCTGGCCTTGGTGAATTCCCGAAGGAACATCCCCATTGTCTCAGAGTGTGGGTGTACCCCTCGCAGTCCTGAGTTCCTTGCTCGTGCTCCCCCTCCTTCTGCTCCTGATTTGGACCTTGAGATTTCTGTTCGGTGCTCCAATTTGGGTCTCTGTCTCTGTCTCCTTTCATCGCCTGATGAAGGTTAATATTCAGGAGGATGCCTATATGTTTGTCTTTGGATTCACCTTCTTATTTAGCTTCTTTAGGATTGTGAATTATAAGCTCACTGTCCTTTAACTATGGCTAGAAACCAAATATGAGTGAGTACATCCCATGTTCCTCTTTTTGGGTCTGGCTTACCTCACTCAGGATAGTGTTTTCTATTTCCATCCATTTGTACGCAAACTTCAAGAAGTCCTTGTTTTTTACTGCTGAGTAGTACTCTAATATGTATATATTCCATACTTTCTTCATCCACTATTGAAGGGCATCTAGGTTGTTTCCAGGTTCTGGCTATTACGAACAATGCTGCTATGAACATACTTGAGCATATACTTTTGTTGTATGATGGGGCCTCTCTTGGGTATATTCCCAAGAGTGATATTGCTGTCAGAATGGCTAAAATGAAAAACACCAATGATAGCCTTTGCTGGAGAGGGTGTGGAGAAAGGGGTACACTCATCCATTGTTGGTGGGAATGCAAACTTGTGCAACCACTTTGGAAAGCAGTGTGGTGGTTCCTCAGGAAAAAAAAATGGTTTTAAACAAATTAAAAAATAAAGAACCCATACTGTCGCAGCTGATGGCGAAAGTGATAGGAGATTTCAGATGGTATAGATAGTTTTGGGAAACACATATCCAAAGGAAAAAAATGTATACAGGAAGCATAAACATGATCCATTAAAAGTAAAATTCTAAACAAATATAATGTATATCATCTGAAGTGTAGTTTATTGTGAGATTTATTTTTAATCTTGTATATGTATGTCTCATGTGTGGGGCATATGCAGGTGAGTACAAGTGCCTGTAGAGACCAAAAGAGGTTATTAGATTCCCTGGAGTTTGAGTTACATGTACCTGTGATAGCCACTTGATATAGGCACTGCGAATCAATGTCGTAAGAGCAGTACACACTCTTAACTCCTGAGCCATCTCTCCAGGATGTTTTTCACTGTATAAAGTCTTAAGCTGGTGTTTTTTTTTCCTGCTTGCAACACCTTCAACTAACATTACCTCTTGAAAGCTTGCAGAATGCCGAGAAGACTGCGCACACAAAACATAGTATTGGACCAGCAGACCCATTTCTCCATGAGGAGGTGAGGGTTAAGCTACAACAATGGTAAGCTTGTCCCATACCAACTGGAAGAAGCTGGTCTATTAAGGGGAAGGATGAATTATTGCAAGTGCAGATGAAAGTCTGGCTTAGAGGCTGTCTTAGGTCCCTGTTGCTACAGCGAGTACCAAGATTTGATACTATGAACAAAGGGGATTTATTTAGCTCACTGGTTCCAGAGCCAACATGTAAACATAGATTCTCCCTAAGATGCAGCAGTACAACCCTAGTACAACCCCAAGGGGCTGGCAGGATCACTCAGCAAGGGAAGGTGCTTGTCACACAAGCCTGACAGCCTGAGTTTGATCCCCTTATTCTAGAAAGGAGTGGGACTGATTCATTCAAGCTTTCCTAGGACCTCTACACACATGCCATGGTACCTGTGTTTCTGTCACTACACTAATAAAATTTACCCAAAGCCCCATCTGTCAGTCAGTGCTGAGGATCCTTCTTGGCTGTATTACAACATAGCAAAGAGGGACGGGAAACAGTCACGAGCAGAAAGAATCAAGTGAAGAGAGTGGTTTCTATTCATAATCACCCAGTCTAGCAGAAACACTACTTCCTTGCAAGAGCAAAACCTACCAAGTTTCACCAGATCTCTCATCTAATAGGTTTCACATGGAGACCAAGCTTCCATCACATGAGTCTTTAGGATATAGACTATCCAAAGGGTGGTTGAGGTGGATCTCTGTAGAGAGAACCGTCTATTAGGGGCCATCTATAAGGGTGTGTCCCCGAATATGTATTCCACCAGAGCCTCTGCATGATACTCTGTTCTCTAGTGGGAAGCATACACGACTTCAGGAAGCAATATAATAGGCTCACTAATTTTCACTTCTATTAACCTATTAGGAATTCTGTTCATTCTACCACCTCTGCTACTATAGAGTCTGTAGAGTTGAAGGCCCTCGTCTCCAGCATAGTGTTCTGTATCTGTTGACCTAGCAAGCATATCAATGAACTTCATCCCATGCTGCCATTATGGCATGTGATGATTTGAATATTTGGTCCAGAGTTGATGGAACTGTTTAGGGACATTATTGAACTTTTAGGGTTTGCTGGATCAAGTAGATCACTCGGGGAGGCTTTGAGAGCGTATAGCTTTGCCTCATGTCTGTTTCCTGTGTGTGGATGAAAATGTGATCATTTGGTTTCCTGTTCCTGCAGCCATGCCATCCTTGACATTATGGACTCTGGCCCTTTAGAGTTGTAATCCACAATAAATGTTCTTCCTTAAGTTGCATCTGGCTGTGCTATTTTATCCCAGCAACAGAAGAGTCACTAATACAGAGTACTGGGGCTTCCTCTCTGTTCGGGGACTAACAAAGAGGAGTGTCTAACTTGTCGTGGATAGTAGTCCGACTCAGTGGGAAGAATTGTCGGGGGTCTTCCCAAACAGTGCAGGGGTACCAGCATCACTTATAGTACCGCTGGCAGGATCCTGCATTAATTAGCACTCTCTCAACTGTTATGAATACTCTCTCTTGTTCTTCCCCTTGCTCATCGCACAAAGGGCACTTTTAAGACCTGGGTCTTGTCAGATAAGAGGAACAAGGAAGGTCACGGAAATACAGAGGGATCTGATTTCTTATTATTTATTGCCTTAAAGAGGAATGGGTGTTCAAAAAGAAATTCATATAATGAGTTGAGAGATGGTGAATGTTTTGCCTGTATAGAAGGACATTGTGAATGTGTCCTGATGCCCATAGAGGTCAGAGGAGGACACTGGATCTTCTGAAACTGGAGTTACATATAGGTAGGAGCTGACATATGGGTGCTAGGAATCAAATCTTGTGTCCTCTGGAAGAACAGTCAGTGCTCTTAGTGGCTGAACCGTTGCTCCAGCCTCTCATGTCTTCATTTTTGTTTTCTTTCTTTGTGTATGTGTGTGATTAACTGAATTTAATTAGAGTTATAGAATAATCATAAGTGTGTGTGTGTGTGGTGTGTGAGTATGCATGCATATGTGAGTGTGTGTGCATGTATGGTGGAGGGAGTCACTGGGGACTGTGTAAGTTACCAGATGTTACATCACTTAAGAAAATTACTCTCTCTTCTACATAATTTTGTAACTGCCAATAGCTTCTCAGGGAGGGGGTGGGTCCTAATGAACCCCATGTCCATTCATGATGGAATGTTGAGGGACCCAGTATTGTACAAGTAACCACAAATGCTCTGAGTTCTCAGAACTCTTCCCAGTCTCAGGCCCTTACATTCTTTGCAACCTTTTCTTCATCCATGTTCTGTGGATAATGTAATTTGATTAGCTTATATCCTTTCTAAGCAGCCAATTTTTAAACAAAAAAAACTCTTACTAGTTTAATTATGTATTATTTTCTCAACATTTTGCTTCCCCTTAAGAGAAAGAGCTAATGTTTTATAATGGCTTTATTCGTATATCCAATCATTCAATAAATGCTCACTTTCAATGTTTATTGTGTGCCAGGTCTTTGCTTGATTTTTCTGATACAGCAAACAAACCTGCAAGACCCTTAGCTTCCATGGGACTTACAGCTTAGTGATGTGACAGGACCATTGCACTGGCCAGTTTTTATGTCAACTTGACCCAAGCTAGGGTCGTTTGGGAAGAGGAAATCTTACTGGAGGAAAAAAATGCCTCCATAGGATTGGCCTGTAGGTAAGACTGAGGGCATTTTTCTTCATTGATGAATGACAGGGCAGAGCCCAGCTTACGTACGCAGCCCCTCCCTAAACTGGTGGCCCCGGGTTCTATAAGAAAGCAGGCTTAGCCGGGCGATGGTGGTGCACACCTTTAATCCCAGCACTCAGGAGGCAGAGGCAGGCAGATCTCTGGGAGTTCGAGGCCAGCCCGGTCTACAAGAGCTAGTTCCGGGATAGGCACCAAAGCTACAGAGAAGCCCTGTCTAGAAAAACCAAAAAAAAAAAAAATTAAAAAAAAAAGAAAGAAAGCAGGCTTAGCAGACCATGAGCAACCAAGTTGGTAAGCAACACTCCATTATGATCTCTGTTCCTGCCTTCAAGTTCCTTCCCTGACTGTCCTCAGAGAGGGACTGTGACGTGCAACTGTAAGCTGAAATAAACCCTTTCCTCCCCAATTTGCTCTTGGTCATGGTGTTTCCTCACAGCCACAGAAGCCCAAGCCACAAATCAAAGTTCTCTGAGTCACAATCACATGCCAGCACTGAGCTGTTGCAAGGGAAAAGCAAAGATTATCCTTGACTGGGAATACATACAATGTAGAGTGTACACAAAAGCTTTGGTTTGGGTGGTGACCTTTCAGCCTCGCCAATTCAAAATAAATGATAATAGTAATAGGTTTTTTGTCAACTGTTTGTTATATCAAAGAAAATAATGTATGAAAGCTTTCGGAAAACTTCTGTGAAACGGTCAACTTGGAGGATAGGACTTTATATTAAAAAATTGAAAAATATGTTAGAATAGTTCAGTATGTGCTTATATACTTATCAATTGGTTACCACAGTTATCAACTGGTGGCCCATCTTGTCCCATCTGGCATTTTTGGGTTGGGGTTAAGGAAGTAAATCCTCAATCTCTGTCTCTCTGTCTCTGTCTGTCTGCCTCTCTCTCTCTCTCTCTCTCTCTCTCTC
>NW_004949099.1:22167301-22171079 GCF_000317375.1 Microtus ochrogaster | reverse complement strand
ACACACACACACACAGTGTTTCTATATGTATTAATCAGGAAAGGAATCATTTTTTGAATTAAATTTTTATTTCATATGCATTTTTTGTATACATTGGCATAAAGTGTGTTGCATGCATGGCTGGTACCCTCAGAGGCACTGGATCCTTTAGAACTGGAGTTATGGATGGTTGCAAGTTGCCATATGAATGTAAGAAACTGAACCTGGATCTATTGGAAGAGCAGACAGTGATTTTAACTACTGCACTATCTTTCTAGCTCTCAAATAAATTAACTCTTTAAGAAAAGACAGCAGAAACCCTGAGAGCCACCATTACCATTATTTCTGCTAACAACCCAAAATCGTGGGTTGCAGAGATGGCTCAGTGGTTAAGAGCACGTGTTACTCTTCTGGAGGACCCAGGTTTGATTCCCAGCGTTCATATGGTGGCTCACAGTTATCTGTAACTCCAGTTCCAGAGAATATGATTTCTTCTTTTGGCTTCCACAGTCTCTTCCCACTCAAGGCACACAGACACATAAAATACACAAATAAATAAGCATAACTAAAACATATCTTACTTTTGTTTATATAAGGTACATGTATTGGATTTCATTAGTACAATACTATACCTTTGGAATGTTTTTTCAGGTTGCTCTCAAGCTCTTGGGCTTTACTGACTCTGGCATCCTCCTGTGGAATACCTGATATTAAGAGTAGTTACTATCACATCAAGCCATTGTTGTGTCTATTCTAAGAATCTGTAGATTTCCCCTTTCATCTTTCTTTTGTTTTTGTCTTACAATCTATTTGCTGATGGAACCGTAGAATAGTCACTAGTATACTTTAATATGAGCCAGGTATGGTTGCATAGGTATGTAATACAAGCCCTCTGCTGGACGAGACATCAGGATCATCAATTCAAAGCCATCCTGGACTATGTAGCATGACTTTGTCAAAACAAACAACAAAATCCCATGACATCTCCTAAATGCATCGGGATATTAAAGAACTCGTTAAGACACAAGATTTACCTGGGCATAGTGAGGAGTGTACGTCTGTAATCTCATCGCTTGGGAGGCAAAGGAATAAGGATTTCAGAAAGTCTGAGTCTAGCTTGTCTACACAGTAAGTTCCAGCTTAGTCAGGACATACATGTGTAGTGTCTTTAAAATAAGCAGTAGAAAGGAGTACGGGAGACAGGACTGGGCAATGTCCAGCATGCGATAGAAACCTAGGCCCTGCCTAAGCCTGAGACTCCATTCCTTTGAGAAGAGCTAGAGACTAGTGGATCACCTGGGTTTCCTGGCTTCCAGTTTAGCTCCAAGTTCAGTAAAGACACTGTCTCAAAAGCAGAGAGTAATAGGGCAAACCACCAGATGTCCTCTTCTGGCCTTGGCACACACCTGCCTACTCCTCCTTACCCACACAGACAGACCGAAAGTGAACAGATTGCTGTATTCTGTTTCCATCGATTCTGATAACGTGTTGTATTTCTAGTAAGTTACCAGGTGATGCTCTTGCTGTTGGTCTGTGTTCCCGGTTTTGAGAAAAAGTTTTGTGGTTCGTTTTTTCTTTTTCTTTCTTTTCTTTTTGTGATTTTTCTAGACAGGGTTTCTCTGTAGCTTTGGTGCCTGTCCTGGAACTAGCTCTTGTAGACCAGGCTGGCCTTGAATTCACAGAGATTTGCCTGCCTCTGCCACCACCGCCAGTCCAGAGAAGGGTTGCTGTGCACATCCCATAGCCTAGATTTCCATTACTCTATGCTGTACTGTCCTTTAGCATGTTTATTTTCCTTTTTGGGTCCATTTACTTGTTTATAAAGGTTAAAACTCAGGGTTTCTGGTAAGATTTCTTGGGTTTAGATCATACTTGATTTGGGCAGGTCACTTCACTTAATTGTTTTGTCATCCCAATACTGCAGAATCATTATGAGGATTAAATAAGTTTTTTTTGTCTTTGTTGTTTTAATAAAGTATTTATTTAATATACTACTAGTGCTTAGCAAATGCTGAATAAAGATGAATATCATTTTTCAACCATGAAGAGACGGGTACATTGTCCGCGGAAGGCCTTTTTGTAGAGTTTTGTTGTGCTTTGCATACTTTTAACATTATCTGGAAAGTCCCAGATTAACTACCTGGAAGGGTTCTCAGTCTATTCCTTAACAGTCAAAGCCAGCCTTGAAGCAGGGCAGGTCACGTGACACAGTCGGTCACATGACTGGCGGAACAACATGGCTGCGCCCGCGCCAGGGCCACCTCTCGGATGCTACACCGGGCTAGCTCGCGTCTTCTGGCTGCTGGTGCTGGCGTTCGGGGCAGCACGGAGCGAAGAGGCCGGGGCCGGGGATGGCGCGGCGTCCCTCGCGGGCTCGTGCGGCTGCGGAGCGGCCCAGCGGCCAGGGGTCCACGGCAGCTCCGCGGCCGCGCAGCGCTACTCCCGGGAGGCGAACGCCCCGGGCCTGGCCTCGGGCCCGCGACCGCTCGCGCTCACCAAGGTGCGCCTTCCATTCTTCGGGGCGTGTGGGTGCCGCCGGGTTTCGGAATGAGGCCGGATGAGCCAGGGTAGGGGTGATCAGGAAGGTCTGGTAAGGGTCTAAACACACCCCAAGTCACACAGCTGAAGATCCCTTTTGACAGGAGTCCCCCTTCTTCCTGCTCCTCCCCAACGGGAGGTGGGCAGGGTTTTGTGGCTGTGTTTATTACTGAGGCTTGAAGAGTGTTGTCCATTCTTTTTGCCCTCTTCCCCCTTCCTCCATCCTGCTCTCCTGGTGTAGAGCTAACAGTTTAAAGTTGGATGAATTCTTAGTTTTTGTTTTAGTACCTGTGGAGACTGAGTCTCCATCACTGTCTTAAACTCACCTGCAGTCTACTTTTCCAAGAAACCCCTGTAAGCATCTACTTTTACTCTATCCACCTTCCCACGAATCCTGTGCGGTGCATTATCTTCTAGTTCATAGGTGAGCCAACTGAGGCTTCCAGAGTCAAATCTCAGTGCGGGACAAGATCTGGATGCTATACCACCTAGGAGTGATGTCTGTGTGTGGTGGGGCTACATGGGTCTTATGTAGCCAACATAGCTGGTGACATACAGATTTATTTTGCCTGAGGCTTTCATGTTGAGTTCAAGGAATGGAAGGAAGGACATGGAAAAAGAGTCACCCAAAAGCGTTGTTATTTCATTTTAATGCACAAAGCAAAATTCTAACTGTACCAAATGAATCAAGGTAGCTTAAAGTGAAGAAAGAGAGATTTATGGCTTTTCTATACTTGGGAAGTTCAAGAATGGGCATGCTGATTCAGGGCATCAGTCTGTATCTCCAGGCCCATCTCTTGGCTGTCCCTTAGTCATTTTATTTTAGTTTGACTCTGCTTCTCGACAACTTCCTGTCTTCCAAACCAGTTGGAAGAGAAAAAGTTCCTTCTTGATAGCTCCAGGAAAAGTGCCCAGGTGAATTTTGAGCCATAGTCTTGTTCCTCGTTGAATCTTTGTGGTCAGAAGAATGGCAAGATCTGCCAGGTTGTAATACATACATTATATTACTAAATTGTCATATGCTATTTAAACTCTCTGAGAAATTGGCTCTGGAGGTGAGCCTGGCTGCCCCACATTAACTGAAGCATGTTAAGCATGTTTGTCTTAAAAGTGTTCTTTAAGATCCCTTATCCCGGGCGGTAGTGGCGCACGCCTTTAATCCCAGCACTTGGAGGCAGAGGCAGGCGGATCTCTGTGAGTTCGAGACCAGCCTGGTCTACAAGAGCTAGTTCCAGGACAGGCTCCAAAAAAACCCACAGAG
>NW_004949099.1:22145852-22167201 GCF_000317375.1 Microtus ochrogaster | reverse complement strand
AAAAAAAAAAAAAAAAAAAAAAAAGATCCCTTATCCCAGGATGGATGAAACATTGTATCCTTGAACACTGCTCTGAGATACTTCCCAAACTGTAGACTCAGCTACTATTTATCCCATGACACAACAAAGCCTGTGGTGGGTGTGGCTAATGGAAAGCCTCCCCCAGGAGAAAACACTCTGCCTTGGACTCTTTTTTTTTTTAATTTTTTATTTTTGTGGATCAGAGGCTCTAGGTAGTTTTTTGGTGCCTGTGACTTTCCCCGTCAGTCTCTGCTGGATAGTTTTTCTGATCTGATGCTTTAAAAGCTTGCTCTTTACCCAATAAACTCCACCCAGCGTAGACCCAAAGCCTGGCTGTTGTGTTCATTGGTTCATGACACATAATGCATGCAGAACACAGGCCTTTGCCATAGGATGTGTAGTTGAGTCATCCATCTTTACATGGGTCGCATATGTTAGTGTGGTTTTGAGAAGGGAGTTTTCAAAGGCGACTTCAGATGCTTCTTGCATGTAGAGGAATAGATGCTGGGTAAGGCAAAACTAGCAGTTGCTCACTGCACTTCATAGTGGTGTGCGGCCTAAACAGCTCTGTGATAATGAAATGACTTTTAACTACCTTATGCTCCAGTCTTTAAAAAAATATGTTTATTAAGCTTGTGTGTGCAATTATGTAATTGCTTCCTTGAAGGTCAAGGGAGAACTTTAAGGACTCAGTTCTCTATCTACCTTTACATGGGTCCAGGGATTGTATTCAGCTTGCCGTGCTTGTGCAATAATTAGCCTCACCCTCTGAACTGTCTCACTAGCCCCTATAGGTCTGTCTTAAGTGGCTGTGGCAGAAACTATGGTGCACCAGGGTTTTTTTTTTTTTAACTCATCTCTAGACACAGGGAAGAATGGATTATTGGACTCTTTTAATTTGGCCTCTGATCCAGAAGAGTGAAATGCCCGGATGTGCGGGATTTCACTAGAATGAACATTTTACATTTGTAGGACAAAAAGTCTGATTAGTATAAGTTAGAAATTGTGATCTACTTAGAGTAGTCTAGAGCTATATTTATCTCTATCCTTCAGGACGGAAACTTGGCCTATTCGATACTGTCTATCTCTGTTGGTTAATCAAAGAGGGAAAAGAAATTAGGCCAGGAGTTCACAGTGCAAGCTGTGACGATGGTAGCAGTATTAGCATTCATCTGGGGGAGAAGAGTTTGAGAACTAATTAGGAATTGTAGAAGTCTGTTGGGCACAGTTTCCGTTGGGCTGTGTGTTTGAGCTGAGGGACATGAAGCTATTCTCCTAGCAAGACCTTGTCTTCTGTGAACTTGGTTCTACCCCCTTTCCCCACTTCCTGTAACTCCTTTATGAAACCTTTTCTTGATGGGGGTGGGGCTGATTGTATAACCCAGGCTTACCTTGAATTCATGATATTCTTGCCCATTCAAGGACTGTGATGACAGCATCAAATACTGCTCCCTATGAAACCTTTAGGAGCTCTTAAGACTCGTTTTGAGACTATTTTGACATTATTTTAAATTATGTGCATGTGTGGAATACGCATGTGAGTGCATGGCCCATGGAAGGGCTGTGTGACACTATTCCTAGAGAGATGTAAGCAAACATCTCTTCACCCTAGATGGAGAGCTGGTGACAGGTCAGAGAAAGGATGCCATCAAATTCCGCCTCGGCGTTACTCACAGGAGCATGTGTAGGGGTTACTTAGAGGAGCAGAAATGACCCAAGGACAGCTGCATCAAAAAAGTTCACCTCAGCATGGGTGACAGCTCACACAAGTTGGAAACTGGAGCACACTGCACAGCCTTTATGCAGTTCATCAGCTTGGAGAGCGTTGGCTGGTGTCTGCTTCTTCCAGACAGATCAGCTCGTCTGAGAGCTTCTCTTAGCCGTTCTTACTGCTTAAGTGTGCTAGGGAGAGAGGGACCTTGTGAATCTGGTTAGTTCAAGGACTTCCATCAGCTTTTTTTTTTTCTTCCTTGGCTTAATGAGTTCCCCTGCAGGAAGGAATGTTTTATCTCCTCCTAAAAGACCTTGTTTCACCTTTTTGTAAGCATCCTGTATTGTAAGACGCCTCCTTCCAAGGTGGAAGGTTTTAATCTAGGAGAAAATTGCTACACAACAGGAAGCCAGAAGAGGGTGTCAGATCTCCTGAAGCTGGAGTTACAGGTTGTAAGCCACCTGGCGTGGGTGCTGGGAACTGAACTCTGATCCTCTGAAAGAACAGTATGTGCTCTTAACTGCAGAGCCACCTATCTGGCTTTTATAAGGCTACTCTTGAGACTTTTGTTTGAAATCTTAAGTTTTTCTACTTACTGTTTTTAAAAATCCCACTTTTCTCATAAGGACTGTAGAACCTGTGTCCCAGATGCTATGGTATTAAGAATAATGGGCAAATCTAGTTTGGCCCCTGAGCCAAGACTGTTGCACATTTCACTATGACCCATACATGTAGCTCGTGACTGAGACGGTCTTACAAATGAAATGGACTTTTGATCATTTTGCCTATAAATAATTCAAATAGTAGCTTACTCCTCATATTTGTGGTCTTACATGTTCAGTCAATGAAGATCATTTGCCCTTTGCCTGTGGATCTTGTGCCATGTGGTGTGCTGGAGGTTTAGAGAGAGAAAATTTGTTCATAAGGAGCCTAAGATACTGTAAGGAGAAACATAGCAGAAGAGGCTGTGAGGAGAACCCAGTTGGCAAAGCGCTTGCTCTGTAAGCACCGAGTTACAGTTTGATCTTCATCGCTCACGTTCGAGCTGGGTGTGGTGCCCTGGAAGCATGGAGCCACAGTTTGACCCCTGTTGCCCACGCAGAGAGATGGGTGTGGTGCCCTGTCATCATGAAGTCACAGTTTGATCCTCATTGCCCACATACAGAGCTGGGTGTGGTGCCATGTGATTTTGGTTCCAGCACTGGGGAGACAGAGACAGTAAGATACCTGAGTCTTGTTAATCAGCTGGTCTAGCCAAACTGGTGAGCTCCAGGCCTGAAGATGATACTCAAGGTGGTTCTTTAGTTTTCACAAACACATCTACATGTGTGTGCCTATCTTTACACACACACACACACACACACACACACACACACACACACACACACACGTGCACACATAGACACACGTACCTACAATTGTACACACAATCGTACAGGTAAATAAAGCATTTAAAAAGTTAAAAAAGAAAACGTATAACTAAGATGACTTGTGTGTTTGTGATTCAGAGAGAGAGAGAGGAGAGAGAGAGATACCACAATAGATAGAGATGTCATCAGAGGAAGTGCCATAACACAGCTAAGAGAAGGATGTGTGGCAGGAGAGGCCTGAGAAGGAGGTGATCCTTGAACAGTGATATAATTTATAAAGAGACAAGGTGTCTTATAGAATTTATTCAGCAAGTACAAGTAAGAGGTGATAAGTATTAGATCCCGTTGTTTTGGTATTGCACCCTGAAATGTGATGGAAGTCCTGCACAGTTTTGATGGAGGAAGGTCATTTGTTAATTAATAAAGAAAACTGCTTGGCCCTGATAGGACAGAAAATTAGGTAGGCGGAGTAGACAGAGAGAATGCTGGGAGAAAGAAGCCAAGTCAGTCAGTCGCCATGATTCTCCCACTCCAGACAGACTCAGGTTAAGATCTTTCCTGGTAAACCAGCTCGTGGTGCTACACAGAATATTAGAAATGGGTTGGATCAATATGTAAGAGCTAGCCAATAAGAGGTTAAAACTAATGGGCCAAGCAGTGTTTAAAAGAATGCAGTTTCCATGTAATTATTTCAGGGCATAAGCTAGCAAGCCAGGTGGCTGGGAGCTGGGCGGAACGCAGCCTGCCGCTCCCCGCTACACAGTTTTAAACAAAAAAGTGGATTTGATAGGCTGATATTTCAGTTTGTTGATTAATTAATTAATTTCTTTATGTATTGATTTTGAGACAAGGTCTTACTGTGTAGCTCTGGCCTTCCAGAAACTTGCTATGTAGACCCAGCTGGTCTTGAATTCACAGAGATCTATATACCTCTGTCTCTACAGTGCTGGGATAAAAGGTGTGGGTGACCATGAATTATTAAAAAATGTTACATATATATGGTTCTAAAATTTAAAAAGAATTGGGTGTAGAGTGAGAAACATGTCTACTCACTTATACTGTTCCCCTCCAGACAACCAAAGGCAAGCAAATCTTAAAATCCATGACCCCAAAGTCACCTGTACTTAACTTTCTCTTTCTCACATATGGGGCAATGTCACCTCCTCTGTATGCACCCCACCTTCCTCCCCTAGTTCTGTATTGGTGATATTGCCCCATGCCACCATATTAAAAGCTTCCTCTTTACCTTCTTATGTCTGCTTTGCTTTTTGTTTCTGCATGGCCTACCGTAAGCTTCAACAATACACTACTGGTGATTTAGTTTTTTCCTGTTTTTCTCTGTGGCAAAGTTGTGGTGCTGCGTTTTCAGAAAGCTCAACTGGGATCTAAATCCTTGATAAGCGAATGACTGGGTGGCATAAATGGGTGGCAGGAATGGAGAGATGTGAATGGGTAATGAGAGATGAGACCGGAGCCAGGGAGGTCCTGGTGAGGGTACTGCAGTTGCCTGGGACAGGAGAAGAGTGAGATACTAGGAAGAGATACTAGGAGGACCAACCAGGCCAGGTGACCTATGGATGTTGGGATTTGGAGATAGAGGAATTCAGGGTTTATTTCTTAGTACTGGATTGATACACCAGACAAATATCACATTTGATACAAATCAGCTGAACACAGTACCAGTGGGGTTGGGAGAAGGCTCAGAGGTTAAGAGCACCTGATACACTGGCAGAGGACACAGGTTCCCATGCAGCCATGTTGCTGCTAACAGTCCTGTTACAGAGGATCTGACACCCTCTCCTGGCCCTGGCACTTCATGCATGTGGTGTGCTACCCAGACATACATGCAGCCAAAGCACTCATACATATAAAATAAAAAAATAGCGCTATTGAGACTGGAAAATTTATGCCCATGACTGAAGGAAGTAACTTCTGGCTGAGCGAATCTGAAGGCATGGGATATAAGGAGAGTAATCCTTGGATTTTAACTCTTCTATGCTTACTGTGAAGTGCTTACCCTCCAACTAGTAACATCTTTGAGTCTATTTTCTCTTTCTTTGATTTGAACTCTTGTTTCTAGGTCAGAGACTTGACAGTTCACAAATTCTGAGAGGCTTGTAAATTGACTTTTTGTTCTTATGATTTTAAAGCTATGCCTTGTGTCTGTAGTGAGTGTTCTGACAGATGGTATAGTTGAGAATCTAAATATATATATATATATATATATATATATATATATATATATATCAAGTCAGGATTTCTCTGTGTATCCCTGGCTGTCCTGAAACTCACTCTGTAGACTAGACAGGCCTTGAACTCAAAGGTTCTCTTGTTTTTGCCTCCTGAGTGCCAGGATTTATGGCTTATTCCACAATTGCCCAACTGAGGGCTTAGTTTTAATGAATATATGGTTCATACATCATATAATCCACTCTCTTGGAGTGTATAACTCAGTGATTTTATTTTTTATTGAAGTCAAATTGTTAGTGCAATCTTATTCCAGAATATTTCAGTATCTCCAAAGACACACTGTATCCATTAAACAGTCATTTCCCATTATTGCCTCCTCATAGCCACTGGCTACCATAGACCTACTCTCAGACTCTTTGGATTGTGTTGTTTTGAACATTTTATTATTTTTGAATTTTAATGTTGTGTGTGTGTAGGTATTCATATTTGCAGTGTGTGAGCACATGCTCGTCTTGTATGGAGGCTAGAGGTTGAAGTTGGTTATCACTCTTAATGCTCTCCCACTGTATTCATGGACGCCGAGCATCTTAGTCAAACCCAGAGCTATCTGATATGTCTAGTCTTATGAGCAAGCATTTCCTGGGTACTGTGAGACAATGGTTTTGTACCCTGTAAAGATTTGTCATTTGTATTGGTTTAATAAAACACTGATTGGCCAGTAGGCAGGAAGTATAGACAGGGCAACCAGACTAGGAGAGTTCTGGGAAAAGGAAAGGCTCAGTCTGCAGTCATCACCCAGATATAGAGGAAGCAAGATGAGGATGCCTCACTGATATAAGGTACCAAGCCAAGTGGCTAACATAGACAAGAATTATGGGTTAATTTTAGATGTAAGAGTTAATAAGAAGCCTGAACTAATAGTCCAGCCAGTTTATAATTAATACAGACCTCTTGTGTTTCTTTGGGACTGAACAGCTACAGGGCTGGGCAGGACAGAAACCTAATCTAACACCTGGGAATGATCCTCTCTCTTCACCTGCTGAGCCTGGAATACCAGGTGGGCTGTCTTGCTCATAGTCACCTGTAATATCAGCTCCAGGGGATCCAGCACCCTCTTCTGGTCCCAACAATTGCCCCCACACATGAGCATACACACATAGGCACAGAGACACAGATACCTACACATACATTAAAAAGATGTAAATCTTAAAAAAATAAAGAATTCCGATTTCCCTTATCTCCACAGTTCATGGTTAGCTACAGTTTCCCCAGAACTGTCTTCTTGCATGTCCAAATCTGTTTGTTATGAGTTCAACGAGAAAGATCACTTTTCAAAAAACGTTTTCCTTCTTTCTATAACTTGTGATCCATTGTCATTGACATATGGAGTGATTTTACAAATTGTGTATGTGAGTGTGTGTGTGTTTGTGTGTGTGATTTATTACATGTGCCCACTCATAAATACTTGCACATGTGGCAGCCAGAGGTTAACATTAGGTATCTTTCCCAGTTGCTTCTTCACTTTATTTCTTTTGAGGCAGAGTCTTTCACTGAACCTGGAGATCACTGATTCAGCCAGACTTGATGGCTCCTGAGCCCCTGGGATTCTCCTGTCTCTGACACTGAATTACCCCCACCACTGGGGTTACAGATCTGAGCCACCATGTCCAGCTTTCATGTGGCTGTTTGGTTCCAAACTCCGGTCCCTGTCGTTGTGCAGAAAGCACTTCACCCTTGAGCCATGTTCCAGGCCCTTGATTTTACTAGTTTTGCAGAGGTTTCTGTAGTGGGGGTTTTAAGAACTGTGTGCTTGTTGTGTGCTGAGAACTTTACAGATACACTTTGCTTTTGATGCATGATGCCCTGTGTGTCCCCTTTCACTGCAGATGGTCCCTATTCCCGCTGGAGTGTTTACAATGGGCACTGATGATCCTCAGATCAGGCAGGATGGAGAAGCCCCTGCCAGGAGAGTCACCGTCGATGCCTTTTACATGGATGCCTATGAAGTCAGTAATGCTGACTTTGAGAAGTTCGTGAACTCAACTGGTTATTTGACAGAGGTAATGGGCTTGGTGATGGGAGGGAGAACTTGCCATTATCCAGAATATCCAAGAAGGACTTAGTTACTACAAACACTGAACTCTGGACACTTTTACTTTGTGCCTAGCATTGTGATGAACACTTCCTATCTGTCTTTCATGTAATTTCTCACAGCATCTCCATGATGGAACAAGCTGAGAATCAGACCTGATTCATCCCAATCATACTGCCAGTCAATGACTGTAATCAGGCATGGTATGGACCACAGAACCTTTGCTGCTAACCCGTATGCTGTATTGTGGTAGTGTTTTATTCCACTGCAGAGGGCTGCTACTCTCTAGGCTTTCTGAGAACACAGCCGGCGGTTGATTCTTCTCAGTGCACCACAGACTGCCGTCCCCCCAAGCGTTACACACTTCATAAGGGTGTCCAGGTGCCCAAGTGCAGCTTTTCATGGTTGTGGTTTTGTTCTAGTATTGGTGACTCAGAGCTCTTTTCTGGGGTCAGTTTCAGCCCTTTTCCAGGGGTCACTGAATCATAGTGCAAGGCAGTGTTTCGATGAGACTCTCAAATGTACTTTTTCCTAAATCCTATCTTTTTAAAAATCTCATCAAAAAAGTTACCCTTTTATTCAATTTATGGAGTCCCTACTTTAAACTCTTTTTTTTTCTAATTTAAAAAAATCCCTTGGGTGAATGCCAAAAGCAAAACAACATTCAGATTCAGTTCTGCACTGTCTCATTTCTTTGGAATTTCCTAAAATATACGAAGTGGTCATAAATCTTGTTTGTAGATATTTGTAGTAAGCAAAAGCAAAAGCAAAAATTCTTTTTGTTCATATTCTTAGCTTAATTCATAATCTGTTAGAAAAAATCTGTTTGGGGGTTGTGATAGTGGTGGGTTGTATGTACTTTTGTATGTACTTATGTATGTACCTGCGTGAGGATGTGGGTACATTCACCCATGTGGGTATTATAGAATCTAGAAGTTAATCTTGGGATATCTTCCTCAATATTATATTACTCTATATTATTACTCTATCTTCTCTATATTACTGTTTTTAAAAAAGTTTATGTGTATGTATGTACTTGTGTGGGGGGAGAGAGAGGGAGGAAGGAAGGGAAAGAGAGAGAGAGAGAGAGAGAGAGAGAGAGAGAGAGAGAGAGAGAGAGAGAGAGAGAGAATGTATGTGTATGTGACCAAAGAGGTCAGAAGAGGGCATTAGATCTGCTGGACTTAGAATTACTAGTGGTGGTGAACTGCCTGATATTCTGCCTTATTTTTTTGAAAGGGTCTCCGACTGAACCTGTAGGTAGCACTTCTGGCTAGACTGGCTGGCTGGTGAGCCTGGGATAAATCTAGCTCTGCCTCCCCAGCCTCCAGCAGAGGAGAATGTGAGATATCTCAGAATGCGTCTCCATATTTGCAATCTTTACATTCACTCAGGAATAGACAACGAGCCATGATAATAATGCACAGAGGACTTTATCACCAAGAAAAGTCACAGCCAGGCATTGTCCGTCATGTTGTTGCGGTTGAAGTGCTGTTTGCAGTCATCCCTGCCTTGAAATATGAGAATTGTAAAACCTGATTTGATGTTATTTATTATATAAGCACACATACCGTTGCAGCACTAATTTCAAGTAATTGTCTTGGTAATCCTATTGTTTTTGCCTTATGAACCTCTCTTTCCGTGGAGGTCTCAGCTTCATGCTACCAGGAGGGTGGAGGGCACAGCAGAATGAGACTCCTTGCCTTGAGCACAGCGTTTCCTATTCGCATGGCATTTTTCAGACTTCCCTCCCATATCTCTAACTTCATTGTACGCATTCTCCACCCCTCACCACGTTCTCATCCGGTGACTCTGTTTCTGTTCTTGAGGATGATGCATCCTTCCACCTTAGAGCCTTTAGTTCCCTCTGCTTGGAACCAGAGCCCCCTGCTTGTCTCTTCTTGCATGACTTGCTGCCGCTTCGTTCTGCTTGGCTGGATTGTCCCTTTTCCAAGGAGCCTTCTACTCACGCTACCAGGAAGCTGTTAACTGTTTTAACTTATACAAGCAGAATTATGTATTATTTATTCTTATGATTTTTTTTTTCCAGCATGACTTTTAACTCTGCGCTCACATTTAAGCCCTTAAGAGCAGAGATCATCCCTCCCTGAGAATTTATAGTGAGTTAGTGCTCACTGGGAGAGGGAGAGCCATTTTCTACAATTTCCTGTATAGCCAAGAGCACGTACCCATGCTCCTAAATAACCTTTTACTCAAGTTCCTATAAGCACCCATAATTAAACTCACTGGAACACACATACACCTCCTCCACCCCACTTCTACCCCATCCCCACCCCTCCCCCACACACCTACTTAGATACGCCCCCTCCACACACACGCTTATCCCCCTCCCCAACATGGGGACAGGGATGGAGAAAAGACTCTATTTGGGAAGGAGAGGATGATTATAGAAAGGAGGAAAGGAATAAGAGGCTAATGAGTGCATAGGATCCAAGTGCTTTCTCTACATGTATGAAAATACCATCATCAAATCCTTTATGACATAGAATTAATATCTGTTGGTAAAAATGTAGAAAAGGACAGAGTCCGTGACTGTGAAATACCGACAACAGTCATCCCTGATTTAGCCCTAGACCAGGCATGTGGTAGGTGTCGTATATGTCGAATGAATAAGTGACTTGGGTTGTTGGGCATCGTGGTATTGCTAGGATCATACAAATACTGTGAGAGGTGAAGAAGACATTCATATCCAATCAATAAAAACAGACTAGAGGCTCTTGTGAGGCCTGATGTACAGGGTTCAGGACTCAGTTAACTTCATCTGTTGAGGATAGGCCAGGCCTTGATGGGGAGACTGGGAGAGGGATTCCAAGAACCGGTCACGGTTAAAGCGAGAAGACTAGAAGGGACTGCTTACAGCCAGTCATGCGTTTCTCTTGAGCTTGGTGTGCTAGAACTCCCGGACTTAACAAGGCATCTTGTTTGGCCTCCTTTCAGCTCCCGTGATTAGAATCTCTGGGGCTGGAGAGCTGCAGACTGAGTTTTAAGAAGCTGCATAAGCTGCAGAGTGGCTGGCCTAGTATAAGAAGTTCACATAAACAGGCGCAGAGCTCTGGGGAGCTCTGGGGAGCTCTGGGGAGCCCCAGGGAGATGAGTCCTTATGTTTCACGGATGTGTAAGAGCAGTTGGCAACATAAGAAGCAAGGTAGAGCAGTAGAGTCACAGGTACTAAAGGTATAAGGACCCCATTCTTGGAGCAGATATTAATGAAGATTTGTGATGATAGCACTGTCAAAAAATGATTAAAGTGCAGATTCCTCCTGATGCTTAGATTGGTCCCTTGGCAACTGTAAACACATGGAATGTGTCAGAGAATCAGCAAGCGGTGCTGATTAATTCTTTAAGGTAGATCTTAGGATCAGGGCAGTGGACAAACAGCTGCTTGTGTAATATCATATACACTAAATTCTGTCATTTCTCAGAGTTATTTACAACATCGGGAGAAATATGTTTCTTCTCAGGGCATTCATCTTCTCAAAATCTAGTCTCTTCTAGTCTGCAGTCCTATCAGCTAACCAGGCCTCATGTGAGAGCTGTCTTCTAAGTGACATAAACCTGTCTGACAGGAAATTGGATGCTTTTGAGTCATTTCTGAGTAGTTCAGGAAGTCATAGGGAAAACCTGAGTCCTCTTGGATGGGAAGAATTACCATAGTAGCACTGTGGGAAAAAAAAATGGCACCCTTGAAGCCCATGACTCTAACCTTTTCTGGCTTTTTCTTTTTTACCCTCCTTATAGGCAGAGAAGTTTGGCGACTCCTTTGTCTTTGAAGGCATGTTGAGTGAGCAAGTGAAGGCGCACATCCACCAAGCAGTAAGTAATTCTCAAGGAGGCTCTCTTATTTCTCTGGGTCTCATCAGAAACTACAAATACCACCTTCCTCTCCCACCTGGTACCTAGCCATTCTCCTGCTGTAGATTTGCTCTGAGTCACAGGCCCATGGGTCAGGGTACCTTCTGTGGTTGAAAATATAGAAGCCCAGGATGGCATCTAATGGAACTTGCTTGTGCCTTGGAGTGACGCTATGCTTCTAAGTAGAATCCAGTCTGTGCTTTGGATGTGTTTTACTTGAAGCCGTTTTTAGAATGGAGGCTAAGTGAGTGTTGCAGACTGTGTTTTCCAAGTCTTGATCTTGGCAGGGGCTGGTGTGGAGCTAGAGCTTCGTTAGTACTCATGAATCCCCCTACAAAGTCGTGTCCATGGAAGGAGTTGTTTTGCTGGGGTTGTCCATAAAAAGTGGGGGCTGTAACTAGTCCTTAGAGAAGGGGTATACATCTTGTACAGAGAGAATACAGGGAGACTATTGGCTAGGCTTCTATAAGTGCTGTGTGTCAGAAGGAACTTGGAATTCCTGTGTCAACCAGTTTAGCAGGTCTATAAATATTTGTTTGTATTTATGTCTCATGAATATGTAAAAACAAGAGAAAGAGCGAGGTTAGCTAGGAAGCTGAGCATTCTCACAACATGGTAGACAGAGACTGTAGAGCAGGAGACAGAGGGAGTGGGCCTTGGAGGAGTCTAACAATGCAAGGAAGACAGATATGGAGGGTGAAGATGAAGAAATCTCACCCCATCTTCCTCTTTCATTCAAGTTCCCTTTAAGTAATTCATGCTTGGGGACTGGAGAGATAGCTCAGTAGTTAAGAGCACTGGTTCCTCTTAGAGAGGACCCATGTTCTATTCCCATACCCGCATGGAGGCTTACAACCATCTGAAACTCCAGTTTAAGGGAGTATGATGCCCTCTTTTAGCTTCCACGGGCACTGCATGCTTGGGGTGCACAGACTTACAGGCATGCAAACACCTTCACACATAGAATAAAACAAAAAAAGTCCTGCTTGAACTTCATCCTAAAGTGTTAGTGTCATTGTGCCCTTTCCTGGGAGTAGCAGCATTGAGAAGTGGACCCCTTCTGGCTCATGCTTTCTCTGTGTTCCAACCAATGTAGAACAACTTGGGGTAGGGAGAATGAAATTGTCTTGGTCTCAGATTGTAAGATTGTATTCTGGTGAGTCAGGACATTTTTCATGTTTGTTTTTAGTAAATGTTTAAAAGGTGTAATTATCCTTTTGAATTCCAGTTTGTTCATTGCCAGGTAATATTGCCTCTCATACAATCTGATTTTTTCTCTAATGGGACTGAGTACAGCTCAGGGTAGTGATGACGACCTGGCAAGCCGCTCCGGGTGTGGCTCCTGTTTTAAGATACAGGGTTCAGATGAAGGAGCCCATCTGTTCCTGTTTCTGTAATTTGTCTTTCAGATGTAGGGCGTCGTGTCTCTTAGGAATTACTAATGCATTAGGCGTGAAGGCAGACGTGGAGCATTGCTAGGCTGCAGAGGTGCCCTGAGTCATAGTGAAGTGTGTGTGCTCGTAGCTAGGATGAGGACGAGCACCTCTCACCTGGCTGCAGGCTTGGCCTCCTGCTTAAACGCTTATAATGGAAAAACAAACCTTTTAAGGTTGTTTTGAAAGGGTGATGAGTAAAGCAAGTCTGTTGATGGCCTGGGAGAGCTTTATCCCATCTTTTTGTTGACCTGACTTATCTTCACTCACTAGACGTCACATTTCCATAAGGTAGGATTTGAGATGTCCATGAAACTAATTTAGGTGGACTTCAGGAGGCAGATGAGACAGTGGGAGTGACCTAGAGTCACAGTACCTTTCATGCATCTGTAGGCCTCAAGTCAAAAGAAGGGCTCATTTGAGTTCTGGAATGTCCTTGCCACCTGATGTTAGTTTCTTTACAACATAGGGACCCTGCGGAAGCTGTATCAGGTGGTGAAAATATAGTAACTGCATTTATTTTTATGTGCTTGTTTTCAGGATTGTGTTCTGTTCATTCCAGTCTGCTCTAGTGGTATGAATTTCCCTATTCTTTTGTTGTCCAGTAAAACACACATACAGATAGTCACCTGATTTAACTGTGTTACTACTTTATCCTAAGCTGGAGCACACTTGCCCCCATCACGCAGATCAGGAATTAGAGTTGCTACCTGCTCCAGCCGCCCCCTGTGTGTGTCACACTGATCACATCCATTGTATTCCTAAAGTAGCCCCTGGCCTGGTTTGGAAAGTGAGCTCTTCCTTGCCGTTCATTTTCCTCTCATCACCTCGGGGTATACCCTACGGTGAACCTTGACCATTTAAAGAAATGCTTGTCCAAGGCATTACTAATCTGCTTTCCATCACATCCTGCATTGCTTCTTCTCATTAATTTTTACCCTCCGAAGACCATAGAACATTAAGTTTGTAGATTGGCCCAGTCTGCATTACTGATTGACAGCTGCAATACAGTTCACCTGTTGTCTCTGGTCTGCATTCCCTGCAGATGGTAGTTGAGCTCTAAAGTGTGACCAAGTTCATGGTGTACCTGTGTCGTGAATATCGTAGTGGTGGCTTCCTCTAGCATGGTGTGGGTCACATTCTCAAGCTGTGAGTCACAAGCCCCACAGGGGTCACATGTCAGATATGCATATCTGATAATTAAATTCATAACAGTAGCAAAATTCCAGTTATGAAGTAGTAATGAAATAATTTTATGGTGGAGTCACTGCAACATGAAGCATTGTATTAACGGGGTGCGGCTTTAGGGAAGTTGAGAACCACTGCTCTAGCATAAAGTAGCTAGTGTCTGCTTCTCCATCCTCTTGGTCATATCAGCTGATGCTGTGCTTAGTGGCTGTGTCTATGAATTCACTGGGACTGTAGATGATGGGATCCTAATTGTTTTGAATTTATTTATTTATTTTCTTCTTTTTTCTTTTTTTTCTTTTAATAATTAATTTTCTTTTCTTTCACCTCCTCCCAGCCCCCCATTTCCCTCTCCCTCCTCCCACTCCTCTCCCACTACTCCCCATCCCCCATTCCCTTCCCCCTCCCTCTCCAGTCCAAAGAGCAGTCAGGGTTCCCTGCCCTGTGGAAAGTCCAAGGTCCTCACTCCTCCATCCAGGTCTAGGAAGGTGAGCATCCAAACTGGCTAGGCTCCCACCAAGCCATAACATGAAGTAGGATCAAAACCCAGTGCCATTGTCCTTGGCTTCTCATCAGCCCTCATTGTCCGCCATGTTCAGAGACTCTGATTTTATCCCATGCTTTTTTCAGTCCTAGTCCAACTGGCCTTGGTGAGCTCCCAATAGATCAGCCCAGCCCCACTGTCTCAGTGGGTGGGTGCACCCCTCGCGGTCCTGACTTCCTTGCTCCCTCCTTCTGCTTTATTCTTGACAAGAGTTTTCTTTAGTGTTTAGGAGTAAAATTGGCATTATAAAGGCACAGTATTTCCGATTAGCAGAATTTTAGTCTATCATAGCCATTTTCCCTAATCAGATTATTTGCGCCCCTGAGAAATTGATGTGTGCCTATGAAAAAGAGCTTCCAGGAAAGGTGTCTACTATCTGATGAGAAAGATAGTATTATGGACCTATACATTTTTAAAAATCCAAGCGAAACATGGCAATTTTATTGAATCTAGACCTTGCTTATTTCTCTAAAGTGGAAAGTAGTTTTTCCTAGTGTGACTAAATATTAAGCTCAACGTATGCTTCGGTTAGCGAGTCAGTCATTTAATTAAAAAAAAACGTGTCACTGTATTTTAAATCTTAAACACATTTAAAAAATTATGAATTCTAATTTTAGCATAAAGAAAAATCTTGTTTTGAATTTATTGATGGAGAGCCTTTCACAGAGTGGTAGTTCCTTCCATTTACTGTTTTCTTAGTCATTGGTACAGGTTACATAAGAATGGTAGGTAAATGCTTGCTCCTTTACCAACTGTAAAAATAAAAAGCCGGGCGTGGTTGTGCACGCCTTTAATCCCAGGCAGAGGCAGGCGGGTCTTTGTGAGTTCAAGGACAGTCTGGTCTACTGAGGGAGTTCCAGGACAAAACCCACACACATAAAATAAAACATGGAAAGAAGTGAATTGGTTGCTTATTACTCTTAAAAGGTAGCTAGCTTCATATAACCCCCACATACCACCAGGTAGGTGTGTGGTCAGGAGTGTATGCTCATGTGTGTATGTATGTGTGTGTGTGTATACGCACATGCACGTGTTTCTGACTGATGACTGGTGACTGGGATGGAATGGAGGGCCTCAGGCATGCTAGGTAAGCTCTCTACTACTGATCTATTTCACCAGATAATGAATCTAGCATTTAGTCAATCTTTAAATTGATATACTCTCAGATTTAAAGAAAATTTAAAAAAATTAATATCTTATGGTCCTATAAATGAGTAAACTATAAATTTATTTTTTTGATACCTTAAGGATATCCTTTTTGCTTATAAATCTGTTCTTTATATACTGATACTGTTCTCAGAAGTCAGAGATGATTGCATGCTTTGAAAATATTAAATGACTCCTATATTGACTACCATAAAAAAAGATCATGAACTTGAAAGGCATCCTGTTATTTTTGAAAATAACAAAGTGTGGCCTTCAAAAAAGACCATGATTCCAAGTGAATGAAATGTATAACAAGAATAAAAATTTTATTTTATTTCTTCCTTTTTATTTCACTATTTTTTTCAGGGTATGAGTTTTCAGGAGTATCTGATGCAATTTAATTTATTCAGTGTCTCTACCTTCCTTACTTTTTACAAACGTCAAATACACATGGTGTTCAAACCTACCATATTTCAGTGTGGTGATTTTCGAGCTCCCATTGCTCCAGTGTAGGATAAACAGAAAGAGAAAGCACTTTTCTTGTTAATAAGAATTTTTTTAAAGTTGGACATATTAGCACACATTTGTGATCTTTGCACTTAGGAAGTTGAGGCAGGAGCATCAGAAGATCAATACTAATCTTGGCTACATAGTGAATTCAAGACTAGCCTTGGTTGCATAAGACCCCACTTCAAACAAAGAAACAGAAGACACCTCAAACCAAATTTCCTTTAAAGATAGTTATATATATATATATATATATATTTTTTTTTTAAAAAGATAGTTATATTTTCACAGGGAATTGTAAAAGAGGGTGCGTCCTCACTGAGTTTCCTGTGCTATAATTATAGCACAGGAACCAGATAATGTTATCCTGTTTAACTGTGGTTCACAGCCAGAAGTGACAGGTGATACAACCTCTCCTTTTTGGCTGATTGCACCAATTTTATGTGTATTCATTGTGCATATATGTATTTAGTTCTATATAATTTTGATGCAACTATATCTATCTATCTATCATCTATCTATCTATCTATCTATCTATCTATCTATCTATCTATCATCTATCTATCTCTATGTAAGTACTATACTTAAAAATTTTAAAGAGTTCATGGGTTTAAACATGTTATATATTTCATTCACTTGGAACCATGATCTTTTTTGAAGGCCACACAGCTATTTTTGAGCACAGGATGCCTTTTCAAGTTCACATAGGCCCCGTTATGTTCCCTCCCCCTCTGCTTGCTTTAAACAGTTGCATTGAGATGTAGTTTATATATTATACCATTCACCTTTTAAGTGTACAATTCAGAGTTGGTTTGGTATATTTTTAGAGCTGGGCAACCATCCCCACAGTCTAATTTTAAGTTGTTTTCGTTGGCCCATGAAGGAACCTTGTTCTGGGTCCTTTTGAACTGAGCCTAGGAGTTCTTTCTGGCTTCTTTACTTTTTCTGATGATAGCATCTGTCCCACCCCAGTCCAGTATTAGCTTTGCTGTAAGAAGCCCTGGTTTCTGTACTAGTTTCTCTTTTCTTTCTGGGACAGAATGACCAAACAAAAAGCAGCTTAGGGGAGAAAGACTTTATTTTGGCTTAAAGTTTCAGAGGAAAGAGTCCTTTATGGCATGGTGGGTTGGGAGCAGGAAACTGGCTGATCACACTGCATCCGCACTCAGGAAACATAGAGAAAATACGTGGGACCAGGCTAAAATCCTCAAAACCTGCCCCCATGTTGTACTTCCTCCAGCAGGCCTCTACCTTCTAAAGGCTCAGTAGCTTCCCAAACAGTGCTTCCAGCTGGGGAGCAAGTGTTCAAGCCAAAGAGACTAGAAGAATATTCTTTGTTCAGATCACAACTGCAACTCAATAGAGGTGTGTGTGTGTGTGTGTGTGTGTGTGTGTGTGTGTGTGTGTGTGTGTGTGTGTGTGAGTGTGTGTATGTGTTCAGTGCCGCTGCATTGCCTCATCAACAAGCAGAGTTTAAATAAGATACCGCACAGTTTCATGTTGATAGTTTCATTTCTGGGTTTTTAACTTAGCCTGTTCTGTATTATATCCTTTTTCTCAGGATAGGGGCTGAGGGGTCTAGCCCACAGCTACTCAGGACTTCATCCAGGATCACACATCAGTGCCAGCCTGAGCTCTGTGATGACTGAGAACAGGTTAAAGCAAATTCAGATCCTGCCTTGTGGTTTCCTCTTCACCCCCAGCTCTAAGATAGTCCGACCACTTTATGTTGTTACTGAAACCTGGACTCCGCCACATGGAGTGCGTTCTGCTTTTTAACTCCTTAGACTGAGTTCTAAAAGGAAGTTTGTGTTCAGCCTTCTGATTCATGAGGCTCAGTCTCTGCTAGCTTCTTCAGAAGTGGCCGTGGGAACAGTGTTCCTTCGTATCTGTTTGTTGGCAGCAGCTTCTTGTTAAGGCACTTCTAAACTCTCAGGTCAGTTTTGCTGGAGAGGAAATGTCTGGTCCACATTTGTTTTTCTTGACTGTCTTACACACTTTGTTTTCTTTTGGAATAAAGTCTTGCTGTTGAGAAGTCTGCTACATTTTCTTTTTCCTGGAAAACTGCTTATTGTTTTTGCCTGAGCATTCTAGTGTTTTTTCCTTTTCAGTGTGTGGTGTTTGCTCTGTACGTGTGTTGTGGCAAGATTCACTGGGGGTCAGTATTTTTAGGTGCAGGTTTGCTTTTTCAAGCTGTATTTTCAGCATTGTGGGTTAAACATCCGAACTTTTTATTTGTTATTGTTTTTGTTTTTATTGTGCTTTTCTGTGCCTTTACTGCTCCCTCCCCATTTTTGAAGCCTTTATTTGTAAGATAATTTTACTTTTTGTGGGGTGGTAGTGAGGTCAAGCCTAGAATCTTGTGCTGTTAAGCAAGCACTATACTATCACGGCATACCTTCTGATCATGGTTAGTACTTGTTTTTTGAATTACCTTTGTCTTTATTTTACCTTAAGGTAAAATTTTATTCTTTTTTTTCTATTGGGTCTCTGAAGTAATATTTGTGAAATGACTTTTTGTTTATAGTGCTTTATTGACTTTAGCAACTGTATGTTTATGAATTATGCCTTGCTC
The DNA here is from genome assembly GCF_000317375.1 of Microtus ochrogaster. NCBI lineage: Eukaryota > Metazoa > Chordata > Mammalia > Rodentia > Cricetidae > Microtus > Microtus ochrogaster. The sequence continues at coordinate 22,148,551 of NW_004949099.1, read as the reverse complement.
TTTTGTCTGTAATTTTATGAATATTATTTACTTTATTTTGGAACAGCGTGTTGTCTCTGTGTGTGGGAAAGCACTGGAGCATGTATAAGAGCTCACATGGGAGCTATTGTTCTCCTATAGTTTAGATGCGATTGTACTAGAAGATTAGCTGCAATATGGTAGTGTGGAGAAGTGGTAGAATTTAAGTAGACTATTAAGATAAACTTTAACCTTTCCTATTAGGAGGTAATTAGGGGATGCTGGGGATTCTGCCTACCAAGGGGATTGATTCTCTTCTTGTAAGAGTTGTAAAGGAGCTAGTCTGGGCTGGAGAGATGGCCCAGTCAGTAAAATGCTTGCCTGTGAGCATGAAGACGTGAGTTGGATTCCCGGACCCCGTGTGAAAAAGCTGGCTTCAGTTGTACATACCTATAATTCCAAAAGTGGGGAAGCAGGTGGAAGGACTCTTGGGGCTTGCTGGGCAGCCACCGTAGCCACATGGATAAGCCAGTGAGAAACTGGATCTGAAAGAAGATGTTAAGCAAGTGGGAAAGCACCTGCTTCTGGTCTCGGTGTAGACATGCATGCGTGGAATCATTACTATGTAAACATCCCTTTTTCGTTTGTGACATGGGAGTGAGCTTCCTACATGGCAGACATAGAACTACACTCCCAGTCCAAACTGGTTTCCTTTAACTATTCCCCAGCAGTCAGTATTTTGTTATAGCCGTGGGAAAAGGAGGCATTCATCTTCCAGGTGGCTTTTATTTCTGTCCTGTTTCTTCATCCCTTTTTTGTCCTTACAGTAACTTTGGCTGGATTTGAGCCTGAGTCACTTTTGTTGTTCATTGTCAGCTGGTCTAGAGTAGCTCTGCAGATTTGCTCAGCGCCTCCTTGCCCTTTCTCCCTCTTGTCATCCTGTTCTGGTCAGGTGAGTTTTTACTTGTAGGATTTCTTCTTAGTTAGAGGTTCTGTGCAGGAAGGGAAGCCTGATGGGGCCAGTGTCAAGTTTGTGTGGTAAGAGTTCCAGTTTTTCCACGCTCGTTGTGGGTTGTCACACTCCGGTCGCTATAGGGGATGCTGTTCCTTCCCATTCCAGCTGCTTTTTTCAAGCTGCCCTCTGTGGTTTCCAGCAATACTTGTCAGTGGTTTGAGGAATTTCCCACAGTTTTTGATCCTGGAAAGTCTGAGTGAGAGAATGTTTCAGCATACCCCTGCAGGTTGAGGGGGACTGATCTCAGGAACAACTCAGACAGAGCGCTTGGCTAGAGGCTGCTGTGCCCAGCTGCTTTGATGCTTTGAATGCCCACCTTCATCTCTGTGGTCAGATCTCAGCTCTATTCCCCCTGGGAGGCCCATTTGACAGCATCCTGTCTCACTCACCCACAATCCAGACTGACATGCTGTCTCTGTGTTAGGTGATCTTGTGGCTTCTTGTGCCCTTCTTCTGTACTGCTCACCTCTCCAATCGTCATGATTGTGTAGGTATTTCATGAATGTTTGCCTTAGCTAGATTTCATTTTGTAAGGTGGGTTGAATGCCTCATGGGTTTTGTTTTTATTTATTTGTTTTGTTTTCTTTATTTTTGAGATAGGGTCTCTCTGTGTATCTCCGACTCTCCTGGAACTCCCTCTGCATTTCATGCTGCCTGGTTCTGCCTTCTGAGTGTTGGGATTAAAGGCATGAACCACCATGCCTGGCTTTGAATTGTGTATTTACTATTCTATCCTTGGTACAGTGACTGTCATGTAATAAGTTTTTAATACCTATCTGGCAGAAAGAAAGCTTATCATTCAGGTATTGTGTTGGAGCATTTAGTTTTTGAAAGAGCAGGGTTCAGACCTAGTATGACTTATCTCTCTGGCTGCAAAGGCAGCTCTTCCTTGGGGAGAGATACTGGCTTGGTCATCAGGGTTGAGGTCAGTTCAGAGCTGCAGAGTTATTTGGAACGGGCAGTCTAGGGCTGGATGATTGGATAAGATAAAGTGCTTCTGTCATTTGTACTTTTACTGAAAAGAATAGTTGTTTGCTTGACTTAGGAGTCAGTGTGTGGTGTGGGCTCAGGAAGTAAACTGTGATAATCCTGGAAGGGGAGAACTTAATTTAATAGGATAACAGGGCACAGTTGCTCTCCTCCAGCCTGCTCCAAGGCACCTGATCAGTATGAGGTGCATGAGGTAAGGTGGGGTCAACAATGCCTGTGTAATGTGCAATTTCAAAATATTCTTTTTTTAGAATTTATTTTTATTTCATGTACATTTGTGTTTTGCCTGCATGCATGTCTGTGTGAAGGCATTGGATCACCTAAAACTTCAGTTAAAGGCAATTGTGAGCTGCCATATGGATCCTGGGAATTGAACTTAGGTCTTGTGGAAGAGTAGCTTCAACCTTCCCAGCATAGGTCTTTTAAGGCTCAACTTTGATCAAAGAAAAGAATGAGTCTAACCTTCGTTTCCCCAATTGAATGTTGGTATTTATATCATCAACTCCACTATAGAAACAAGGTAGATTACAGGTAGATTACTCATGCCCAAGGATACCCAGCTTTAAGAAATCCAGTTGTGCCTGGTAGTGTTGTGTAGAGCGGTGGGCCGCTTCCTGCCACCCAGCTAGCTTTACCCAAAATAATTACATGGAAACTGTATTCTTTTAAACACTGCTTGGCTCATTAGTTTTAACCTCTTATTGGCTAGCTCTTACATATTGATCTAACCCATTTC
>NW_004949099.1:22143701-22144524 GCF_000317375.1 Microtus ochrogaster | reverse complement strand
CACCGCTAACTGTGAATGGTATTGGCTTTTGAAACCTTAAAGCCCACCTGGTAGTGACACACCTTCTCCAACCAGGCCACACACCCCAATCCTTCCTAAATAGTTCCACCAATTAAAAACCAGGCATTCAAATATATATGCTGTGGCGTCCCTCTCATTCAAACTACCATATATGGGCATTATGGTTAAATCTACTTGGTCTGTGTATATGTGATACAGGATTCTGCTTAGTGCTCTCAAATTATGTAAAGATGGGGCATACTGCCGCCTATTACACCCTCTGTCAATGTTAAAGGTTTTTGTTTCTTTTTATAACAGTAGTTTCTTTTCTTATTCCTTTTAAGAAAACATCCAAATCAGTACCATATCCTATGTCTATCTACATTTCAACTGAGAAAGAGTAAAATTGATGAAGTAGTTTTAGCTTTCACTGAATGCGTGTGTTCCTTGAGCCATTCTCACTTGTTGCTTATAACGTCCAACCCTGCAAGTGTTTCCAGTCTCCCTGTGAGGACCCGAGATGCCGTGTATGCTAATAGTGGGGATAATGGTCCAGGACGGGAAATTTCACTAAGAACTGAAGCAAAGGGTCTTGAAAATTTTGTAGTTTCACCCTTCATAACAAGAATATTTGTGTTCTGTTTGAAAACGCAAACATTGTTCTCTTCATTGCATCCTATGAAGTCATCAAGGTCCCTGCCTTAGGATTTAGTTAGAAGTCATTCGTCTGTCTACTTCCCCTAGGCAAGAGGATAACTATATGTTTTTCCTTGGGTTCACCTTCTTACTTAGCTTCTTTAGGTTCACCAATTGTAGACTCCGT
>NW_004949099.1:22105668-22142475 GCF_000317375.1 Microtus ochrogaster | reverse complement strand
GGCTGGGAGGAGGGGGAAACTTTTTTTTTTCCTTTTCTCAAAAAAAAAAGAAGTCATTCGTCTGACCTGACAGCATCTCTACTGTGGTGATGATTTTGTCTTCACCCTTTACTAGAGCCTGTTCTGATGAGTTTGTGTTGCTAAGCGTAGAGACATTTTAGTTACCATGCTCTCTGTTCCATTTGATTCTTCCAGTTGTTAGTTAGGTATTCCTTCAGTTTTATTTATACTTTGTGAATTTGAATAGATCTTCAATTTCTCATTGTTCGCTGGTGCCAGTTGAAAAATTCTCCCTAGCTGTTTTTATAAGGATAGCTGTCATGTTTATACTACATTTCAAGAAACCTCTGACTTTTTAATCTGCTTGTCTAAATGCATTCAGTTTTTGAGAGAGAAGTTGTAAAATTGTGAGCTTGACATCTTTAAACTTGAACGTGCATAATTACACAGTATTCCATCTTTTTTCTGTGTGGGTTTTATTCTGGGCTGAGTGTATAAGAAGCATAATTTACCACCTCTGGCAAGAATAAAGGCATTTTGCTCTTTTCCCCTTCCTCCTTCTTACAAGTTCTTACTACAAGTCTGGCTATGTCCCACGGGAGAGGTGGGAAACCATGTCTTTGCTCTGTGGTGTCCATTTCTCGAGGGGGCATGAGACTCACATGGGTTCTGTTTTCATTGCCATTGGTCACTGGCAGGCTGGTACAGCTGTTTCGACTTAAACCCAAGGCAGTTGCTATGGAAATGGCTGAGTAGAACTAGGTCATGTTTAAAGCCTTTTCCCTTGAATATAAAGCAGTGCTATAACTTGAGGTTGTCTTGGTTGAGCAACAAACGTGTAGGTGGACAACCACATCCAACAGAGACTTTCTTGTCTTAGGATGAGTTGGTTTTTATGTTTTTATGGCAGCCTGTCCTCATTGCTGCTTCTTCTCAGTAAACAAAACATCCAGAAAAGAACAGTGTTAGGGGTAGGATCATTTGCAGTATAATGCTGGATAACTCCCCATGTGTGTTTGTTCATAAAAGTTGCTTTATTTTATAAAATCTCCTAAATGTGATGGAATAGCTTTTATTCTCAAGGCAGAGCCAGAAGTTCAAAGACAAGTTTTTAAAGACATGGAATTAATAGCCCTGACATTTGGGACTGAAGCGATGGCTAGGTTAAGAACATTGGTTTCTCTTCCAAAGGTTCTGGGTTTGATTCCTAGCACCCACATCTTCTGGCCTTGTTAGGTTCCAGTAACACACGTGATGCATAGATATACATGTAGAAAAACACTCATACACATTTAAATAAAAATCAGACATGTTGATGTCTGTGACCCATGTTACCACCAAAGGTGCATGATCTTTGCTAATACCTGAAGCCATGTTGTTGTCGTTGGCCAGTGCTGCCACTGAGGGCCTTGTCTGGCTCCATGGTCTTACTGCAGGCAGGGGTTATATTGATGTCTAAGATTCATGCTGTTGCCAGAAACTCTGTGAAAGTCCTTGATCCATGCTACCACTGACTGTGAAGGGCAAGGAAGTTGGATGACTGTAGACTCATAGTTGAGAAAGAGAGATATAGAAGGCTTCTGTGACACCCCCCCCCACCAAAAAAAAAGTAACAGCCTAGACAGAAAGCCATTGAAGAGAAACTTTAACAATTGTGATAAAGATGCTGAAATGTAGCTCTCCATAAATGATGGAGAGGTAGGGTGGGGAAGGATTCAATTTTCTTTAAGGGGCTGGCCACTGGAAGTTTGACCATGTGCCAGTGGTTGTGTGGACAGTGCAATTGGACCTTTCCTTCCTTCCTTCCTTCCTTCCTTCCTTCCTTCCTTCCTTCCTTCCTTCCTTCCTTCCTTCCTTCCTTCCTTCCTCCACTTCCTCTTCCTCCTGTTCTTCTTCCTCCTTCTCTTCCTATCCCTCCTTTTCCTTTCTTTTTCCTCTTCCTTTCTTCTTCTTCCTCTTCCTCCTCCTCCTCCTTCTTCATCAGAGGGGTGGGGTGGGGCAGAACTCTGAGGACTAGGAAGTAGGTGTGATTGGGGTACATGATGTGATTTAAATACGCACACACACACATATATTAAAAAAATTTAAAAACTGACATTTGCAAGAAGAAGGTATTCATGACATTGAACGGAGTGTACCATGAGTTTAGTCAGAAAGCATCTTGGCTCATCCAGAGCATGTTGTCCAGGATGAACAAGGCCATGCCTGGTCTCAACGTAATTATTGTGGAGTGGCTTTAGTTTCTTGTGTCATTTGGAGACTTTGATTCTGCATCTGACTATCACAGTGGTAACTACGGTCAGTCTCATGGACTGGCATGTCATTAGTGTCCTTATTTGTGATGAGGCTTTGCCTAGTTTGGAAGTCATCCTCCTGTTTTTCCTCTCTGTGGTGCATCTTGCTGCAAAGGAACAGGCTGGCTTATGTGTAGCTAGTTCTTGAAGCAAGCCCGTGATGAAAGCCTGTCATAACATACCCTTTTTGGGAATCCTTTAATGCAACACATGCTGTTCCTTGACTTTATAGCCCATGGGCACTTCCCACAGCCTGTGAGTATTCTGAAGGGGTGATCTGATGGGTGGATGAAGCACAGACTGGAAAGCTATTGGTGATAGGTTTTTACTAATTGAAATATGTGTTCTATAGACACTTTAAGATGATTTTGTAGCATGCAATGACATGAATAAATAATAGTGAGACTAGTAACTAACACTTGGTGATTCTTATTCCTTATCCAAATGCTTTGTATGCATTTTGTTATATAATTTTTATAATAACCATAGGAACACAGGGGAATTTTATCTCCACTTCTCAAATAAGTAAACCGGGGTCTGGACAGGGTAGAAAGCTTGAGGTTTCATGTCTTGTAGCATGTAGTACTGTTTTCAAGTGCAGGTAGCATGTACCTGCTAGATAGTCAGGCGCGTTTATCACTGTGCCAGGGTGAAGTATGCATTAACATTTCAGATAACCAATGCTTTTCCCGATTGTGGTGGACGGTTTGCTCTTCAGGGGAACATGTGGCAATGTTGTGATTCATTTCTGCTTGTGCCACAGTGGATATGCAACTGGTGTGCAGTGGGTAGAGGACAGAACTGCTGCTACACGTTCTGCCTTCCACAGGAGGCCCCAACCAAGATGGGATTGAATGGCCTAGAGAGTGTCCAGATGCCAAGGCCGATAAAGCACAGAAAAAAGCATGCATCTCTTCTGGTCCTTTACCTTGTTAAGTGTATATAGATTTTCCTGGAGGTTTTTTTTTTTTCATTTACTTCTAACTATACTAACGTACATTTTAACACAAATATTTTATGGAAACAAAGTCAGATCAATACTCTATAGGTTATCTTTATAACAATGCATGATACATTTCCATGTTTAGGTAAGTTTTAATAACTAAGTTTAGGACAGCTGGGTAATTTGTAATTTTTATTTAGAAGCAGTGTTCTGTGAGTCCGCACGTAGCTCTGCATTTCTTGCTTGTGTTCTGTGTAGTCTGCATATATCTTTGCATTCAGATCTTGCTGTTTTGGATTAAACAGGACTCTGTGGTCTTTGATCAAAGACTTGGGGTCACAGTATCTCCTCCTTATGCCCTGCATTATGGGTTCTTTTTTTCTCTGTGGATATCAGTGAGGCTGGTCATTGTATAGCTCCAGGACCTTAAAACTTGTTCATTTTGGGTGGCGTGCTAGAGTATTGTGAAACTAAAGAAAAGAAAAAATCAAAAGCTGAGAAAGAGAGCATGAAGGGAAGTCAGGAACCTTGTTCCAGATGAGAATATTAGGATAAGTATGTTACTGATGAGCATGTTACTGATGAGTACGCATCTGGATGCAAGTTTGAATTTCAGAGACATACTGGAAATGGAAAGAAAATGAGGTGACTAGCTTTATACTTTGTACCTCATTTTGCAATTAAATAATTATTATGTATTAAAAAAAACCTGTCAATATACTAACTATCCTAAACTGTACTCTGATAGTTCCTGGTGACAATAGTGTACCAACATCATGCGAGCCTGAGGCATTTTCTTCCCCATTAGGGATCTCCACCTGGTAAAGCCAGATTACACTACAGAAAAACATTTCAGGATGAGCCAGAGTAAAGTGGAGTTAGTGAGCTCATTGAGTATTTAGACGGCAAGTCATCTGGGGAATGACAGGACACTGCCCTAGGCTTTTGGACAGTCATGCTTGGCTGCCACACTGCTGTGTATGATCCCATGGCTTTCTAGGTTGCATTCTACAACAGATGTTATTTATAACAAAGTTTAAGAAAGACTCAAAGTTGAAGTAGACTTTTTAAAATGTAGGGTGTTTTTTTTTTTTTTTGTATTAGGCTTTCAGCTTAGATGTAGGCATGAGAAAGGAGTGCTAACATGGTAAAGCTCAAGATTACTATGGTTCTGCTCATTTGTAGTTTTGGCATCTTTGCCGTAACCTTCAAACCTGCATTGCCCCTAGAGGCAGTTTTGGCAATATCAGCTGTGGGTTTTTTTGTTTGTTTGTTTTTGACTCAGCAAGAGAGGCCAAGTAGGTTCCAGGCAAGGAGAACGTCTTTGTTTTCTCACATCCTTTTTCTTTCTGCCGTTGTTCTATCCTATATCACAGGGACCCGGAGACTTTCTCTGGGAATTAGGCTTGGTGCCTGTCACCCTCGGTAAGTATCTGTAGCCAGCTGAATTCAAGGAAAAGCTAGGGATAATGAAAGGATTGACAGGCCACTGCTGTAGTAGCCCTTGGGTCTTCTATGGAGAACCCAACTCCATGGATATTCCCCTTGGAAGAACAGTTGGGGAGCTTGGGGAACTTCTCCTAGCCTTGTGTTTGTTGTCTCTTCTAAAGCTGGGTTATGTGGAACCTGCAGCCCTTTCCACAAAGTACAGTGAGCAGAGGTGGGTGCTACCTAAAGTCGTAAGCTCTTTGAAGAATATTCAAATTACTATTTATTATAGCTCCAAAAGGGAAATGCCCAAATGCCCATTGGCAGGCAGAATGGATATAAACATACATTGTATTCCTTTTCATTGCTAAAGGTGAAAGAATTATTTCTTTTTTTTTTTTATTGAGAAAAAAAAATTTCTGCCTCCTCCCAGCCTCCCACTCCTCCCATCCTCCCCCCACTCCTCTCCCCCTCCCTCTCAAGTCTGAAGAGCAGTCAGGGTTCCCTGCCCTGTGGAAAGTCCTAAGTCCTCCCCCCTCCATCCTGGTCTAGGAAGGTGAACATCCAAACTGGCTAGGCCCCCACAAAGCCAGAACAAGAAGTAGGATCAAAACCCAGTGCCATTGTCCTTGGCTTCTCAGCAGCCCTCATTGTCCGCCATATTCAGAGAGTCCGGGTTTATCCCCTGCTTTTTCAGTCACAATCCAGCTGGCCTTGGTGAGCTCCCAATAGATCAGCCCCACTGTCTCCGTAGGTGGGTGCACCCCTCTTGGTCCTGACTTCTTTGCTCATCTTCTCCCTCCTTCTGTTCCTCATTGGGACTTTGGGAGCTCGAGCAGTCCAGTGTTCCAGTGTGGGTCTCTGTCTCTATCTCCATCCATCGCCAGATGAAGGTTCCGTCCAGATGGGATTCCTCAGCAACTAAACCAAGAATTATTTCAAAATACAAAATTGCCGGTGGTGGCGCACGCCTGTAGTCCCAACACTCGGGAGGCAGAGGCAGGCGGATCTCTGTGAGTTCGAGGCCAGCCTGGTCTACAAGAGCTAGTTCCAGGACAGGCTCCAAAACCAGAGAAACCCTGTCTCGAAAAAAAAAAATACAAAATGGCATGAGAAAAAAAAATTAAAGGCATCCCAGTATCTACCATCCAGATTTGATATAGTTTGTTTTTTCTTTTCTTAACTTTCAGAGCTAGGATCTTCCACTAGCAGTGTTTTGTGCTGTGAGTGGAGTTGGGCAGGCCGAGTTATGTGATTACCTCCTTGAAATCCAAGAGTGGGTAACCTGAGCTTTCTGTGCACATCTTCCCTTGACATCAAGCGAATTGCCTGTCACGGGCACCACACAGAACTTACCAAGATTAGCTGCCGCTGAAGTGAAGGAAGCCATGCTTTCCGTTTCCCAAGTGCTGCCATAGCCAGTGCCTTGCAGCTGTGGTGAAGGACAAAGCACCATTCTGTTGAAGTGCTTCAAGCAAATGCCCTTTTCATCAGATTGTTGTGCAGATACCTTAAATGTTTTTGATTGTGCTAATGTGAAAAAAATAAATGAGAGTAGTCTTGATGTTCACAGTGACAGTGTTCACTGTTAGCAGGGACACAGTCCCTGTCACTTCCACCCCACCAAGCTCACAAGAATGCAGTCTGTTGAGAATACTATTGTCATGGCGCTAAACTTGAGTCTGCTCTAGTTTTTGTTAGGAGAATTGTTCCCAGTTTTCTGTTCTTCACTGTTAGCAGTAATGATTGATTTATGTGTCTCTCCTTATGACTGCTTGTCACAGGCCATGCGCAGTGAGACTGGATCCCTTTCCCCACTGCTTGCTCAGTCATTACCCTAAGTTGCTAAGGGCAAGCCTTAAGCCCATTTTCTACAATTCTTCACTCTAATAGAGCTGCTGCTCTATTTGCAAATGAGCAAGCAGGCCTGGAGGGATTAAATACTGTAACTAGCAGAGCCATAATTCAAAGCTAATTTTGATTGGCATCACAGCTTTAGGTTCTAACCAGTCACTCAGTGGGAACCCCATCTCCCTCTCATTACTCTGGTGAACATGATTAACAGAACCCAAAAAAGTTGTTATGTTTCTAGTAAAGATTTTCTTAGTGCTTTGCAGTCTTACTGGATTGGGCCTCCTCTGGAGTCTGAGTTAGTTGGGGCTGGATCTTGATCCCATTTCACAGATGAAAGCTGTCAGGAAACATCATGAACTTACCCGGATAATGTTGGGCTGCAGATTGAACCATGGTCTTTTAAACATAGCTCACTTTTTTTCCCTCTGTGTTTCCATTTGGTCCCTGCCCTCTTTGGATAACCTTCCACCTCATGTTTAACGTGAAGATTAACTGTTTCCCCTTTTCTTTTATTCTTTATTTACTCTTTGGAAATTTCACATCATGCACCCCAATCGTGCTCACTTCCCAGTCCCTCTATATCTAGCACACATCCCTGCAGCATGTTCCCCCAAAGTTACTTCAAAACAGAACAAACAAAAACCTATCTTGTTCTTCCATCTTTCCAACACTCCTTTATTCATTCTAGTGGCATTGGGAGCTTCAGTGTGTTACTCAGTAAACCCTTTTGCCCCACCTGCAAAATGTTCATTGCAATAAGTCATTAGTTTGGTTCAACACCTCTGGCCAACCATTGGGCCCTCACTGAAACCCTCTTGGATATCTTGCCCCAAGTTGTGAAGATCCCAAGGCTATCATTCTTCAGGACAATCCTTTTGTGTACTCCAGCAGGTCAGAGATGGTACAGCTGTTAGGGTGGGCCAACCCAAGTCCTAGGATGTGGGTCTGGGTGGTGCCTAAGCTGGTCAGTCTGCTCTCGTAGGCCCATGCCATTGGAGCCAGCTCTCCTATGGCTGTGTTGAGGGTAGGGCCATCTCTCATGAGTGCTGGAGATCAGCTCTCCCTTGTGGGGAGGGTCCAGCTTTCCTGCTGCAGTGTCTAGCAAGAGGCAGGGCCAGCTGTCTTGGGTGCAGTGAGGGACAGAGCTGGCTTAGCAAGGCCCTTGGCTTTCAACACATATGTGGTGACATGAGTCATGGACATCAGTTCATCAGTTCATGTTGGGCTACAGACCTACACATGGCCCATAATCACACCACTATGATTGGTGTGGCCCTGGCTGCAATATGGTCCTCAGGCACCAACATGGTCTCAGATTGTGGCCTAGGCCCCAAGTATCTGTGTGGCCTTTGGTGGTATCGAGGGTCACAAACATCAACATAGAACCTGACTGAGGTAGGACCTGGGACCCAGACATGGTGCTTGGTAGCAGCCCAGGGTTGGATATCACCATGGTCCCAGGTGGCGGTGCAGGCCACTCAGATTGGCATGGCCCCTGTGGCAGCAAAGCAACAGACCCCTGGCATTGGCATTGCCTTCGATAGTATTAGGAACCACTGACATCAGCACAGACCCTGTCTGCAGTAGGGCCAAGGATGCAGACATGGCCCTTGGCAGCAATCCTGGCCCAGACAACACCATGACTTCAGCTTCCAACACCAAAATGGCCACAGGAGGCTGCCTAGACCCTGGGCATCCACATGGCCTTTAGTGGTACCAAAGGCTATAGCCATTAGAGACCCACCTATGGTGGTACCATGTAGTAGTAGGAGCGGTGGGGCTGCGTCCCCAGGACCCCAGCCGCCTGGCTAGCTTATGCCCTGAAATAACAACACACAAATTGTATTCTTTTAAACACTGCTTGGCCCATTAGCTCTAGCCCTTACTGGCTAATTCTGATATCCGATCAACCCATTTCTAATAAACTGTGTAGCACCGGTCTTACCGGGAAAGATTCAGCATGTCTGACCTGGCGGCTTGCTTTATCGCGCTCATCTGCCCGGGAGAGGGGAGCATGGCGTCTCTGCTCCAGAGAGCAGAGCTGTCGAGTCTGAGCTCACTTCCTCTTCCTCCCAGCATTCTGTTCTGTTTACTCCACCCACCTATGTTTTAATCTATGAGGCCAAGCAGTTTCTTTATTATAATTAACCAATGACCTTCCTTCATCAGTACCAAGGACCCAGAAATGGTCCATGGAACAGCCCTGGCCTGGATGACACCCATGGCCCCAGGTGGCAGTAGGGGCCACGCAGATTGGTGTGGCCCTGGCAGCAACATGGCCCTCATGCGCCAACATGGCCACAGGTTGCAGCCTAGACTCTGGGCATCCTTGTGGCCTTTGGTGGCACCACAGACTGTGGACATCAACACAGACCCTGGCTGTGGTAGGACCATGGACCCAGACGTGGTCCTCATCAACTGCCCTGGCTTGGATGTCATCTTGGTCTCAGGTGGAAGCACAGGCCACTCTGGTAATGTGGCTCTCAGACACCAACGTGGTCTTATGTGGCAGCCCAGATCCTCCCTGTCATTTAAGATGGAGATGTACCTTTCTCCCACTAGTCACAGATTTTAGAGGATCAATGGGCAGGGGAACCTTACAAAATCCCGGAGCTATGCAATGCTTACATACACATACCTGCTGAGTCACTTGTGCCTTATGGTATGGACTAATAGTTTTTTGTTTAAAGATGTATTTACATGTAACTCTGTTGTCCTGATACTCTGTAAAGGCATATGTTTTTGAATGAAAAGACCTCATGACCTTAAGTGAGATTTTTTACTTATCTTTTGGCTGTGTATATGAGTTCAGTGTTTTCTGGAGTCATGGTAGCTGACAGGGCCTCTTCTCGGTTGCTTTGAGGTTGCAGCTGCTCCATGGTGGTTACCTGTCAAAGGCGCTAACTGGAGGCACCCAGAGGGCCCAGACTCCAGCATTCTGCACAGGTGAGTCTGGTCATGCCTAGTTTATGTGGTTCATTCAAAAAAAAAAAATTCTGTGCTCTTGCAGAACTCAGTAGCTGTCTTCAAATGTAAAGTGAATGGCAAGCGTGGCCAGCCGCTCTTGGGGAAGGAAGTGGATGGCAGGAAATAATGTCTGCAAAGGCCTAGCCACTGTCTTGTCAGAGTTCTCCTCACAGATTTCTTCCCTTTGGATAGTCAATCACAAATGTCATGACACGTTTACTAATGGCAGTCTAGCCATGAATGAGTCTTTATGTGGGAAAAGACTGTCTTATGGATAAGTAGTTGTGTCCTACCAGGTGGCCTTGGGTATAGGATCCATGCGCTCTGTAGTCCTGCAGTGACATACTTAGAAGCCACAGTCTGACTAAAAAAACAGAGTGGCAAGTCGGCCAGAAGGTCTCCAGGGTGACAAGGAGGTAATTATCTCAAGCAAAAATAGAGATGCATGCTAACCCTGGAGATGGAGAGGGGATTCGATTATGACTCAGCTTCCCAACAGTCCGGGAACCCTGTTCTCCTAACCCGGTTCTTCAGATGGTGTTTTAGGCCTTTGTTTTTAACCACGTTCTTGGTTATTGCTCTTACAGCCAGGGAGCGGGGAGTACATGAAGTTCAACTTCAGAGATACAACCCCTTGACAGATACCGAACTTTTCACAGTTTGAGCTGGCTTCCTCTAGACATAGACATTGAGGTAGAATGTTGTAGGGTGCCTAGAGACCCGGGGAGAACTGGGCTTCTTAGTTCCCAATTCATGTCTTCTGTCCCAAATCCAAAGTTGATTGTCAAGCTAATAGAAGAAGGAAAACCCGAAGGAGAGTGCATTTTCAGTTTGTGGTGCTAAGAATTGTTCTACCATTGGGCTGCACCCCCACGCTGAACTGTACTTTTAAAATTTTGTACTAGATGCTGAGTTGCTCAGGAACATTTTTGAGAAAGTTAATGAATATCCTGGTAGGAATTCAGATATGCATGAGGTGTGGAGTGGGCCAGTCTAATTCACTTTAAAAAGTGACCAGTAGTTTCAGTGCCATTGACTTCCTCCATCTCTCAGGAAAGGCTGACTTTGCATCGGCCAGAACGCTGATTCTCAACCTTACTAATGCTGTGACCTTTTATACAGTGTTCGTGTTGTGGTGACCCCAATCATTAAATCATTTTCATTGCTATTTTAGTTTTATTAGTTATGAATTGAAATGTAAGTAAATATTTGATATATCAGATATCTGATATGCAACCCCAGAGAAGGGGTTGTTTGACTCCCAAAAGGGTTGTGATCCACGGGTTGAGAACCACTGTGCTAGCGTGAGACAGATTATGCTGGCTGATTCTTAGCAGGGTAGCAGAAAGACACAAAGTTTAAAGTCAGGTGTCTGGAAACAGGCTAAGGTAAGAGTTTGACATGTAGAAAAGAATGTCTGTTAGCGACCCACACTTGAGTAAGGGAGTAGATGCAAAACTGCAGTGCAGGCCGAACAAAGCTCTGGCCCAGTTCTCATGGAGCTCTGAGGTGTGTACAGCCTATGAGCCGAGTCTCTGTGGGCCTTATGTTCCTGTTGTGATAGTCAGTGGGGACTCGAAGGTGCCCCTGGCTGTTCGGATCTGCTGATGGCACTCTCAGCAATGAACCAGTGGGCAGAGCTTCCCTGTGTCTACCATCTCTGTGGAATCTGTGGCACCCAAGGCTTCAAACTAAAGAAATGCTTGAGTTCAGGCCCAAGGCTAGCTGTGACCCACTTGGGAGTCTAAGACTTACAGTCCCTGTGGACAGTACAGATGTGTCCTGGCTAGTATTTGAAGTCATGACCGGATGGAGGGAGGGGTGACTATGATCGCTTTCTGAATAGAGTTCCTGTTTTCTGTTCAGGTCAATGTCTTTTTTTAACTGTGGTTGCTCCTCCCTAGGCCAAATCATCCGGTTCTCCATGTCTCCTGGAATGACGCTGTTGCCTACTGCACGTGGGCAGGGAAGAGGTTGCCCACGGAGGCGGAGTGGGAGTACAGCTGTAGAGGAGGCCTGCAGAACAGGTACTCACCTCGGAAGGCCGTGCATTCTCCAACCTCCGCGGAGTCCACCCCTTCTCCCCCACCCCACCCCCGTCCTCTTCCTTTCAGCTCCGTGGAACTGCTGTGGTCAGAAAGTTGATTAATGACAGCTCTTGTTCTTGCTAGCTTTTCTTCTTCCTTGTGAGGTCCTTTGGTGACACTAGGGGGTGAGTCACCAACTCTTTCCAGTTCCTAAAGCCAGGTATGGGGCCAAATGGGCTCTCTGCAGTCCCAGAGTAGTTCCAGCCATGCATCCCCTCTTGTCTATCCCTCCCAGAGCTGTTTGGCAGGCTGCCCTGTTTTTATTATTTTCTTATTTTAACTGCCTTCTGAAGCAGTGGTATTTCTCTGCTCCTACAGCCATAAGATAGAAAACTCATGTTTGGGTCACATCTTCTAGGAAAAGCTCCTTAAAATAGACAAGCCTTTAAAAAAAAGTGTGGTGTGCTGTGCCTGCTCATGCTACCATATAAGTCCAGGACGATGCCTCGTTTCTCAGATTTCTAGACGGCTTCTTTCAGCCACGTCATTTACTTCGGGCCTTCTCCCCAGTGAGGGGAGCCCACAGTTGTTATGTCCTTGCCATGAACTGTTATAAAGACATTTTTTTTAAGATTCTAATTAAAAGCTATATTTATGAGTATGTCTTTTAAGACAGAGGTTCATTCGGAACAAACGTGCATTGTTTGCTCTCTTTGGTTGCATCCTTTCTCTTGACTGCAATCCAGAAGCTTGTGCACCTTGCTGATGCCTGTGTCTCTCCCGATAGGCTTTTCCCCTGGGGCAACAAACTGCAGCCCAAAGGCCAGCATTATGCCAACCTTTGGCAGGGCGAGTTTCCTGTGGCCAACACCGGGGACGATGGCTTCCAAGGAACTGCACCTGTGAGTAGCCAGTGTGGGTTTGTTTTTATTTTTGTTTTGTTTTGTTTTGTTTTAATAACTCTCCAGGGGTCCACCACCCATCTCCCAAATCAATGTGCAGGAATGCCCAACCTTAGCTTGACTTATTTTTAGCCAGCTTTCCTAACTTAAATTATTCCATTTTTCTGTAACTATATTTTGCCTCTGGGCTTTTTACCTTTCTTAATTCTATATGCCTTTCTTCCCTTCTTACTCCATGGTTGTTTGTGTGACTGGCCCCTGGCATTCTGCTCTCCTGTTCTTGCTCTCTCTTGAACCTAGATTCTCTTTCTGTTTTATTCTCTCTGCCTGGCAGCCCCAGCTGTTTCTCTCTCCTGCCTAGCTATAGGCTGTTCAGCTCATTATTAGACCAGTCAGGTGTTTTAGACAAAGTAACACAGCTTCACAGACTTACACAAATGCAACATAAAAGGATGCAGCACATCTTTGCATCATTAAACAAATATTCTACAACCTAAGTGAGCATACCACATCTTAAACTAATATTCCACAGCAAGCCAGGCTTCTAGAGAAGGACATTGACCCTGGGAGTTGAGGCACTCTTGAAATGGGATGAAAGGACCTGACGCTGCACCACGTGCCTCTAATACCAGCAGTTGGGAGGCTGAGGCAGAAAGATCAGAAGTTCAGCGTAGCTACATAGTGAGGTCTAGACAAGCTCAAGTTACTTGAGACCCTATCTGAAGCACACAAAACCAGGGCCAGGGAAACTCCTCAGTCCATAGAGGTACTTGCTGGCAAGCGTAGTGACCTAAGTTGCCACCTCGAACCTGTGTAGTGTAAGGAAAGAGCAAACTCTCATAAGTCATCTCTTGATTTCCACACTTGCCCTGTGGCACAAGCATGTCCAAATACATTGTGTGTGTGTGTGTATTAAAAACCAAAGCAAAAAACACAAACCAGTCCTCCCCCCGCCCCAAATAAAGTGAAACACATCTCTCGTTCTCTGGCTGGCATTGTTCTCCTGACACTATCGACCCTCAAGAGTGTTGAAGCTAGAAATCATCAGCTGTTTCTTTCTGACTGTGTGATGCTGACCATGGGAGGTTTAGAAAGAGACGCGCAGGGTGGAGGAAACTAGCCTGGAATTCTTCCCCTCAGGTTAGCATTATGGTCCCCACCTTTCCATTCATTGTAGGGTTCATGGTGACTGTGGCAGCAGCTTTGCAGTGTGCCAGGCACAGTGCATCTAGCTCCTGCACTACTTCTTCCGGCCAAGAGGCCCCCACGACGTCCTCATTCTGTACCTGCTCCATACCACAAGTCTTGGCTAAGCCTGAAGGAAGGTAGAAATCATCACCTCCCTAAGACCGCTAATTTCTTACCAAAGAAAACTCTACATCTGCGAGACGAACAGCGATCCTGAAGAAAGTTGAGGGGAACCAGCTACCAGATGGCTTGGTTTGCCTTTTCTGCCTCTATTGAATAATGCATCGTCTCCCCTCAGTCTGTGTTGGCTTAACATATATGTAACTCACATACATGGAACTGGATACAAACACCAGGCATCATGAGCTTATACAGGCTAAGTGTCCTCAAACAACTTGTTTTTTAACTTAATTCTGCTCTAAACACCGTGGCGCCTAACAATAGCTCAAACTGATTTTCAGTTTCTCTTAGATCAGGTGCTCCTTCGCTCTTTCTTTTCCAAGAATTTTTTGGTATTTAACTCTCATTTAGTTAGTTTTCAAGCTCAAGTTTTCCAACCGTTTGGTCATATTCCAAATAACATATCTGTGTCAAATATATAAATAGACTTTGCAGGAAGAGTTTCTTGAGGAAAAAAATACAAATTAAAAAGAAAAAAAAACTGTTTGAAAGACTGCTGGAGGAAAATGATTGTTTTCTTCTAACAAACCCTGTTATGGGCTATTTCTCCATCACAAAACTTCTTTCCTCATTATGGTAAGAGAAAGTAGAAATGTCTTTGTCTGGTCTGAAGAATGGTACCCCTCAAAACTTCTGCTGAAATATAGTCCTCAGTTTAACAGAGCTAAGAGAAGGGCCCCGGGGAGGTGACTAAGGGATGATTTGGTATCATGAGTACTTTTACAGACAGGCTCAAAGTTGAATAGGCTGTGCTATGGCTCTGGCCATAGGAGGACACAGTGCTCCTTAGTCCCTTCAAAGGGATACACAAATTCCTTTCTTACCGAGATTTCCAGTCTACGGCTATACCACCCTGAACGCGCCCAATCTCGTCTGATCTCGGAAGCTAAGCAGGGTCGGGCCTGGTTAGTACTTGGATGAGAGAATTCCATCTTAGACTTCCCAATTTCCAGATCTGTGAGACATGTCTCTGTTTATCAATGCTTCAGGCTATGGCATTTTGTTATAGCAGCACAAATTAACTGAGACAGTTTTTAAACAGAGCAGCACTACTGGACTGTCAGTAAGAGCTCCGTGAGAAAGGAACTCTTCTACATCAATGAAAAGAAACAGGCCATGGGCACTCCTGAATACCATTTAGTGAAGAAAGTTTTCTAGGTTGGGAGTGTAGCTCAGAGGGAGAACACATGTTTAGCTACAGGCAAGGTATTGGGTTTGATTCTTGGAGGGAAAGGAAAGGGAGATGGGGAGTAGAGAGGTTTCCTAATTTTTAAACACTGATTACTGCTGGGAATATTTTTTAAAAAGTAAGAAATAGGTTGATACACACACACACACACACACACACACACACACACACACACACACACGGTGCCTGTATATGGTGGTGCCTGATATGAGTGCATCAAACTCCAGGAAAGGTGTTGATTGTCTGGGCTGGTGAGGTGACTCAGTAGGTAAAGATTTTTTTTTTTTTTTTTTTTTTTTTTGTGATTTTCGAGACAGGGTTTCTCTGTGGTTTTGGAGCCTGTCCTGGAACTAGCTCTTGTAGACCAGGCTGGTCTCGAACTCACAGAGATCCGCCTGCCTCTGCCTCCCGAGTGCTGGGATTAAAGGCGTGCGCCACCACCGCCCAGCTTAGGTAAAGATTCTTGCCACCCAGCTTGACCATCTGAGTTTGATCCCTGGGACCCAGATGTTGGGAGGAGGAAGACTTCCGTTAGTTGTCCTCTGATTTCCACGTGCACACTGTGGTACATGACACGCGCGCGCACACACACACACACACACACACACACACACGAAATGTAATAAAAGGATGTTGACTATTAGCAAGAATAGTCCAGTAGCTTCACTTGTAGGTGCGGGTAACCCTTAAAATGGATAGCACTCCTTGTCTCAAACTCATTTCCAACTTTTTTTGGATGTAAACACATGAAAGAACCTGGCAGGAAGGGAGACCTCGGCAGGAGGGGTCTCTCTCAGTATGTGGTGCCACCTAGAGCAGCTGCAATAAATCCTGAATCCAGGGCATGGCTCACATGGAGCTGTAGAGACAGACCTCGGTTGTTATAGTAACAGCATTCTAGTGAGAACTGTGAAGGCCAAAGTACAGAAGTGTCCACGTGCTCAGCTGCACAGAATCGTTTTGTCCTGAGGGATGAACAGGTTCCATCCCAGAGGCACAGGAAACAGCCAGCGTTGTCTCCGTTGTTTGGAGAAGTCTATGGTAACTGTAGTGAACCGAATCAATAATGTAAGCACTAGTCAGTTTTAGTAAAAGGCCACAGTAAAGCTGCTTTGGATAGTTATGGGTATTTCCTGTATTTACTACCACGGTATTGTATGCACATTTAATTAGGTGAGCTGAAGAAAAAAGAATCGAGCCATTTCTGGGTGCTATTGTAACACAAAGCTCAGAGGGCCTGACACACACACACACTCATACATACACACACACACACACACACACACACACACACACACACACACACACACGGGGGGGGGGTGAGGTGATAAGGATGCTCGGCAGATGTTTACTTTGCCTTTATTGTGGCATCATGATTGACCTAGGACCACCCTAGCACTTAGTTACACAAACTCCTGCTTTGCTTTCCCCTTGTTTAACATTAGAGTGTTTGACAGAGAGTTCACCAGGTGTCTGCAGAACTTCCCTGAAGACATTGCTCCCGGAGTTACCAAGATAAAATGGTTCTAGTTACCAGGAGTTCTGAAGGAACCCATTCTCGAAACAAGACTTGATCAGATGAGGCAAGCCTCTGTCTTTAAATTGAGTTGACATATACAAAAACGCCCTTGGATTGACCTGAACCATCTGCAGGCTCTGGAAGACTAGGACAAGAATTTAACTTTTTTAACTTTTTTGTTTGTTTGCATTTTTAAGACAGGGTCAGGCTAGCATAAAACTCACAGTCCTCCTGTGCCCGCTCTTTGAGTGTTCAGCACTGTAAAGTTAAGGCGCAGGATGGATATTCTGCTAGGTCACTGTCCCCCACCGTCATTAATTCAGTTTTGTTTTAACGCTTATCGACTTGTGAGCCTGAAAGCGAGCATTTCAAGCGGGAGTGAGCTTTTCCATTTGTTTTCACCTGAGGCTCCTGGAAGGAAGCTTTGGTTAGTGTGATACATATAACCATGAGCCGTGAGCATTCATGCCCCTTACTGACCTCCTCACATGGACTAACTTAGTAATTAAGAGGGTGGTAACTTCTAGATTTTTACCTCAAAATCCTGTTATTTAAGGGGGGAGGCAAACCTTTGATCAGGACCAACAACACTCATGAAGGACAGATTCTTTTTTTTTCTTTTTTCTTTATTTGTTTTTATTGAAAAAATTTCCGCCTCCTCCCCGCCTCCCATTTCCCTCCCGTTCCGCCCACTCCTCTCCCCCTCCCCCCACTCCTTCCCCCTCCCTCTCCAGTCCGAAGAGCAGTCAGAGTTCCCTGCCC
Source organism: Microtus ochrogaster (assembly GCF_000317375.1). Taxonomy (NCBI): domain Eukaryota; kingdom Metazoa; phylum Chordata; class Mammalia; order Rodentia; family Cricetidae; genus Microtus; species Microtus ochrogaster. The sequence goes on along the minus strand of NW_004949099.1, from coordinate 22,125,222 downwards.
TGTGGGAAGTCCAAGGTCCTCCCCACTCCATCCAGGTCCAGGAAGGTGAGCATCCAAACAGGCTAGGCTCCCACAAGGCCAGTTCATGCAGTAGGATCAAAACCCAGTGCCATTGTCCTTGGCTTCTCATCAGCTCTCATTTGAAGGACAGATTCTTGACAGCACCTTCGTCCAAACCTTCTAGCAGCCTGAAGATGGATTCCTTCCTCCAGAATTTGTGCTTCTGTTTCTTATCCCTCCTTCCCCATGACATCTTCCACTTTCTCCCCACAGCCAACTCATCTCTTTTCTTTCTTCTTCCTTCCATTTTAGTTCCATGGACTGTTTTTGGTCACCATCGTGTTTTTGAACAGATAGCTTATTCTGTGGCCTCCCTTCCCTTTTGTCTCTGACATTTGGATTGCAGACTTCTATTCCAGAGTATGCTCAGATTGCCCACTGGGGTTTGGCCTCTTGGAATTTCTGCGGCAGTTCCTATCATTTTACTTTCTTTGGTGTGTGTGTGTGTGTGTGAGCTGGAGAGAGAGAGAGAGAGAGAGAGAGAGAGAGAGAGAGAGAGAGAGAGAGAGAGAGAGAGAATGCGAATATGAGAGTGTCTAGTGTCTAATGTAGCCCAGGATGGCCTTGATCCTCTGATTTTACTCCCAAGTGGTAAGATTGCCGTCATGCTTGTCATGCCCAGCTCTTTAGAGCTGAATTTTTAGTTTGAGACATTCTCTCTTTTTCTCTTCCCTCATTAAACTCGTTACAATCTCATTTGCCACTAAGCCCCTCCCTGCCCATACTGGCTGCACATGGCATTTCTCAATGAGCCAAGGCACAAACAGGGCTGTTTCCATAGTAAATGCTGATTATGGAAGCAGCATGGTGGGGTTTTTCGACTTTCCAGCTCATCTCGATGAACTTCTCTTCAGTGTGGCTTTATAACTTTGATTGAAATGCTCTGAATTGCCCAAGCAGCAGATGCTTCTGTCTTCATGTGTAGATGTAAAACCATCTGAAGGCACCCAGAAATGAATGTCAGTTTATTCATCCTTATAGTCTTACTTCGTTAGTATGGGAAAGTATGAATTATGAAAAGAGGGGAAAAATCCTTAAAGATAACTACTTTTTTCATCACAATCTGATTTTTACAAAATGTCTATTGAAAAGAAGGGAAAGAATTTTTCTTTGCGCCTTTGCCCGTTTTATGATATTCCCCTCCTCCCTACCTCTTGTGGGGACCAATCCTAGGGCCTCACAAGCAAGCACTCTACCACTGACCTAAACCCTCCATCCTGGCTGGGAGACTTTTTAAGTCATGAAGTATCCTGGATTTACTGTTGTTCAGTTCGTGTTTTCCCCTCTTGCGCTCTGCCTTACATTAACCGCACTTTGCTTCCATGTCCGCAGGTGGTACCCAGTGCTTTCTGACCTGCCTTTAGTTTGTGCTGTGCTTTCTTGGTGAATGTGGAATTTGCTCACACTGCTGCATCCCAGAGACCTACTGTTAGAATCACATGGATAATGAGTTAATGTTTTCCTTATTTAATGACAGTGACTGAGGCTCAAAGATAAGATAGTCAACTGGAGGGAGCTTCTGGAGAGGGGGAGGTGATGTGGCAACTGGAGTCCTGAAGAACACTATGTGGCCCAAAATGCTGATACTTAGTGACAAGACTTATTCTGATAACTTATATCATAGGGCATTCCTGCTAATGATTTTGAATGCCTAGATACTGTTTGTCTGTTCTCGTTCTCTCTCTCTCTCTCTCTCTCTCTCTCTCTCTCTCTCTCTCTCTCTCTCTCTCCACATTTACCCTCTCTCTCATACTAGTCAAGTCTTGATACTTATAGCTAGTGTTGGTCACTTAGTTCTGGGCCATTCAGTAAAGCCCTCTTAGCTTTCTGAATGCCTACTGAGTGCTTAAAGTTAAAAAACAGCAAAGCAGAGGGGGCGTGGCTTTTGCTTTTTTTGTTTAGACTGTTTTTTGACAGGTGGGGATGAAAATCAGTATTCATATTCTGAAATAAATAGGTCTTGGTACATTCATGTACCGAAGAGATTTTTAAAGCAAGCTGAGTAATTGGTCTTTCTTTTTAGGTTGATGCCTTTCCTCCCAATGGCTATGGCTTGTACAATATAGTGGGGAACGCATGGGAGTGGACCTCAGACTGGTGGACCGTTCACCATTCTGTTGAGGAAGCACACAATCCAGTGAGTATCTTGTAGAGAAGGCTTGGACCGTGATAGTGTGACACTTGTCCTCTAAGTAGGCAACAGCTAGGATTTCGTGTGTTTGTCTTGACATTATCCTCACATTTCCCTAAGGAATGCCTCATGCATGTGTCTTATTTCAGCTTTAGACTGCTGTATAAAAATGTCTTGTTTTGTGTCCCACTGGATTGTGATATTGATAACTATTTGGGGGCATTTACCACTGCTCCATATCAAAGTATGATATATAAATGACCATAAGATTCTTTCATGTGGGGCTGGAGAGATGGCTCAGTGGTTAAGAGCATTGCCTGCTCTTCCAAAGGTCCTGAGTTCAATTCCCAGCAACCACATGGTGGCTCACAACCATCTGTAAAGAGGTCTGGCACCCTCTTCTGGTCTTCAGGCATACAGACAGAATATTGTATACATAATAAATAAATAAATATATAAAAAAAGATTCTTTCATGTTTTAATATTAACCATTAAGTTCTGGTAGATGATATTTTTCATGAAACTCCTTGCCTGGGTTTTGATGGGTTCAATTTTGATTCAGCGGGTGTTATTTGGAAAAAATGAGACTGGGTAGCTGCCGAGTCAGGGACCTGAGTCACTCCGTGGTTGTTTTGTGAACCTGTTTGTGTGACAGGAAAATGCACCATATTCCTCAGTAATAGAAGACCACCCTGTCCCTCTGAGTTTTACTTACTCTGCTTTGTAAAGAATGTTGAATGCAAGTTTTCTGCCTCTAAAATTAAGCCCTCCAGTACTGCACATTAAAACTGAAATTTGAAATGAACATGTGTTTGGACAGCGCCTCTTTTACAAAGAACATCTTTGAATACTTCTTGTCTCTGAACACATTGGGGGTGGAATATGTAATAATTTCATCTCTAGCAAGCAGGCATTCGTCAATCTGACCGAAGAACAGTATGAAACCCAGCTCCCCGGTAATGCTCTGTGCTTAACCTTTGTAATGCACAGAAGACAAAGATAAAGAACATTCATTCTTTACTTGTTCCTCCCTGGAAGGTTAACCAGTTTAGAGTCAATGAAAAACCTGTCGGACTCCATGCCTGGGGCCATTTTCAGAATGTGCAGATGAGTTTCTGTTTGATATGCTTGATTTTATTTCAGCAGATAAATGTGAACTGTTCATGAATAATCTAGAGATACATATCTACTTTTTGGCGAGTACAGATGAAAAAGCTGAGTGCTTTAGAAACTCTGTCCCCTTACCATTGTGGCGAGGCTGGTGCAAGTAGTGGGCAAATAACCTGTGCCTTGAAGTAAGAATAAGATTGTGCATACTTGGGGAGTCTGTGATTGGGAGCAGCCACTCTCTCCCCTGGCAAGACGTGACTTGGCATTTGCTGTCAGAGGCAGAAATAGATTTTTCCCTGTCAGATTAAAGCATCTGCATGCTTGGAAGGGGCTGTGCAAGGCTCCAGAATTTTGGCACATTGTGAATGTATCTATCTGACCATCTGGCGTTGAGCTGAGCGCTCAGTAGCTTTCACTTTTATGGGCTTGACTTTCTTCTAAGGATTTGTAGGAAAATTCACATTTCCCTTTCACCACTTGCAGGCTATTTCCTGGATGTCACTCTTAATCCAATGAAATTGTCCCATTTAGATTCATCCTTGTCACAGTGGCCTCATTTGCTTTCTGATTTGATGGGTTGCAAGTCATCATTTTGAGAACTAAACCCCAAATCATTGATGACATCATTGAGATCTTTACAGCTTTGTTTATCCAGTAGATGAGCTGTCATCATTGTCTTTCATTAGTTACTTCATCTCTTGCATCAAGAATGGTCTTTGTGCAAAACAAATCTAATACTGCCGCTTTTCTATTTAAATTCATGCACGGGTTCCTGCTTCCTTCCTTTCTTCCCTCCCTCCTTTCCTTCCGTTCTTCTTTATTGTTTATTTTTTGAGTTGTTGTACAGTCCAGGCTGACTTAGAGCTCATCATATAGCCCAGGCTGGTGTTGAAGTCAGAATCCTCTTGCTTTTGCCTCCAGGGTGCTGCTGGACTTTCAGCTTTGTGCCAGTATGCCTGGTTTTAAATGCCTTCTTACTATCTGCAAAATAAAGATAGGGTACCTTTGGAATATGATTCTGAAAGCCAAAAATAATTTAACTTTTGCTGATCTCTTTTCAGATTCAACTTTCAGTTCTTTCTAAAACTCTTAGCTGAAATGTTAGAGAAGTCCAGAGGAGTGTAGAAAGCAACACAACAGGAACCTGTAGAGCTGCCATTCTCTCTTTCTAACCGAAGGAAGAGGATAAAAGAGCAAAAGTTGTTCTTACCAGAACTGGGTGTTGTCAGTATTTTACATTTCAGCTGCCCCGATTCGTGTTTAGTGCTGTTTTGACTGTGTTTCTTCAGTCATTTAGAAGATTTACGATTTAAAGAATTTTATTTTATGTGTACATGTACTTTGCTTGCATGTATGTGTGTGACCATGTGTTGTGCACATGGATGTCTGAAGAAAGCTTCAGATTCCCTGGAGCTGGAGTTAGATAGAGACTGTTGAAAGCTGCAGTGGGTGCTAGGGATTTAACCCAGGTCCTCTGGGAGAGGACAGCCAGTGCTCTTAACTGATGAGCTGTCTCTCTAGCTCTACTGTCATCGGTTTGCAATGTGTACACCTGCTAAGAAACGCTTGACTAGCATGTCTCTGCACTTCTTTTTTGCCTTTGCTTTTTGGCCACATCTTGTTTTCACATGTACATTGCTATATCAGGAATTGAATTGGTCTTAATAATAAAAACCCGAGTGAGATATAGAGGCTAATGCTGAAAGAGCAGAGAAGCAGAGCAGCCAGCCACTAGTTCTTACCTCTACCAAATCCTCAGACCACATGGGCGATCCTGTCTCTAGGAATCCTTAGGATGAATGCTCTGACTGAATGCTAAGCTCCTGTCTCCTCCCACCTAACATTCCTCTCTCCACCCAGCCATATGTCTTCCTGTCTCCACCTCCCTAGTGCTGGGATTAAAGGCATGTGGCTCCATGAACTAGGATTAAAGGTGTGAGCCACCACCGCCTGGCTCTGTTTCTCTTTGCAACTGAATCTATCTAGTGTGGCCTAGGATGGCGTTGACCTCACAGAGATCCATCTCCCTTTGCCTCCTGAGTGCTGAGATTAAAGGTGTGCACCACACTGCCTGGTTTCTATAGCTAACTAGTGGCTAACTCTGCCCTCTGATCCTTGGGCAGGCTTTATTTGTTATAGCACATACAAAACATCACCACACATTGTTATTTTTGATTGAATACCAGACATTGTATGTGGAAAACTGTGGCAAGCTTTTGAGGTCTAGCTGGTGCAGTCTTTCTCTGGAGAGTCTTTATTTTTGATTCTGTGTCATATTAGCTTAATCAAGTTAGGGACTGAAGGTCTGAAGCTGAGCTTTGCTCCATCTCAAGCCTATTGCCAGTTCACCTTGGTTCCTCCGGGTACCAGTGGACACTCCTTGGAGGTCTGTGAATTCCAGATTGTTGTTTACTTGTGCTGTGAGTGGACAGGAAGTTGTCTCGCATCCACTGCCATTTGAGTTGCCAGGTCGCTAGGGAACCCCTTTCCTGGGATTTGTGCTCTGCAATTTTTACAGCTGTAAAGACTCTTGCTTGGTTTGATCAATTGCTATTTCTTTTTGAGGTTCTAATTTGTTTGCCTTTCTTCCCTAATGGCTTATATATCTTTAGTGTTTGGCAAAGAACCTGGAGTAAAACCATTAACCTCATAATAATGTTAGCTCCAGATACTTCAGTCTCTGTTCAGACTCCAGGTGTGTCAGGGCAAAGATAGAAACAGACATCTTCATGGAGAGTTTTAACCCCAAGACCCTATGTAAACATTTTGACCCAGAATCTGACCTCTTTAGTGCCTTGTGCTTGTGCTGGCTCCAAGACTAGCCCATAGCAAAACGTATTAAAATTGCTTTAGAGAGCTCGGGGAAAGTCAGCTCTCTCTGTGCACAGCTTTATTCAGGAAATGCCTTTTTCTTATTCAGTGGCTTCTAGGGAGCAAAAGTTAATCATTAATTTTTTATTTTATTGGGCTGTCATCTATGGCAAAACAGGTTGTAGAAGCAGCCTGGCATGCTTTGTACACAAAGTCCCCAAAGAAAATAAGGTGTTTGGCCGTCTTCCATGAGGATCAGTTTAGTTTGCTTATTTGTGTGCATCTGTCCATCTGCCCATCTGTTAGTCCTCTGTGGGTGCTTTCAGAGCACCGGCCCAGAAAATCCAAAGTGTGGCAGTTTGCTGTGATAATATCTTAACCACATAAAGTATACATGTTCCAAAAATATAATTTGTATTTTTTGTCCTCTTTTGCTTACGTCTAGGCCCCGTATTATCTGTGATAGTGCGTAGTGCTCTAAAAAAAAAAAATGTAGAGCTAAAAAAAGAAAAGTAGATTATTTAATGTTCTGATTTCCTACCCCTGCTTAGTTGCTATGGCTACCAGGTACCTTGCTGATGTGCAGCTGATGATGTGATGGGAAAGTGTGATTTGTAGCATTTTTCTGATTCGAGGAGGAGCACAGTTGCATCTAGATGGGGTTGGTTGGTTGGTTGTTCTGAGATAAGATACAGAATCTCATTCGGTAGCCCAGGCTGACCTTAAAGTAAAATCCTCCAGCTTTTGCTGTGATTTCAGGAATGTGCCATCATGCCTGGCTCAGACAGCCAACCATCCCCTGCCCTACCCCCAGGAGGAGAGTTCTAGCCTTGGGATCGCCAGGATAACTTGTGTTTTCTAATTCTACCCTGAACAACAGTGTAATGCATCTCAACTCACAACGTGCCTAAGCTTCTTTATGTATAGGTTAGAAATTAGAGTACCCACCTGATGAAGTTGTTGAGCGATTAGATGTGTTCATTATGAAACACTTTCCATTTTTGTGTCTCAAAAATATTGTTTTTCTATTGTTAAGCTGTGGTTTGATTCTCTAATTGGAATGTTGCTTGCGTCTGCCAGCAGAGATACTGGGGAATGTTGGCCTGGGGAAGCAAAGGGGAAGACAAATATACTTATGAATACCAGTTGTTTGCTATTCTCACCCCCTTGTCTTCAGTTGGCACACTCCTTACAATACAAGCCAAGCTCATGCTTCCATGCTTGTGACAGTCCAGTGCAAACACGGTATGCCCAGACACATTCTTCCTCTCTTGCCTGCCAAGGCTTAGCCAGAGATTCTGTCCACATGGGCTTTGATCATAGAATATTCTGTATAGCTCTGGGTGGATGAGGAATGTGTGTTTTTCTCTGGCATGTTTTGAGGTGGTAGGGATTGGTCAGGGACGTTATAAGCCCATCCATTCTACCTTCTGTGACATGAAATGTTTGTACTTTGCTTGCTTCTAAGGACTCCTCTTTGAGCTCTCACCTATCTGTACGTGGCACAAGAAGTGAACTGGGACACCTACCTGTTTTCTGCTCTGAGATCAGCATGAATAGATCTGTGCTGGCTTAGTAGCCGTGCCCAGACACTTCTTCACGATTGCTTGATTGGTGCAGAGCTTAGACTGGCTTTATAATAAACCCTTCCACGGCCTCCTGCCACTGCTTGCGGAACAAAACCACACGCTGCTGACCATCTTTTAGTCTTCCTCTGCCTGCACGATGTCTTACCCTATCCAGACCCCATCCACAGACTCAGCTGTTCATCAAGCATACACTGAGTACCTTTCTACACTAGAAACAGGAAGTTGCTTTGGAATTTTTGCCTGCTAGAAGACTTTTATTCATGTGTCTTGGTGAGAACATTCTGGAATGTGAGAGTTCAAAATGAAAAAGTGTGGTTGTGTTAATACAGTTCACTGATGAACAACTCGAACTACAAAGATGTTTAGTGAGTGCCAAGGGCAAACCAAGGTGGTTGCACTGTTGGCTTCTTGGGGCTTTCAAGAAAATAATTTTCAGAGTGTAGAAGGATATATGGGAGGATTTGAAGGGATGAAAGGTAAGAGAGAATCGTAATTAAATTATAATCTCAAAAATTAAGAAATCATTGTAACTTTGTCCTAGTAGAAGCCGGAAATCCTGCTGGAGGAAGTGCTCATGGGTATCCACTGCCCTTGGTCACTGTGGTTCAGGGGTGGGGCTTTTCATCCAGCACAAAGGACCTGCTGAAGCACAGAAGTCAGTGCAAATGTATAGAGTTCCGGTATTTAGCACCTTTGACTACATTTCTAGTGTGCTATAGGGTAGGAGGCTTCTCAAGTGGAAAGGCTGAATACTGTTTCTAATGCTGAGAAGGGGCATTTGTTTCTACTTCATCTTTAAAGTACCATCTCAAACACTCACATTGCAACTTCCTGAGCAGGGAGCAGAACCCTGAACTGTGCCCTCGCTGCCTTCTTTATTAGGGAGATCAGCCATGCAGGACTCGCTGAGAGCCCTGAAAGCTATGATCCTGCAGCCTCTTGCTAAAAACCTCCTGAGCAAGAGCAACTCTCCACCACCTGAAGAACATTGCTCTATGAACCCTTCTGTTTAAGGTACTCTGGCCAACCAAAAAAATTTCTGCTGGAACATCATTCTTCCAGTTCTCATTTTGCTTTTTCTCTTGACATGGAAGCTTTTCAGATTCCTGAAGGCAGTCTTAGTCTTACGTTTTTGGAGGTATATATACTTTTTTCTTCTGTACTGTATCTAGGGTAAGTTACAGTTGGGGCAATGCAGTTACCTTCTTCCAAACAACACTAGTGAGGATAAAAATGTCCAGAACACATACAGAAGCACACTGAATTGCTTGGAATTTTTTTTTTAGGATATTTATTTATTTATTTATTTAGTTTGTTGTTGTTATTGTTGTTTGTTATTTATTTTTAGGTGTTGAAAAAAATTTCCGCCTCCTCCCCGTTTCCCATTTCCCTTAAGGATTTAAAATTTGGGGAAATTTTAGTACACATTTTGAAGTACCTTGGAGGTAGAATCTATGTGTGAATATGAAATGCTTCCGTATCATATGTAGCTTATACCTGAAGGTGATTTTAAATACTATTTTAAACAATTTTGTATATTAGATAGCTTATGCAATTGAACGATCAGACGATCAGACTTTCAGCATACTGATACTTGAAGTGGGTGGTTTTGTTTTGTTTTGTTTTTAACCTGGGGACAGCTTTGGGCAGAGGTGCTCGGCCTGTAGCAGCTTTTCTTTCAATGATTATCTCCAGCAAATATGGCTGTTTGTGAGTGGAGACTTTGTATCCCCACCCCCTTATGGGATAATTAGAAATGTACATAGAATTTCTTTTGACTAATCACTTAGGGTCTTTAGAGAGTGACTTACAAATTATGTTTCTTGCTTCAGTCTCCTCAATAACAAGACTTGTTTGAGCTTTCTTTTTCATAGTAAATGACACTTGATAGATAGTGCTACCAGTGTTGGATGAGAGAGCAGAGTTTTTCAGTGGGTGATTTGTTGTTCTCAGTGATATTGTTTCTGCTGCACTCAGTAACAACTGTGCTTAAGTAATGGAGTAGAGAGGTCAGTAGCTGTGTCTCCATTTGCAGTGTTCAAAATGCTACAAGGCCAGTGGTGAGTCATCTCATCCTTGTTGGGCTTAGCCCTTCATCTGTTGTCCTGGTTGTTTTTGTCAACATGACACAAGCTAGAGTTATCTGGAAAGAGAAATCCCAATTGAGAAAATGCCTCTATCATATTGACCTGCAGGCAAGTCTGTGAGATTTTTTAAAAAGTGATGATTGATGTGGGAGGGGCCAGTATACCCTGATCAGGGGATCCTGGGTTGTGAGCAGGCAGAGTGAACCGTGGCGACTCCCTCCCCTAGATGTCCCTCAGTGCTGGAGTGTGATCTGAGAGTTATAAGTAAAATAAGCCCTTTCTTCCTCATGTTGCTTTTGGTCATGGTGTTTTATCACAGAATAGAAGCCCTAACTAAGGGGCTGGAGAGACGGCTCAATGGTTAAGAACACTAGCTGCTCTTCCAGAGGATCTGGGTTCAATTCCCAGCACCCACATGGCTGCTCACAACTGTCTGTAATTCCAGTTCCAGGGTATCTAACACTTTTACACCAATTCACCTAAAATAAAGTTAAGTAAATTTAAAAAAAGAGAGAGAGAAGAAACCTTAACTAAGGTATCTATAAATTGCCTTAAGGATGTATCTAGCTGTTCTTAAGGAACAAGCAATGTGGGCAATCATTACTGCTGGTTGATAAAGTAGACAAGCATTGAAGATGCTACAGCTGATGGTCAAGCAGTTGGGAGGATAGCTTTGAAATGATTCAGGTAGATACATGTATTCAGGTCTGTATACATGTATGTAGTAGCTTTGGGGAAAGAGGATGAAATCCTTTGATTCTGACCCTGCTCTCTGAAAGAAAAAGAACAACAACAACAAAGATCCAGCATTGTTATCTTGCATGAAAAAGAAAGACTATAGCTGGGGGGTGGGGGTGGGTATCCTGTTTTTGTGGCAAAGTTACAGACTCAGCAAAGGCACTCAGCAAAAGAGAACTAATTATCATTTCTAAGGACCCCCCCAGGGAGAACATTTCCTTTAACCAAATTCTTCCCCCTTCAGCACCTCTTAATGGTATTTCTCTGCAACATTATTGGGCACTTGGTCTGAGCTAGTGGGAAGCACCAGGATCACAGGCCTTGGCCCACAAAGAGTGAGCCTCATAATTCCTGATTGTGGATCCTTAGCGTTCATGAGGCATTGGGTAGCTTTGTTCCATGGATGCCTTAGAAGCTGGAGCCAAAGCCCAGGTATGTAGTGTGGGGCGATCAGGCCTGCTTTCCCTCCCACCTGGCTCCCACATGGTTAGCTTTGCACCCGAAATAACAACACACAAATTTTTTGAGTGTCTTTTTTCTAAATTTTGTTTTATTGAGCTATATATTTTTCTCTGCTCCCTTCCCTCCCTCTGCCCTCCCCTTCTGCCCACTCCCATGATCCCCATCTTCCAGTTTACTCAGGAGATCTTTTATTTTTCTAATTTCCATATAGATTAGATTCATGTATGTCTCTCTTACGGTCCTTATTGTTGTCTAGGTTCTTTGGGATTATGAATTGTAGGCTGGTTTTTCTTTGCTTTATGTCTAAAAGCTACTTATGAGTGAGTACATATGATATTTGTCTTTTTGGGTCTGAGTTACCTCACTCAATGTAATATTTTCTAAATCTATCCATTTGCACACAAATTTCAAGATGTCATGTTTTTCTGCTGTATAGTACTCCATTGTGTAAATGTATCACAATTTCCTTATCCATTCTTTGGTCAAGGAACATTTAGGTTGTTTCCAGGTTCTGGCTATGACAAAACAATGGTGCTATGAACATAATTGAACACATGTCCTTGTGGCACAATTTAGCATCCTTTGGGTATATACCCAAAAGTGGTTTTGCTGGGTTTTAAGGAAAGTTGTTTCCTGTAACATGAAAGGGGCCAGGCTTGTTTTGTTGGGGTTTTCTGTCCCGCCCAGTACTCTACAACTGTTTATCCCCAAAGAAAATCACACATAGGTCTCCATAAATTATAAGCTGATTGGCCCATTAGCTCTGTCCTCTCACTGGCTAACTCTCACATCTTGATTAACCCATTTTTCTGATCTACGTTAGCCATGTGGCTCAGTACCTTTTACCAGTGGGGCAGATCACATCCTGCTGCTTCAGTGGTCTGGGCAGGAGTGGGAGGAATCAGCTTCCTCCTTCCCAGAATTCTTCTTTTTTCATTATATCATTTCTACTTCTTGTCTAGTTTTCCTACCTATATTTCCTGCCTGGCCAATCAGCGTTTATTTATAACATGATTGACAGAATATAGACAATTCTCCCGCACCAGTTTCCTAATTTTCTGAGAAATCACCATGCTGATATCTAAAGGGGCTGTACCAGTTTGCACTTCCACCAGCAATGCAGGAGTGTTCCTTTTACTCCACAACCTCTCTAGCATAAGTTGTCATCAGTGTTTATGATCTTGGCCATTCTTACAGGTGTAAAATGGGATCTCAGAGTTGTTTTGATTTGCATTTTCTGATGGCTAAGGATGCTGAGTATTTCCTTAAGTGTGTTTTTCAGCCATTTTAGATTCCTCTGTTGAGAGTTCTATGTTTAGGTCTGTACCCTATTTTTTTATTGGATTATTTATTCTTTTGATTCCCAATTTCTTGAGTTCTTTGTATATTTTGGAGATCAGCCCTCTGTCTGATATGCGGTTGGTAGAGATCTTTTCCCATTCTGTAGGCTGCCTTTTTGTCTTGTTGACCATGTCCTTTGCTTTACAGAAGTTTCTCAGTTTCAGGAAGTCCCATTTATAAATTGTTTCTCTTGGTGACTGTGCCACTGTGATTATATTTAGGAAGTGGTCTCCTGTGCCAATGTGTTCAAGTGTACTTCCCACTTTCTGTTCTATGAGGTTCAGTGTGGCTGTTTTTATATTGAGGTCTTTGATCCATTTGGATTTGAGTTTTGTTCATGGTGATAGATATGGATCTATTTTCATTCTTCTACATGTTGATATCCAGTTATGCCAGCACCATTTGTTGAATATGCTTTCTTTTTTACATTTTATATGTTTTGCTTTTTTGTCAAAAATCAGGTACTCATAGGTGTGTGAATTGATATCTGGGTCTTTCATTCGGTTCCATTGGTCCTCCTGTCTGTTTTTATGCCAATACCAGATTGTTTTCAGTACTGTAGCTCTATAGGGTTTGAAGTCATGGATTGTGATGTCTCCAGAAGTTCCTTTACTGTACAGGATTGTTTTGGTAATCCTGGGTTTTGCTTTTCCATATGAAGTTGAATATTGTTCTTTCGAGGTCTGTAAAGAATTTTGCTGGGATTTTGATGGGCATTGCATTGAATCTGTAGATTGCTTTTGGTAAGGTTGCCATTTTTAGTATGTTAATTCTACCTACCTAAGAGCATGATGTCTTCTTCAATTTCAGGGCTTCCACTTGTTTGGTTAGAGTTACTCTGAGGAATTATGTGCTATTTGTGGCTAATATGAAGGGTGATATTTCTCTGATTTCTTTATCAGTCAATTTATCATCTGTGTAAAGTAGGGCTATTGATTTTTTTTGAGTTAATCTTGTATCCTGCTACATTACTGAAGGTATTTATGAGTTGTAGAATTTACTTGGTAGAGTTTTTGGGGTCGCTTATGTAAACTATATCATCAGCAAATAGTCAAAGTTTGACTTCTTTTCTGATTTGTATCCCCTTGACCTCCTTTTGTTGTCTTATTGCTCTAGCTAGAACCTCAAGAACTATATTGAATAGATATGGAAGAGTGGACAACCTGGTCTTGTTCCTGATTTCAGTTGGAATTGCTTTGAGTTTCTCTCCATTTTGTTTGATGTTGGCTGTTGGCTTGCTGTATATTGCCTTTATTATGTTTAGGTATGTTCCTTGTATGCTCGCTCCAAGACCTTTATCATGAAGGAGTGTTGTATTTTGTTCAAAGGCTTTTTTAGCATCTAATGAGATGATCATATGTAGGTTTTTTTTTTATTCAGTTTGTTTATATGGTAGATTACACTGACAGATTTTTATATGTTGAACCATCCCTGAATCTCTGGGATGTAACTGATGTGATAAGGTAGATGATTTTTATGATGTGTTCTTGGATTTGGTTTGCCAGTGTTTTACTGAGTATGTTTGCATTAGTTTTCATGAGTGAGATTGGTCTGTAATTCTCTTTCTTAGTAATGTCTTTGTGTGGTTTGGATATCAGGGTTATTGTAGCCTCATAAAAACAGTTTGGCCATATTTCTTCTGTTTCTGTTGTGTGGAACAATTTGAGGAGTATTGATATAAGTTCTTTGAAAATCTTGTATAATTCTGCACTGAAACCATCTGTTCCTGGGCTTTTTTTTTTGTTTGTTTGGGAGACTTTTTTGATTATTTCCTTGGCAGTTATATGTCTATGTAATTTGCTTATCTGGTCTTGATTTAATTTTAGTAAGTGATATTTATCCAGAAAGTTGTCCATTTCCTTTAAGAGTTCCAATTATGTGGAGTACAAGTTTTCAAAATATGACCTAATGATTCTCTGGATTTCCTCCATGTTTGTTGTTATGTTCCCCTTTGTATTTCTGATTTTGTTAATTTGGATATTCTCTCTCTGCTTTTTGGTTAGTTTGGATAAAGGTTTGTTTATTTTGTAGATTTTCTCGAAGAACCAACTCTTTGTCTCATTGATTCTTTGTATTGTTTTCTTTGATTCTATATTGTTGATTTCAGCTCTCAATTTGATTAGTTTTGCCATGTTCCTCCTGGGTGAGTTTGCTTCTTTTTGTTCTAGAATTTTCAGATGTTTTGTTAACTCAGTAGTATGCGATTTTTCCAGTTTCTTTATGTAGGCATTTAGTGCTATGAGCTGTGTTCTTAACACTGCTTTCATTGTGTCCCATAAATTTGGGTATGTTCTGTGGTCATTTTCATTGAATTTTAGGAAGTCTTTAATTTGTCCCTTTATTTCTTCTTTGATCCATTGATGATTTAGGTGAGCATTGTTAAATTTCCATTTGATTGTGGACTTTCTAAAATTAGCGTTGCTGTTGAATTCTAATTTTAAGCCATGGTGATCCGATAAGATACATGGGGTTATTCCATTTTTTTTTCATCTTTTGAGGTGTGCTTTGTCCTCAGTATGTGGTCAGTTTTTGAGAAAGTTCCATTAGGTGCTGAGAAAAGGTATATTCTTTTATGTTTGGATGGAATGTTCTATAGATGTCTGTTAAGTCCATATGAGTCATAACATCTGTTCCCTATTTCTCTTTTAATTTTTTGACAGACCTGTCCAGTGGTGAGAGTGGGGTGTTAAAGTTTCCCACTATTAGTGTGTGTAGTTTAATGTGTGATTTAAGCTTTATTCGTATTTCTTTTAAATATGAAGGTGCCCTTGTATTTGGGGCATAGATGTTCAGTATTGAGATTTCCTTTTGAAGAATTTTTTTTCCTGTGACTAATATGAATTGTCCTTTCTTGTATCTTTTGATTGAGTTTAGTTTGAAGTCTATTTTGTTAGATATTAGGATAGCTACACCAGCTTGTTTCTTAGGTCCATTTGATTAAAAACAATTTTCTCAATCCTTTACTCTGAGCCAGTGTCTGTCTTTGAGGTTGAGATGTGTTTCTTATATGCAAGAGAAGGATGGATTCTGTTTTCATATCCAGTCTGTAGCCTGTGTCTTTTTATAGGTGAGTTAAGTCTATTTATGTTAAGGGATATTAATGACCAGTGATTACTAGCTCCTGTAATTTTAGTTTTCATTGTTGGTGGTGTTATTGTGTGTGTTTTCCTCCCTTCTTTGGTTTTTGATGCTGTGAGATCATCTATTGTCTGTGTTTTCGTGAATATAGCCAACTCCCTTGGGTGGGAGTTTTTCTTACTGTGGAGGGCTCGGTTTGTAGCTAGGTATTGGTTAAATATGGTTCTATCATAGAATATCTTGTTTTATCTCTCTATGGTGTCTGTCTACTGTTGGGTATATGGCATCTGTGGTCGCTTAATATCTGCAAAATGTTTGACCAGGACCTTCTGGCTTTTATTGTTTCCTTTGAGAAGTCCGGTGTAATTCTGATAGGACTGCCTTTATATGTTACTTGACCTTTTTCCATTGCAGTTCTTAATATTCTTTCTATATTCTTTATGTTAATGTTTTGATTATCATGTAGTGAGGGAACTTTTTTTTGATCCAGTCTATTGGTGTTCTGTAAGCTTCTTGTACTTTATATGCATATCTTTCTTTAGGTTGGGAAATTTTTCTTCTATGATTTTGTTGAATATATTATCTATGCTTTTAAGTTGGACTTATTTTCCTTCTTCTATCGCTATTATTCTTAGGTTTAGTCTTTTCACAGTGTCCCATATTTCCTGGTTATTTTGTGTTTGGTTTTGGTTAGATTTAATGTTTCCTTTGACCGATAAGCCTGTTTCCTCTATTGTATCTTCAGCACTTGAGATTCGCTCTTCCATCTCTTGTATTCTGCTGTTTTTGCTTGCATTTGTGGTTCTTGGTTGTTTTCTCATGATTTATGTTTCTATAATTCCCTTGGCTTGTTTTTCTTTATTGTCTCTATTTTGGTTTTCTAGTCTTGAATAGTTTCTTTCATCTGTTTGATTGCTTAGTCTTAGTTTTCTTTAAGGGATTTGTTGATTTCTTCCAATTTTTTGTTTGTTTTTTCTTCCATTTTTTTGAGGGAATTTTTCATTTCTTCTTTAAGGGCCTCAAACATTCTCCTAAAGTTAGTTTTTAGGTCATTTTCTTCTGCTTCATCTATATTTGGTTGTTCAAGTCTTGCTGTTATAGGGCCACTTGTTTATATTGGTGTCATGTCTACCCATCTTTTCCTCTGAGTGGTATCGTTGGTGATCAATCTTCCAGGTGCCAGTGAATCCAAGACTCAGATGGCTGCTCCTCGTGGTGCAGTCAGAGCTATGGTTCCAGTCATGTTGGAGGTCACTCCGTGTTCCTGGAGGTTGCTCAGCCCTCCCCGCGTTTACTCTGCTCCTGTGGAAGTCATTGCCTTGGTCCTGCTCCAGCAGAGGTCGCTGGCTCAGACCTGCTCCTGTGGAGGTCTCTGACTCGGGCCTGTTCCCACAGATGTCCCTGGCTTGGGTCTGTTTCTGTGGAGGTCCCTTGCTTGGGTCCGGTCTCCCAGAGGTCTCTGGCTCGGGCCTGCTCCCTCAGAGATCCCTAACTGGCACCCAGTCCTACAGAATTCTCTGGCTTGGACCTGCTCTCTTGACAGTAGCTCCCTTGTACCTATGGGGTACCATCTTAACTCTGCATTGTAGGCCCAATTGCTTCTACCAGATTTGTCATCTCTGTGGGCCTGCTAACCATCTTTTTGTACTTGGGACAGTGGATTGATGTTTTTTTCTCACCCAAAATGCTATAGTATCTTAGCTTCCAATTTTTCAATAGAATGCCTTTTCTTCATTCTTTGACAGTTTCATACATGTAAACAATATATTTTGATCATGTTCATTCTTTTGGCATTTCTGGGATCCCGAACCCTCATCCCATCATGTGAGTGCCCTCTTCCCAAGTAACTCAGTGGGTAACTTAGAGCTACACTGAGTTCTAGAGTGCCATGGTCATGCCATATCCAAAAGACAGCATTTCACACCAGTCCTCCCATCCTCTGACTCTTTGTGCCTCTCATTTATAATGTTTCCTAAGTCTTTGGTGTGGGAGGCAGGGGTGTTGGTATAGGTGTTCCACTTAGGATTGAACAATAAATAGTCACTTATTCTCAACACGTTTGTCAATCCCTATTTTTTTTTCTACATTTTTAGTTAGAGCTTTATTTTATCCCTCTCAGTAGTCAACAAATATTAGCATATGTATAGATTCTGGCCTAGAAAATAACTTTTCTTTATAGTTTTTCATGTATGAGTCAACTTATATTCATGGACATTTTCCCTTGACTACTGAAGAACTAACCAAAAGTGAAATCATTACAGAAAACAGCCGTGTCTTTCAGCTAGAAGCAGTACTCATCTGGGTTTTATGTAACCACTAGAAATCCTCCTATAGTCTAGGTTGAGCCCATTTCTGGATATTTAGACTGCCTTTTGGAGTTCGGGGACTTTGGACCTAACAGCATCTGTATCCACCTACATAGCTGAGGATGGTAAAATCTATTTTGGTTTGCTGTGTGTGTGTGTTGCTTACGATGGAATCTAAGGTCTCATATATGCTTGAAAAAGCAGTCTACCACCGAACTGTACATGTATCCAGCCCTGTATTTTGCGTTAAACAAAATCGTGTAAATTTGAATAGTAGTTTTGTTGAGAATGAAGTCAAAGAGGCTATGCTTTGTGTTGATAAAGGTTTCTTCTCTCTGAAGTAGAGTGCTTCCTTAAGCACATGCATGCAAGTGCTCAATTATGTATGTTTGCATGCATCTATCTATCTATCTATCTATCTATCTATCTATCTATCTATCTATCTATCTATCTTCTATCTATCTAATCTGTATATCATCTTTCTCTTTTTCCTTCCCTATCTACATACACACACACACACACACACACACACATATACACACACACATCATATTCTCAAAGTCTTTCTAATGATGTGAACATAGGACTATGGTCTTGGAAACATTATTCATGATTATTCTTGGAGTGGAGTGGAGAGAGGTTCTGACTTCACACTGGCTTTTGAACATTATTTGTAGTCTGGACTTAATTCCAGCTTTTCTGGTCCCCAGACTTGTTGCTGTTTGCTGGACTCTTAAGTGTTATTTCAAACACAAAATATGAAGGGCTACTTACTTCCTTGTAGTAATATTTTATCACAAACCACATATGTTAGATCAGGAAGTGTTATGAATATGTAAGACAATTTAGGAGGCATGAATTGCTGTGTCATGCAGTGCCTCTTTTCAAAAGCAAGCGAGAGCTAGTAAATTATGCCTACAGTTTCTATGATTTTGAGACTTGAAAATTGGATTCCTGGTTTTCTTGCCTTTTTGGTCTCTTATTTCTATTAAGTCATTATTAAAATTACTGACTAGGCAAATTGCTGTTGTTTTTTAAATCTGAAACCTAACTTGTTAAGGAATGATGAAGTGACAATATGTCACTTTCCATTTCTCTAGCTCACTTGTAGTGCCTTCCCACTGCCACACCATGACTCATTTGTTCTTTCCCTCAAGGATCTGGAAATGAAGCTTGATGAGAAAATAGAACAGTCAAATTACGCTTTCTTCTTAATCAGGTTATGCTGCAAACTTTTTTTGATGTGGCTCTGTAGACTCATTTTTAGTGCAGGTACATGTATGTCACACATCACTCTGGTGTGAGTTCATGGAGGAGGCCCTTGGTATCACCAAGTTATGCATTCAAGATTCCCATCAACTACCCACTGAAAAATTTGAAAAATTGTACCAAAAACCAACCAGACCTTTTTGCTGTCATGATTTCCTAAACCATGTTGTATAGTAGAGCTTTGCATAGTGACCGTGTACCATTAGAAATTATAAATAATCTAGAGATGTTGCAGAATACATAGCAGGATGTGTAGATTATCTGCTAGGAGTGCTTCATTTGGCATAAGGGATGGAACACTGTGTGGATTTGAGTCTTCCAACCAGTCCCCTCCAGATCCTGAGGAATGTTTGTGTTTTCATCTGTCTATCAGAATCTACCAATGCCACAGTTGTATGTAAGGTTTTGGGCATTTGTAGATATCCTTTACCTCACAAGGGTTGCAGATATTTTAAAAGTAAAAGCAAGGGCTGGAGAGATGGCTCAGTAATTAAGAGCATTGCCTGCTCTTCCAAAGGTCCTGAGCTCAATTCCCGGCAACCACATGGTGGCTCACAACCATCTGTAATGAG
>NW_004949099.1:22103942-22105568 GCF_000317375.1 Microtus ochrogaster | reverse complement strand
TCTGGTGCCCTCTTCTGGCCTGCAGACATACACACAGACAGAATATTGTATACATAATAAATAAATAAATATTTTTTTTAAAAAAAGTAAAAGCAAGTGAAAACACCTAGGCACACACAAATGTGTGTCTATTTAATCACATGTAGGAAAGAAGCATACCGTGGATGTTGGAAGCATTTTGTTTTAAAGCTGGATCTTGTTTTAAGTCCGTACTCAGCCACCCACTAATTGAACAGACTGAAGCAGGTTTTTAATGCATTTACTCAGCTTCCTTGTGTGTCAGTGATGAAGTGGTAGTATGGGCTGATGGCGTGGCTCGGAGGGTGAAGGTTTTGCCACCAAACCTGATGCCTGTCCTTGATTCCTTTGTTGTGGAAGGAGAACAGCCTCCTCACGCTTTTCCTCTGGCCTCCATGTGTGCCACAGAAAGGGGCACTTTAAAATCTTATTTCTACAAAGACCAAAACCAGCCTTGATCATAAATCACACTGCAGATGGAAAGAAGCATCTTCAGGGTGAGCTGGACAGATGGCATCCCTGGGCAGCCCCCACCAGGACAAGGAACTGGAACCACAGGGTCCATCTAGTCTGAGCTCTGACCCTCACTCTTGGTCTTAAGTTTCCTCATTTGTTAAGTTCAAGTGCTTCGAAGGGGCCCTCTGAGGTCCTGGCTCCATCCCCATTTCATGGGAGCTCATACATACACCCTTGGATACATCCAAAGTTGTTTCATTGCCTTGCTTACCTATACATGCCCACATAAACAATAAGTAAATAAATGTCATTGAAAAAGTGAAGAAATAGTAGTGCTTTTCTAGGTTATTGGGAGGTTTCCATGGTACTTTGAAGAAAATGTGTAGTGTAGAGGCTGGTATGTAGTAAGCAGTTCATAAATGCTAATTAAAACTAGTGTTTGGGATGTAATCAAAGTTTTAAAGAAATATTTGTAAGCCACAATACACCTTACTCTAAAATCTAATACATGGAGGAGCTTTTCTCTGGCCCCTTTTAGAAATGTGGAGGAGAGCTATGCCATCTGGTAGCATGCAGTTATAAATAACACTTCTTCCCATGGCCAGCCTCCACTTCATACCCAGCACAGGAAGTAAACACTGCATCTCATCAACTGAGTCGGTGCCCAGAAGTGGGCACTTAGCACTTACCCACTTTCAGACCGTCCAAGTAAAATCATGGTACGTTTTAAGTAGTTCCTTGAAAATAATGTTTAAGTTAAACTACCATTTGGTGTAAGTTAATTGCCATCTTCTCCCTTAACTTGCTGATAAAGTATCATGCAGAACACAGAAGGGCGCCTGAGAATGTGTTAAGTCCTTAGGAAAACTGACTTGTTTATCCTTTTCACTTTAAGGGATGCTTAGAACCCTGTCTGACCTTGCTTGCAGGACTGAGGCTCTCAGTGCTTTCTGCAAAGTAGAAGTGATTGGCTCTGGAGCAGGTATTTAAGCCAACGTAGCTGGTACCCTGTGATATTGGTGGTTTGGTTTGGGTTCACCTGGAAGTCACCTTTTAAAAAAGTGTATGCAGCACTCAGGATGCAGAGGCAGGCGGATCTCTGTGAGTTCAAGACCAGCCTGGTCTACAGAGCTAGTTCCAGGACAGGCTCCA
>NW_004949099.1:22084764-22103842 GCF_000317375.1 Microtus ochrogaster | reverse complement strand
AAAAAAAAAAAAAACAAAAAAAAGTGTATGCATTGTTTACAGTGGAGAAACTGATTTCTCTATATTTAGTGTGCCTATCACTGGTGTTGGGTAGACAAGGGTGTGCTGTACAGCATCTCCCCAGCTTTCTGAGCTGGAGAAGCACCTGCACATTCGGAGACATAGTCCACAGAGCAGAGTGCAGCTTTGCATAGATGGTGGAAACATAGTGTCCTTGGTACAGAAATCCATGGGACTTGTTTTCTCTCAGCAATGGCTGCCTCTGTATTTAGGCTTCCTGGGTTTTAGCACTTAGAAACTTCATATCCATAATTTTAAAATTGCCTCTCATTTACTACAGTGTGTGTGGGTATGCTGCTGGAAAGTTTAGAGCCTTAAATTACTTTTTTGGAGCCTGGCTCCACTTTTCTTCTCTTTCTCCTAACTGGTAGTTGTTGGGAGTGGCTACAAAAGTTGAAACCCTTACTGAGGCATTTTAAAGAAGGTTGTGGTTGCTTATCTCCCATTTCTGGAAGAATGGATAGAAAGTTCTCTGGAGGCTGTGAAACAACTTGGGATGATGGGATAGGCACTGTCTAAGGCTGTGTCTACAAGTTCCCATGACATGGTCGTGAAGGCGGGACCTCAGAGTGTCCCTCTGCAGCTCTTTCATTTCACAAATGAGGGGACTCCAGACCGAGAGTGAGAGTCAGAGCCCAGGCTAGACCCTGGTGGTCCCAGTTCTTGTGCTGTCTGCCTGGGAGTGCCGTCTGTCTTGCTCACCTTGAGGATGTCTCTGGTTACTTCCTATCTGCGGTATGTTTTAAGACTAAGACTGACTTTGTTGTTTTGTACAAATAAGATTTTTAAGGTGACCCTTTCCATCTTTTGTCTGTTTGTTTCTGGCCTTTATTCCCTTCATTTGCCAAATCCCAAATCTCTGGCTAACAGTTATTTCACGGACATTTAAGTGTAGCGTAGTCACTGTGGAGTCAGTAAATGGCTGTTGACATCCCCAGTCTCAGATGCTGGTGAATGCTCATATAAATCGGGGAGCAGAACAAAGCTTGTGCTGTCAAGGTACAGCTTTATACTTGCAGAAATAAAGGGCGAAGTGCTGTGAGGTGGGAAATGCTGGTATGTCTCATTTTTCCTTGTCACTTGTCATAGCGGCCATCACTGCCGCTTCCTCCTTTTCCTCTTTCTTCTCTCATCCCCGTTCTCATTTTTCCCTCTCCTTTTTCTCTTCTTTGTTTGGAGATGGGGTTTCATCATATATCCCCATCTGACGTCGAACTTGCTATGTTCAGGCTGTCTGCAAATTTGAAGTCTTCCTGGTTCTGTCCTAATTCTGTGATTACAGACATGTGCCACCACGTAGGTGGTTCTGATACCACTTCAGACATCAAATCATGTGTGTGCGTATGTGTATTTTTTCCCCTGACATGAAACACGTCATTTTATCACACCAGTTCTCCCACACCAGTGGATAATCAGCTCATTAGTTTAACATTAACTGTAACTCTGGGCCTTAGCACAGACCCCACAGATTAAGATCTTAGTCTTATAAGGTCGTCCCCATTCCAGGTATAGCCTGAAATAAGGCACCCAGGTGACTCAGGCTTCCTTTGGCCCCTGTAAATGTTTAATTCATTACTATGGCCACTTATTTTGGTTTTTTATATATGAAAAGTTTGAGGCTAGCCTAAGATACAGTAAGCCCTTCTCACCACCACCCCCAAAATGGGAAGGTGGGGAGGTGAAGCTAATCAATGTCCTTTAAAAATGAACTCACTCAGAGTTCTCCTTGAGTTGTAGGTATTTTTCTGAAAGGAATCTCTAAAGGGAAGTATATGCACCTTAATTGGAACAGCTGAGTCACTCATTCCAAGAATATGATGCCATATGAAGTGGCCCACACAGAGCACATAACCAAGTGAAACCTGGGCTGGAACCCTGACTCCTCGAACTGCTTGGGACCTTAGTAGTCTTTTCACCTTTTCTTATCCCTAATTCTTCATTTAAAAATATGGCGGATGACTAAGTGTCATAGATGCTTGTGCCGGCACAATTATTAATAGTTCTTCCTTTGTCTTTTAAACATTTCTTTTATTTAACAATAAAGTATATGGTTATCTTATAATAATGATAATAGAATAACCAATAAATGGCCATGTAACAATCTTGGGGCATATAAAATAATACTTAGACATAGAATGTATGTGTTATATATCAACCTCTATGTATTTTTATGCTGCTTTTAATGTGATCAGAATTATTGTTAAATACCATATTTTGTGCATGATTCCAGAAGCAAGATTTGAAGTTCTTTAGACATTGGAGAGCCATCCATCATGGTGTGAACAGCTTGAATGCAGTTTCGAGAATTCTCTTCCTCTTTGACCAGGCAAGAGCAGAACAGATAGCATTAAGGAAATAGCTGTTTTCATTCATTTCACAGACAGGATAATTTACCACCACAGGATTCAGTGGTTTTACAAAGAAAATATGGGGAGCTGTTCATTTGGTTTGTGTCTGATGTTCTGTTGTTCTAAGTTGGTCTTCCCTCCACCTTTAACCTTTCTTGTACATCACTCCCTCTTTCCTCTTTTCCTGGTATAACTAAACCCAATTCTCTCTTTCTCTCTCTCTCTCTCCTTCCTTCCTTCCTTCCTTCCTTCCTTCCTTCCTTTCTTCCTTCCTTCCTTTTTTTTTGTATTGTTTTGAGACAGGGTCCTATTTTGTAGCTCTGGCTGTCCTAGAATTCACTATGTGGACAAGGCTGGCCTTGAACTCACAGAGATCCTCCTTTCTCTGCCTCCTAAGTGTTGGGATTAAGGGCATTCACCACCACGCCCAACTTGTATACTCTTTTCATTAATCCTCTCCTAGGGAATGAATAATATTTCACACAATTCCAAAAAGCTTTACTTGAACTAATGCTTTTATCTGCTTAACTTTAAAATCCTTTGTCC
The DNA here is from genome assembly GCF_000317375.1 of Microtus ochrogaster. Taxonomy (NCBI): domain Eukaryota; kingdom Metazoa; phylum Chordata; class Mammalia; order Rodentia; family Cricetidae; genus Microtus; species Microtus ochrogaster. The sequence goes on along the minus strand of NW_004949099.1, from coordinate 22,100,888 downwards.
ATGTTTAATACTGAGTATAAAAGAGAATTATTAGGACATTTTACTGTGTACCTTGGGAAGAGGTTCTGTGATACCAATAATATGGTTTTTTTTTTTTTTTTTTTTGGCTAGAAGTGAGATAAGTCTGTAGGCGCCGTGGTGTTCTGATTATATGGCCTCCCGGCTCATTACTTGCTAGCTGTAAGACTAGGATTTGACACACATTTTATCTCTAGGGGCTTCCAAATTCCTCATCCTTAAAATGATACTTTCTGCTTTCCTGGATCATCCATCACTGGAATCAAATGAGATGAAAAAGGTTAGTGTGCTTGCAGTAATTGTGATGCAGACAATCACCGGTTATCAGTTGTTTTTACATTACAGGATGTTTGAAAGCAGAGTGCCTTTCTTTAAAGAGGTGGGGTGGGGTGGGCTGGTGTGGGGGTCTACAGCTATCATCCCCGCTCTCAGGAGGCTGAGGCAACCTGTCCTACCATAGTGAGACCTTGTTTAGAAGCAGAAGCTGGCAGAGATGACTGAAGGAGCTCCCTAGGAGCAGGTGAGCACAACAAGTGTCTTGGTCACACTCACGATGCCCCTGTTGGTACATTAGTGCTTTAGTGTGCAAGGAGACCTTCAAATAGGCAGCGGGATTTTTTTGTTGCCCTGAATTTTGGGCTGCTGGAGCCCTGCATGGAGGAGTCCATGTCATTTGCCAGCTGGAAGCCTTGCCTAGAAGTCAAGTTTGCCAGGGATCCAGCACACAGTCAACCAGGACAAGGGAAACTTAGCTTTCAGCACAACCTTCTCAAGATTGTAGAGGGGAGAATAAAATCTCTCCCTTTAATATCTGAGTCATCTGCATTTAAACTTCTGTGGAAGTCTTTGATGACTAACATTTTGGGTCATATAAGACACAATATATCTTTTTATTTTGTGTCCTTTGACTTTAAAATTTTTCTTATTTATAGAAAATTCCAAACATGCAAAAGTAGAAAAGCATAGTCAGCTGAGCCCCCCTGTTCTTAATAGTCAGCTTTCCTAGTTATCAGCTCAGAGCATATCTTGTTGGATCTGTCTGTTTCTTCCTGCCTTTAGTAGTGTGTGGGAGGCATGGAGGTCTGCTGCCTATGGTGTTTGCAGAGATCCTGTCATGATTAGATTTTACATGCTTTAGATTTTACATTTTACTGCAACTGACTTTGTCTTCTTACTGACTTATGGCTTACTCTGACTTTTATCATTATCTGTTTTTTGTTTTCTCTAAAAAAAAAAAAAAACAAAAAACAACGCTAGTTGTACAAGGCTGGGCTTGCACTCCTCCCAGCACTTGGGATGCAGTGGCAGGCAGATCTCTATGAATTTGAGGTAACCTGGTCAACATGGAGCTTCCAGTCCAGCCAGGGCTACCGAGTTAGACCCAGGGTCAAAATAAGTGAATAGACAAACAACTCCCCAGCATTAGTTTCATATAATTGATATTGATATGCAATACATTGCATACGTTTAAAGTGTTCATTTTGATCCAGCTTGGTAAACATCCTTGAGATCATTCCAATCAGAATAACGAATATACCAGTCACCTCAGACTTTCTTTGTGCTACCTTATGATTCTACCCCTCTCTGTGTCTCATGTCCAAGCAATGTTTGATCCTCTTTCTAGAAAGCACAGATTAGCTGGTACTTTTTTTAGTTTTAGATAAGTGAAATTATACAGTATGCATTCCTTTTTCTTTCTGGCTTTGCCATGAGATGCCAATCTTTTATCTATTCAACACATATTATTAGATACTACCAGGTGTCAGTTTTGGTATCTGTAAAGGCCTGTTAGGAGGCTATTGCAGTTGGTTCTGGGGAGAAATGATGGTGGCCTGAACCAGAGAGGTTACCATGGAGATGATGAGCTGTCATTCTTTAAAGCTCTCCTTTGGAGGTAAAGCTAATTGGACTAGTTGGATGTAGGGGTGAAAGAGAGGGCAGAATCCAGATTATCTCCCAAGATTGGGAGATATTTTGAGATATTTACAAAATTGCTGTTTAAATGTTTTTTTTAAAAAAAAAAAATATAAAAAATACCTTTTCTTGTCAAATAGGACATTTTGAATTCCAGTTTTCTCTTAGGTGTTGGGACATGGCTTACACTAGGCTAGTGGAGAGAGACCTTATGAAGGCAAATATTTTTTGATTTTTTTCATTATGTTGAAATGATATTAAATCTGCTGTCTATGACTCACAGGTTTCTGTGTTGGTTTTACTGATGAAAAGTTCAGTTCAGCTAAGTCCGATACCACGACAGAGTCAGACTGTACTTTGTGATGCTAACTATGGTAATTTTATTGTAGTATAAAACAGTCTGTCTTTATTTCACAAGGGTTGTTAGCATGCCATTAATTTTATTAGGGCTTGGACAGCTCCATCTGGGAGTTGAACATCAGACAAACTAGATCAAGTGGTCTCTGTGGGTTTGAATTTGAAGTTATACACGGCGAGGTCTATTCAGTTCATGAGCGCCTTTGGGAAATCTAAGTTAGTTATAAATTAATAATACAAAGCAGTGCCATCAGCCTGACACAGATTGCCTGTCATTTTCTCAAGCATCATGTCCTTCACTCTCTATATTGGTCCAGAGGAGCAGGGACCATTATTAGCTCTATTTTTGTAAAAGAGGAACCTGGGGGAATAGGGAGATTGCATAACTATCCCGAAGGGTCATTCAGTGTTGGAGGCAGGACTTGAACCCAAGTTGATTGAGCCCATGTTTTTCATTCAGAGGTAACATTTGATGAGGTAGATCCTGCAAGGTAAGAAAGAGTCTAATGAGCAAGTGGAACCAGGTTATTAGGCAGAGAGAATTAAATGTTTCTGGGAGGCTGGTGAGAAGTGCTGTTAGTAGGAAAAACACAGGGCTTCTAAGCATCTGTCTGGGTTATTTGAGCAGATGCTCCATAGAGAAATCTACAAGGCCTTTTAAAATTCTCTTTAGAAATTTTGAGTAGTTTCACGATCCCTCTTTTTATTTTCTTAAAGGCAAAAAGTCCATACTACAAGCATCTGGTTTGGTCGCTATCAAAGGTATTTTCTGATTTCAGACAACTTGGATCTAGCTCTTCACTGCTTTCATTTTTTTAGTTTTTTCGAGACAGGGTTTCTCTGTGGCTTTGGAGCCTGTCCTGGAACTAGCTCTGTAGACCAGGCTTTCACCTTTTCTTAAGTTCGGATTTCCATTATGATTGAAAGGGGATGTCTGTAGTAATTGTAAACTGCAAATCTTTGCTGCTCTGCCCACACTCAGCCAAAGGCTTTAGGGCTGTCAGCCAGCACAGCCTCTGAGTACCGCTGGAGTGTCTTCACATGTTCCATGTTTGTACACATCACATCTACAATGTGCTGGGTGACCACAGAGGCGCATTCTTTTCTTTTACTTCATTATTCTTACTTATTTTTAAATATTTTTTTTTTTGAGACAGGGTTTCTCTGTGGTTTTGGAGCCTGTCCTGGAACTAGCTCTTGTAGACCAGGCTGGTCTCGAACTCACAGAGATCCGCCTGCCTCTGCCTCCCAAGTGCTGGGATTAAAGGCGTGCGCCACCACCGCCCGGCTATTTTTAAATATTTTTATTAGTATGTATCAATTATATACAATAATGGGTTTCATTATGACTTTTTTTTTTTCAAGACAGGGTTTCTCTGTGTAGCCCTGACTATCCTGGAACTTGCTCTGTAGACCAGGCTGGCCTCCAACTTTAGAGCTCTGCCTGCCTCTGCTTCTGCCTCCCAAGGCTGGGATTAACACCTTGTACCACCACCATCCAGCTCATTACATTTTCATACACATACACAAATACAATTTTTATCTCATTTCCCTCTTGTCCCCATCTCATTTTCTCTGATACCCATCCTCCTCCCAGCTAGTATGTGTATGTGTGTCCATCTGCCTGTCCGTGTGTTCCTGTCCCCACTTAACCATCTGTCACAGTGAGTTTCATTGGGGTTTCTTACTAGGGTATGGGTGAGGGGTTATTTAGAGCATTGTGGGACTCTTCTAGAAGCTCATTACTATTTTCTGCTTTGCAGAATGAATTGTGCTTATGGCACTGGGTTGTTTATACTGAGACAGGAAACATGATGAAAGATTATTTAAAATTTTGTAATGAATTGTCTCTGAGTGAGCAAAGGAGACCCTTCTAATACTAGAGAATTTTAGTTTTACCTACACTGAATCTGTTCCCCCAGTTTTTATTAAGAGTTTGATAAGTAGCTCATGAATGACGATTTTAAAGGCCCACATCCCTGCCTCTTAACTTTCTTTTTTCTTTCTTCAAAGAATGTTACTAATAATAATGTTAGTGACTCTGTTTGGTGGCATCTTAGCTCAATGTTACTTTTAAGACTTTTGTTTTAAAAGTGTTGAGATGTAAATGAAACCCCATAGCTTAGACTCAGTGGTCCATAACTCTCTCAGTTGTGACTCATTCAATCTGAGCTGGAACCAACCACTAGTAAGTCTGTGTCTGTGAGCATCTGCGTGTGTAAGATGAATTTATTACTGAATTTTTACTGTACAGAGTGGCTGTAATGCTGATTTTTAAATTTGAATTTTGATTAGGTCATACATATGTACACTGTATTATGAAATAGTGTTTTTCTTCAAGTGTGTGGGTCCTTGAGATCTATGGGAATACGGATGGAACAGAGTTGTGACACGTTGTAAAGCTTCTATTTTGGCAATTATGTCATAGTTTAATCATTACCTTTATGTTGTTTTTAAAGGACTTTAAAGGACAATCCAAGTGCTATATGATTTTTACCTAAAATTTCAATGTGTGTCTATAAAATGTAAAATTTTAAGATAATATTTTTAATTCTTTGAGTAGAGATGGGTCTTGAGGATTCTTCCTTGATCCATGGTAGAATTTTGGCTGACTTGATCTTATGAAACTGATGCAGTGAACAACCAGGTCATATCCAGAAGTCAACATGATACAGCTCTCCTCCTGTCTGCTAGCTCTTACATTCTTTCCACCCCTCTTCTATGATATTTCCTGAGCCTTGGGTGTTGGCAAGCTAACAAAGATGACACATCCATAGAGTAACTCAAACTATGCACCTCGATCACTTATGGGTCTTACATAACAATTGTCTCTGACCAAATATGAGAGCAACACAAATTCATGAGTGTAAGCATTTAGAAGACAGCACGACAGTGTGACCATTTAGTAAAGCAAAACAGTAGGCTTCCCCAAGGCCTTTGATCCCTTTGGTGATGTCCTTTCGAGCAGGTTTACAGTACCAGGTATGAAATTCCTCCTGTGGAGCTGGCCGCCTAGCCAACCAGAAAGTTGGTTACTCTCTTAACCATCATGCCACTGCTGATATGAGCATATCTTGCCAACAGTTCAGTATTGTATTGTCAGGGTCCCACACTAGGCGAGGGCAGTGATGTTTCTTTCTGCCTGCAGCTGCGTAGCACCTCTGTCACTCTGTAGGCCAGCCATTCAGGAGTTTACTGCTCAGTTCGAGGCTGATTTCTCTGTGTCCTGCAACCAAAGCAAGTGATGTTTTCAGCAATAGGCTCTTACCACCGAAAGACAGAGAAATAGAGATATCATCACTAACCCATTTTTTAATTTTGTTTGTATGTTTATGTGTGGGCACAGGTGGCATAGTGAGTATGTGGAAGTCAGAAGGCAGCTTGCAGGAGTCAGTTTTCTCCTTCCATATAAGTTCTATGGATTGAACTCAGATCAAAAAGGCTTCGTGACAAACCCGTTTATGCCTGAGCCATCCCAGCAACCCAAATTAGTAACCTTTTAAGGCTCTTTTTAACTTGAAGTTTAGGGTCACCATTTAAGACACTATGTCCTCTTAGTAATTTTCCTGCCTTATTGGCAAGGTGGTAAGCATTTGATTTGTACCTAATCCTATGTCTTGTTTTATAAGAAAACTAGTCTCATTTATAGCAAGTCTCTGGGCAGTCACCTCGGTTCAGGATTGTGTTGGCTGTTGCAGTCGTATTATCCCGCAATGGCTCTTGTTAGTGCTGTGCTACCGTGAAGGGGGAAATATTTTTCAGCTGCAGCGTTAGAACATTGGAGTAACAGTGAGAGGGAAATTTTGTTGTTACATCTTCCTATTGGTGAATGACCTGTTCTTGTTCTTAGATGTATTTTGACAAAACAAAATTTACCTTATATTCTGGCACATATCGTGGTAATTATGGTAAGAACCGAATTGTCATTAACCTATGGTCTGATAGACTGTGACAAACCTCCCAAGGCAGCAAATACAAGAATTCCCAAGCAAGAAAGAGACTTAAGTGATATGGCCATCGTATGAGCAGATACATAATTATATGTGCTTCAAATGATTTTTTTTATGTACATTGGTGGTTTTGCCATGGGTATTGGGTCCTCTGGAACTGGAGTTACAGACAGTTATGTGAGCTGCCATGTAGGTACTGGGAATTCAACCTGGGTCTTCCGGAAGAGCAGTCTGTGCTCTTCACTGCTGAGCCACCTCCTCACCTCTTCAGGTTAATTCTTGATTAATGCCTTACCCTTTTCCTACATTTTTATGTGCACAGGTGCTTTGCCTGCATCTATATCTGTGCACCATGTGCATGCAGTACCCACAGAAGCCAGAAGAAGGCCTTAGATCCCCTGGGACTGGGGTTATGAATGGTTGTGAGATGCTGTATCAGTGCTGAGAATTGAACCTGGGTCCTCTGGAAGGGCAGCCAGTGCTTTTCAACGCTGAACTGTCTTTGTAGCCCCAAATGCCTTACTTTTATACATTGATAAACTCCAGAGATTCTGATGCAATAGCTGTCTAATTCTAGATGTTCCTCAAGAAAAAGCTGTGATTGTAGCCTTTATCTTCACTGGTGTTTTTATATTTTCAGTGTGCCAATTATAATTGGAAAAATTTATCAATGTTTCTAAGTGTTTGGGACCTTGGGAATACCCTGAACTTGCAAAGGAATAATGTAGAGTCAGTGACTATGTGACAGTGTATAAATACCTGAGAATGCTTGGAAGAAACCTGCCCTTCTAGCCACCTTGATAACAGTGTCAAGACAGTGTGCCACCCCTTTGAGGGTGAGGCATGCATGGTCCTTTTAACTTTTGTCTCATAGTCAATAGCCTTTGACAAGTATGTTTTTAGCTAGAAATAGGAAAACTAAGCCAGGAAGAAGATTGTGCAGGCTTCTCTTATTTTCAGTAAACAGAGCAGATGGCTGTGTGATTAGTTGTTTTTTTGAACAACAAAGAAAAACAAAAGCATTCCCACCCCACTCCCTAGCTCTGGCTTATGGGAGCTTCTTGGCACTTCTTACAGGCCTTTTGGAGAGCACACTTGATCTTGAGGCTTTTATCTTGGCAGTGGAAGCACCAGGATTTTCATCTCCATTGCTGTTTTATCAGAACTTTCTAGAAGAAACAGACTTGCCTTTTGGCTGCTCTGTCTGGGTCTTTGTTCTCCTCACTGTTCCTTCTGTGAGCATGAGGCTCTCTCCAACTTCCTTCCCTTTTGCTTTCTAATAGGAAGTAAGGTCTCTGAGTGCTTCAGAGCACAAATCTTGGAGCAAAACTTGGGTGTGAATCTTCATTCTGCTACTTAACCTTCCTCCAAAGGGCTATTGATGACCCTAGAATTAATACAAAATACTTAAGAGCATGGCTTTTTTTTCTAGTAGGCACTATGTCTACAGTGTCTTGCTTCTGAATTACATTAACAGCCACATGGTTGTATATCATTTTTGAGACTGTGTAAAGGGTGTACTAGGTAAGACATAGAGGAATTATTAACCACCAATAACATAACTCAACCTCGCTATCTGGTTGAATAAGCTGGTGATAATACAGGATAAATATTAATAACAGGATGGTGAGGCAGGAGATGCTGCCAATTGGTTTAGTAGGCACCAAGGCAAACAATGGATTTGGGAGATTAGAGGTAGAATTGCTTCCTGTCATCACCAAGTCCTCATTTAGTAGCATGGAACTTGAGGTGGACTGTAGAGGAAAGGTGGTTGGACATTTGGGGACATGGGTATTCAGAAGGGTGTGAGTGCAGGTGCAGGGTCCAGGATGGAAACACGTGGAGAGTTTAGGTAGTCATGGATGACCGCCTCTAACAAAATGGACCCTTTCCCACTATGTGAAGAGTGTTCATGTTGTTGAGACTAACATGGTTTTTCTTTTCTTCCATAGAAAGGCCCTACTTCTGGGAAAGACCGCGTGAAGAAAGGTGGATCCTACATGTGTCATAAGGTCAGTCATGCTACTAAACTGTTGCATGTTCTTGTGGGTCACACATTCATTATATCTTACTGCCCCCAAACATTCCATTCATTTTTGCCAGTATAAACCTCTTCCCATTTAAATGAGAAAAAAAAAAAAACATGGGAGTTGTCAATTTATGAACAGACATGGGAGAAGTAACAGGAGAAATGGAGCTTGTGAATCGCATTCTGTCAACCAGATAGTCTGCTGACTTGCGCCTGGCGAGAGGCTTCTGTTGGTCTGTGAAATAGGGTGGATCATCTACCTCTTCCCATGTTTAAGTCTAGGACCACACCCATAATTTCAGATGTCTGTAAATTCCTGAATTCTTTGTTGAGATTCAAGCTAAAGTTATAAATGGAGGTTGGTTTGTGGTCTACCAAAATGGAAGCACCCAAGTGTGTTGGGTGTTAATATGTGCATTTTTGTTCCATGAGCTATGATTTCAGTTTCCAAAATGGCAGTTCTGGGTTAGTCTGAGTGATCGGTGCCTCACGAGCAACTTTTAGAAGGAATTTGAAAATAGAATCCAACCCCTTCCTCTTTCCTCTTTGAGTCATGTGTTTTCAGTGCCTTGAGCACTCAGGTTCTGTCTTCTGTCTGTGTATAAAGAAGCATTTTGCAGTTTGTTACTACCAAGGAACTTTGCTTGGTAGTTGGCTCAGTTCTGGAGATTTAAAGCCATCTATAGTGACTTCAAATTAAGTTACTAATTTTGTAATAGACACATTATCATACTTTGTCCAGATCCATCAGGATCTTTAAAACTCTGGAGGTGTGTAGTAATGAGACGAGCAGGCCTGCTTTTTGTCTTGTCCGGCTAGCTTTTTACCCGAAATAACAACATGCAAGTTGTATTCTTTTAAACACTGCCTGGCCCATTAATTCCAGCCTCTTAATGGCTAATTCTCACATCTTGATTAACCCATTTCTAATGATCTGTGTAGCACCATGAGGTGGTGGCTTACTGGGAAAGATTCAGCATGTCTGACCTGGTGGCTAGATCCATGGTGTCTGACCAACTATACTTTCTTTCTCCCAGCATTCTGTTCTGTCTACTCCACCCACCTAAGGGCTGGCCTATCAAATGGCCAAGACAGTTTATTTATTAACCAATGAAATCAACACAAAACAGAAGACCCCCCCACACACACACACATCAGAGGTGTTGAAAACATACGGCAAAGTTTGGTAATGGCCTCAAGAAACTAGATGGTGTACGTGAGTGAGTTTGTAGGTATGTGTTCCATGCATGGTTCTTAGTTTAGACTCTTTGACCATATGATTCAGGTGGGAAGTTCATCCAGTTCAGCTCAATTCTTGCTTCATACCTACATTAAACTGAGTATAGTGGCATATACCTTTAATTCCATTTTTTAAGAGGCAGTGTGGATGTCTGTACATTCAAGGTCAGCCAGGGCTACACAGTGAGAGCCTGTCTTCAAAAGCTGAAGCCAAAAATGAACAACAAATCTACATTAATAATAAGATGTGGGTGAATTTAACTTTATGCAATCATAATTGACTAATTAATTAATTGAATTTTTGAGTCAGGGTCTTGGTATGCTGGCCATACAGTCTCTAACTCCTGAAGTAAAACATTTTTTTTCTGTCTCAACTTCCCAATAAATGGGACTATGGATATGTTCTACTGTGCTCGGCTCATATCTCATTCTGTTTGTTTGTTTTTTTTTTTGTTTTTTTTTTTTTTTGGAGACAGGGTCTCACTGTGTCACTCTAGTTGGCCTGGAACTTACTATGTAAATCAGACTCACCTTGAACTCACACAGATTCTGCCTGCCTCTGCCTTCCAAGTACTGGGATTAAAGGCATGTACCACCATGCCCAGCCTTGATCATAGGCAATAAATAACTTTCTGAAATTAAGTATTATACTACTATGGTTGTTATTAATATTTCATATCAGATTGAGAATATTTGCAGATTTTTTTTTCAAGACATGGTTTCTCTGTGCAACCTTGGCTGTCCTGGAACTCACTCTGTAGACTAAGCTGCCTCGAATTTAGAGATCTGCCTACCTCTGCTTCCCAAGTGCTGGGATTAAAGGTGTGCGTCACCACTGTCAAGTTTATTTGTAGTTTTTACTCATCAATGAATATAGATTTTGCTAAATGATGATTTTCTTGTCTTTTCAGTCAGTTAGTACAGTATAATACAATGAAGCACAATAATTGATTATCATTTTTTTTCTTGTTTTTTGAGTCAGTGTCTCACTATGTAGCCAAGTTGACTTTGGACTGACTATGGGACCCAGATTCTCACATTAGCAACTAACCATGCCCAGCTTGATTTTCATTTATTAAACCATCATTGCTTTCCTGGTGCAATATTCCACTTAGTCATGATGTATTAGTCTTTTTATATAGTTTGAATTCAGTTATTTTAAATGTTGAGAACTTTTGCATATAATTAATGATGAGTAGATCCTTATTTATTGTTCCTAGTAATCTTTGTGTGGTTTTGGTATATTGGTATGTAATTGGAAAATATTGTCAGATCTTCAATCTTTTATCCTCATTTTTAAGAAGAGGTCTTGTAAAACTAAGATTATTTCTTTCTGAATTTCTTGGTGGAGTTCCTTATTAAAGAAATTGGGACCTAAGCTTAGGCATTTAGCCTTACCCCTCCCTATTACTGTAATGAAAATACAAGGCAGACTACATTTTTAAGGAAAAGAGGCTTATTTTGGTTTATAGTTTTAGGGATCCAAGCTGAGGACCATTAAATAGTGATTATATTCTTGGTGGCAGTACCAGAGTTGGTCCAAGGCATCATATGGGAAGTGACAAAAGGTGTTTCTGAGTGGTGTGTGTGTGTGCGTGCATGCATATGTATACATTCATTATGATCACTCTCCCTCTTCCAATGAATAAGATTAATAGAATAGTGACTCTATGTTGGAGAGGGGAGCCACTTGTTGATTCCTAGCCGCCCGGCTAGCTTAGACCCAAAATAATCATACACAAACTGTATTAATTAAATCACTGCTTGGCCCATTAGCTCTAGCTTCTTATTGACTAATTCTTACATATTAATTTAACTCATTTCTTTTAATCTGTGTATTGCCATGTGACAGTGATTTACTGGGTAAAGTTCCCAGCGTCTGTCTCTGGTGGCTCCATCCCTTCTCTCTGACTTCGCCCTTCTTTCTTCCAGTATCTAGCCTAACTCCCCACCCCAAGTTATGTTCTTCCCTGCCATAGGCTCAAAGCAGTTCTTTATTCATTAACCAATAAAAGCAACACATATACAGAAGGACCTCCTACACCAACTCTACCTAAATGACTTTACCTTACCCTAATTAGCTCCCCAAAAGGCCTTACCTCTAAACAACATAAAAGTATGTCTCTACCCCCTTGAAAGCCTTAGGGGATGCACTCAAACCATATCTAAATTATAACAAATTATAATTGAAAATTTAGTTATTTAATAAATACTTATTTGTAGATTATATGTTTCTACTTGGATCATCATTTCATCATTTATGCCCCAGCAATGTTTAAGCATGCATGGGCAGCCCGTTTGTGGTGGTTCTCCAGTTGTTCCTATCCTGGGGCAGTCCTAGATGCTTGTGTTATTGTCATACCCAGAGAAAAATCATAAGAATACTAGAAAATGCTTATAAAGAAAACTTTGCATCAGTCAAAGTCTGTGGAGAACTAAGTGACCAGTTTAAGAAAATTGTAGGAGTGTAGCAGGGATGCATCCTCTCACCATTACTCTTTAATATATTCCTGGAATTAATAATATCGACAGCCCTGGAGGATGAGGATAAGCACGCAGATAGGTGGTGTGCGAATTAATGACTTGTGTTTTGCTGACAGTATAGCACTACTTGCTGAAAGTCCAAATGAGCTGCAGGCCATGGTAAATAGAGTGGTGGAAGTCAGTGAAAACCTTGGTATGCAAATAAATTTCTACTTAAATAGGCTCTGATAATTCTGTCTTTCAAGGAATCAAACCTTTCATATGAATTTTTAAATTTATTATTTCAATCTTTGCATTTTCATTGATTATATAAACCAATTATATTTAATGCAATTATTGATATTGGGTTTGAATTTTTTTGAGATTTTGTGTGTTTTTTTTTCTTTGCCTTATCTGTTCTTTGTTCCTTTTTAATCTTTGTCTTTTTTTGGATTAAATTATTTAAATCACTTTATTTTCTCTTCTTAGGCTCATTATCTATATCCTTACTTTAAAATGAATGCTTGATTTAGAACTAAGTTAATAATTAACTTTTTCTAATCAGCCTGTAAAATATGTCTTGAGTTGTTTGGGCTCAGAGTGATAGAGAAACTATTACAAAAGAGAATAATAGAACGACAAAACTGAATGAATTTAGATTTTTTTTCCAGAACAAAACAACAGTCTCAGAAATAAATAAAAAGAAAGAATATTAGAATTAATTCTTAAAACATTTTATTTCTATTTTGTACATATGCGTATTTTGTCTGCATATATGTCTGTGAGTGACTTGTGTGTTGAGTGCCCTCAAAGCTACAGATAGATGAGCCATTATGTTCTGAGAATTGAGCCCTGGTCTTCTGGAACAGCAACCAGTACCCTTAACCACTAAATCATCTCTCCAGCTCTATAGTTAGTTTTAAAAATTACTTTGACTAGAAGATAGTATATACTTATATACTAGAAGATAGTATACTTTTGGTCATAAACTAAAGCCACTTTGCATGTCGAAAGTAAACTGTAATCATGTCTATTTTAAAAGAGTTATTTTATTTTACTAATTAAAAAAAAAACCTTTGTGTGTGTATACTGTGCCAGCATTTATGTCTGTATACCACTTAAATTCTTGCTACACATGGCAGCCAGAAGAGGACATTGGATTCCCTAGGACTGGAATTACTGATAATTGTGAGTCACCATGTGAATTCTAGGAATCAAACTTTGGTCCTCTGGAAAACCAATAAGTGCTCTTAACCACTGAGCTATTTCTCCAGGACCATCAGTCCTAGTTTTTAACAGTCTGCCTAAGCTTCTGGAAGGAGATGTAGACACAGAAAGAGAAGCAGCAAGGTAGCACAGCATCCAGTTAAGAACATAGGCTGTTATCTTCCACCTGTTGATAACACGCAGTGTGGCCTTAGGTATACTATTAATATGTCTTGGTTCCAGTTTTTCTTCAAGTGTGTAATTTTTATCTTTCTCATAGGATTATTGGAAGAACTCACAAAATCGACATATGTTAAATTGATGAAGCAGATCAAATAAAAATTTTAATTTAATGAGCACTCAAATAAAAATTTTGGTAATTGATGTTGTTGGGTTGATGCCTAACATTAGAATGTGGGATCTTTATTGCAACCCACAGCATCTAGGGGATCAGGCTAACAAATGCCAAAAGATTTAGTCCTGTGTCATTTGAAACAGCAGTGGTAAGACCTGGGTTCTGGTATGTGCTTCCCTAGAATGATTTTATTCAATATGAGATACAATTGCCTTAAAATATCCTTTATCTGAGAAACATTTTCCTCATGAAAACCATATTTATGTCTCATTTGAGTTCATGGCCTCCAGGCTGGTAAGTCATTATTTTAAATGGAATTTTTTCCTGATCCAGGATCACATCCTTTGCAAAGAGCCTGAGATCACTTTTACAGAGTAACTAGCCATTTTGCTAAAAATCAGGTTGAAACAAGTCCCTCCTCCTACTCCTGTTCTTAATTAATAGAATGACCCATTTTCAGCCACCCAAAGACCTCACTTCTTTTAAGAACCACTTTTGATTCTAAAAATAAAGGTAGAAAAATATGAAGAATAACCAGAATGTTCATAATCAGGACATTTGCTCTTTATTCGTGGTTCTATTAGTGACCCATTATTGAAATTGAAAAGGAGTACTTATTAATAAATATTCTCTGTGTGAATGGTGTGTTTAAGTAGAATGAAGGTATGATTGATTCTTTGGAGGTAATGGGCCTGACCTTTCAGCACTGACAAGTGCACATGTGTGTTTGTGTGCTTGTTTGTGCTTGTGTGTTTGTGTGCTTGTGTGTATGTGTATCTGTTGCTAAGGATCAAACCCAGGGCCTTGCATGCACTGGGAAAATGCTCTGCCAGCAAGTGATGTCCCTCTCTCCTCACCACTTTTGTGAGACTTGCTTTTTTGGATTTAGTTCTTCCTAGCTGTTTTGGTTTATGAAAGGCTCGGGAACTGCTGTCATCCTATGGTGACCCTTTACAAGTAAACCAAATTTGTTGCATAAAATTTAGCAAAGAAATGATAAAGGTGACAATAAAATCAAATGTTTATTTTCTAGAGAAAACTATTAGTTTTCTATTATGGTATTCTACCATGAGTTTTTTGTACTTTAATATATATTTTTCAAAAATAAAATTAATTACTTTATGTATACTCAAGTTTTTCAATTACAGTAATAATAACAAGCATGTATGTCACAGATTTTTTTCTAGTATCTAATGTCATTGATGCAGAATCCTTCTCAACTGTTCTGAACACTAAAAATTCATCAGAGCTGTTGCAGCCTGGCTTTTGTAACATATATAATAATCCACCCCACAAAAACTATAGCCCTGTGCTATATTCCCAGGGTTGTCCTTCAGCCTGCTCGTCTCTAGGGCAGTAAACCTTTCCCTTCCATCAGTGTGGCACATGTATGTGCAGTTGGAAGCTGCAGGAGATGTCATCTTGCCCACTGTCACCACAATCTCAAGGTCCTGCTTCAGACCTGTTTCTGTGGGGAGGAAGTCAGCCACGCCGAGTTTCCGTGACCAAGAGTGTGTGTATACTAAACAAATCCTCGGCTCTCTGTACACACTTGTATTCCTTTGTTATGGAGGGGTTGGTTTTGGTGTGTTTCAGTTTTGGGGGTGCAAGGGATTGAACGCAGGCTTTGCTTACTATTACTGAGCTCAGTCTCCCAGCCAAGATTAAGAGTTTCTACATACTTCTGTGGACAGTGTCATCTTTTCAGTGAGGACCCAGATTCTAGAAGGCTTTGCCTAAGGTTAAATTGCCACTGAGCTTGGAATTCTGCCCTTGCTGGTCAAAAATTAGCAATATGTTTGTCATAATTTTCACTGGTATCGCGGGAATTCCTCTAACTTTGGAGGTGGTAGAGTGGCTCCATCTGTTTGTCCGATCACATTTCCTGCTTTTTACATTAGCCATCTTTGGCTGATTCTGTTTGGAATTCCAGTTTTCCAATTCTTTGGGCATCTCAGCTCCCTCTTGGGGAGGCCTTCAGTCCTTTCTCCCCATTTTTACTTCCTTCAGAGATGACCACTGCCAGAGGCAGTCTTGAGTTTTCAGTCCAGTTATAGTCTGTCTACTTCCTTTGAATGTCAGCTCTCTGATAACAGGTTCTTTGTTTGTCTGCTCTGATTATATTCCTCAGGCCTAAAATTACATCTGGCCTATTACAAGCTCTCAAATATTTAATGTATAATCTTGCTGTGAGGTGATCGGGCTATGATCTAACTGTTCTTTTGCCTAATTTTTTTCTCATTTTCATGCTTCTGATCCCATTGTTTAGCTTCTTAATCTGCCTTCCATTGTCCTTTATAAATTGCTTCTACTCAAAGTGTACCCCATGGGCAGAAGCAGCACCTGGAAGCCTGTTAGAAATATAACTTGAGTGTCACACAAGCCCCACGAAAGCTGTATTTCTGGGTGTACAGTTTAGGGATGTGTATTTAAACAAGCTCTCCAAATTCTTTGTCTCTCTCTGTCTCTGTCTCTCTGTCTGTCTCTGTCTCTGTCTGTCTGTCTGTCTCTGTCTCTGTCTCTCTCTCTCTCTCTCTCTCTCTCTCTCTCTCTCTCTCTCTGTGTGTGTGTGTGTGTGTGTGTGTGTGTGGTC
>NW_004949099.1:22082093-22084664 GCF_000317375.1 Microtus ochrogaster | reverse complement strand
TCTCTCTCTCTCTCTCTCTCTCTCTCTCTCTCTCTCTCTGTGTGTGTGTGTGTGTGTGTGTGTGTGTGGTCTTGTTGCAGTGATAAAATACCCTTACTAAAGTAACTTAGGGCCAGTGAGATGACTCACTGGGTGAAAGGAAGTCCTTGGCAGGACTGATACTACAGTATATAGCACACAGACAGAATAAAGAATTTAACAGCAACTTATGGAAGAAAAGGCTTATTTTGGCTCACAGTTTTGGGGTACTGTCTTTCAGATAGATAGATGATAGATAGATAGATAGATAGATAGATAGATAGATAGATAGATAGATAGACAGACAGACAGATAGATAGACAGACAGATATTGATATTGATATTCATGACACGAAAGTCACAGTGGCTATAGCTTGAGGTAGCTGGTCACATTGTATCATCAGTCAGGAGACAGAGGGGGACAAATATTGGTGATTGGCTAGCTTTCTCCTTTTTATGTAGTCTAGCACTGCAGCCTAGGGAATGACACCACCCATATTTACGGTGGGTCTTCCCACCTCAGTCAACCTTATCAATCAAGATAACCCCTCACCTGCATGGCCAAAGGTTTATCTCTTTGGTGATTTTAGTCCTGTCAAATGTACAATATTAGTCACCACAATTACATTTGGAGAAGCACTGCCACAACCATGCATGTGTCACTTAGGCTAAGTCCTTCCTACAAAGGATCTGGAGGACTAGCATTCACCTTCTAGCTTAGCCCCAGGCTGTTTTGTAAGTGTTTGTTGTAGTCATGGTTTCCTCACCTGCTGTGGTCTCCAGCCAGCCAGGACAAGACCATGCCTAGACCTGGGTATTTCTCTCAATGTATACAGTAGGCATTCGGGAACTGAAATTTCTCATGGGGAATACAGTAAGCAGTTAGGAAATGAATGCTTGTTATTTTCCTTGTGTGTGGCCCCATCATGGAATAAGTCATCTGTGTGCATCCCCTGAGCTCAACCTTTGGTAGCCTGGAATCCACTGCCCGTGTTTGGTTTCAGAGAGTGCTGACTTATCGAGTTTGATTCTAGAAGTATCGGAGTGCTGCCATTTCACAGCAGCCTAGCACCTGCACCTAGGCTTCTGCTGCATCTTCTCACACACTCCTTACAGATGTTTGAGAGCTTCTGTTCGTGCAGGGCACAGATACCATCAGCTTCTTGTTATTTCAAGCACATTCGAAATTCATCTTTCTTCTAACTACCTGAGAATTGGTAATACATTCTGTTCCTCACTGTCCAAGGAAAATTTGTTGCTATTGTTTTACTTTCTATAGAAGATAGAACATTCTTTCTTTTATTTCATTGGGGAAATGCATGAGAGAATTTTCATGTCAACCTCAGATAATTTTTATGAAGATTAGAAGCATCTGACTTCTTGTGAGAGAAAAGAAATAATAGGAATAAAAAATGTCTTGCATGCTGACCTATTTTCTCCTTCCCACAAATTATCTCTTCTGCATGAGTTCCCAACATTTCCTATGTGAGCAATTCTTTCTGACGTTTCTTTAAGCAGCGGGCAGGCACTTGGGTTCAGTGGGCCAGCTCTTGAGTTTATGCTCATGGCACTCAGGATGACAGCTTCGTTTCCATTTTCTGTTACTTTGAATCAGGGAGGGAACCTCACAAGAGGTCTATGCACGGAGGTTATTTTGGAATCTGGCAGCTTCCTAAATGCTGGGTGTCAGATAGTCCGTGGCTGCAGATGTAGCCTGTCCTGTGTGTTTGTGTGAGTGTTTGTAAGGAGGATGTGTGTGTTGGGGGTGGGAAAGAAGATGTGAGAAGGATGGCACTCTTCCTACCAAGAGTGTGGAATCTTACTAAGAGAAAAACCACACTACAGTTTGTCTGGATTGTAATCTTGCTTCCTTAACAACTGTGTCACCGTCTATAACTTGTTTGGTTTGCCTAGGCTCTTAAAATCTAAGAATAAAAGACAAAAGTGCCTGGTACCATGCCTAATATGTCCTAGGAAATCAGTGTCCATGTTTGTGTGTGCACTTACACTCGACTGTTACACAATTAGGTAGAATGAGATAAACTACACCCCAAAATGTAGAGCTTTATTATTACTGTGATTTAAATTCCCAGGGTATTGGGAAGAAAGCAGTTTTCCCTATAGCTTTTCTTACATTTTATGTTCCTATGCTGACTCTTTAATTTTTGCTAGTCTGTTTGATTTACTACATAATATTTAATGCTGTTATTAATCTTTTTATTACTATTCATCTCTATTGATAAAATGTCAATATTTGATACAATAAAGTAGAAATGAGAAACTTCGCTCTCAAGGATAATGACTGTGAGTGTGTACGTGTGATAATCTTGTACGTCTTTTAGTCTTTTTTTCCCTTAGAATATGATGATACAAGTTAGGTTATACCATATATACAGCTCTATATTCTGACTTTTAATTTAACACTTTATTATGGGAATTTTGTGTTTTTTTGCATATAATGTGTAGAAATAGGAGCGGCGGGCTGCGTCCCGGCACCCGGCCGCCCACATGGCTAGCTCTACCCGAAATAATTACACGGACACTGTGTTCATT
>NW_004949099.1:22056498-22079013 GCF_000317375.1 Microtus ochrogaster | reverse complement strand
TGCTCCCGAGAGCAGAGCTGTGGAGTCTGAGCTCACTTCCTCTTCCTCCCAGCATTCTGTTCTGTTTACTCCACCCACCTATGTTCTAAACTATGAGCCCAAGCAGTTTGTTTATTACTTAACCAATGAAATCAACAGATTGATATATGACACTCCCACATCAATAATGTAAATCATAAAATATGATTCTCAGTGGCTAGTGACTATCTGATCACGTGGGTAGCCGTGGGTGGCTACTGTCTGCTTTTTTGGGTGTTGTAAGTGGTGGAGGCCTTTCTACTCTATGTAGGTAGTATTTTTAAGGTGAAAAATACTGACTGGTTGACTCTTGAATGTGCTGCCTTTGCCAAGCGTAAATTACAGTGAGTGTGTAGGAAGGCCATCCAGGGGAGCTCTGATTTCAGGGGAGCTCTGCCTTCTCTGTACCAGGTACTTTCGTGCCCTAAGCCTTAAGCCAAGGTTCCAGATCTCTTACGGCCTGTTATCTCTCACAGTCCTATTGCTATAGGTACCGCTGTGCCGCTCGAAGCCAGAACACACCAGATAGCTCTGCATCCAACCTGGGATTCCGTTGTGCGGCTGACCATCTGCCCTCTGTGGACTGACAGCCAACGGGAGCCTTTCCAGATCCAGGAAATGGTTTCTAACTTGCAACCGGCTTCCTCCCGAACTCCGAACAGATCTTGTATAGAGAATTCCCACTTCAAGAGAGTAACATGTCTGCCCAGTGGCCAAAGGAACTGTCTTGCGTGACCAAATTGCTGACGTGTGTCAGTGCTTGTGCTTTATCGTGTGGTGCATCTTTGGGGATCATCGCCATGTTTTACTTTGAGAGCCTTTTGAAGAGGAAGGAGAGAACTGAAAACCTTGAAGTCTTGCCCCAGACTCTGCCACAGGGCTAGGCCCTGGGGACCAGTACTTCATCTGCCTGGGCTTCTGTCCCCATCATCAAATGAGGGGATGGACAACAAGGTCTCTGAGACTCTCTCCAACTCACAGATTCTATGTGTAATAGCAGAGTGTATTGTGATTACATAGTGAGAATTTATGGCAGATTATTTTTTAGCTATTTTTTTGCCATGTGTGAACCATGGGTTATACTAATGATATAAGGTGAGAATCCTCTTCTATATTATTTTCAGGAAAGGGTAGGGTGTGAGTCTTTTATATTCCTGCTGCACTTTGTTCTTTTGTGGAAATCAGTGTCTTTTACATTGTTGTGACAAATCTCATGTGGACCAGTGATGGGGACACTCAAGTTCAGAGTTCTGAACACACAGGAATGCCTGTGGAGTGACTCTACTGTCCTTTATCTTTTAGCATTAAGTGCCTTTGGCTCAGAGGGACAGTTTGAAGCCCTCTTTCCCTTTCGCCCCTAAGCCTTCAGAGAATGTGAAATGTGTACTAATTAGGGAAAGTGTTGAGTTCCGGGTACGAAGGCCTTGAACAGACTGCATTCGGAGTGTTCGTTAAATTGTACTAGAGAGATGGGAAGTCTCGTTGACTTTGAGATACCAGATGCTTTGAATCATGCACTATGTCAAATAAACTGGTACCCCCCATCAGACTTCACTCTTTCTTCCTTGCTCAACTTTTTTTCTCATTCCCTCCTTTATGTTTTCCTTTTTTTAAAAATGTGATGCTTGTATTTTTTGTTTGCTTGAAAATGATTTTTACATCCAGAGGTTCGTTGATACCTTTGATCCATGGGTATTTGTGGTATTTTTATTCTGCGAAGCAAGGACATTCTGTTAGGAACCCATTATAACCTCACTACTTCTTGCCACAATAGAGGATGCAAAGTCAAGGGCATTGCTTTGATGAGCAGATGCGTCAATGCCAGGAAGACACTTCTTTCAGAGCAATGGCTTTCTTAGAATCCACCCAGGTTTCCAGGTCCCTGCGCTGTTTTTAGCCCGGCAGTTGAAGAAAGGCTATCTTCATGTTAGCTGTTCAAAATGTCAATCAAGTAATACTTAGAACTAACTATTCAACACTGTTGCTGTTACCCTTTACTTTAAAAGCTACATTAGTGTGTGAGGGGTGTAGGAGGTCCTTCTGTATTTGTGTTGCTTTCAGTGGTTATTAAAGAAACTGCCTTGGCCTAGTTGATATGGCAGGACTCAGGTAGGAGAAGACAGAACAGAATTCTGGGAGGAAGAAAGCAGAGACAGGCAGGCGCCATGAAACTCCTGTCTGAGACTGATGCTGGTTAGGGTTTTTCCCTGTAAGCCACGACCTCATGTGATGGAGGAAGGTCATTGGCTAATAAAGAAACTGCCTTGGCCCATTTTATTGGTTAGAACATAGGTGGGTGGAGTAAACAGAACAGAATGCTGGGAGGAAGAGGAAGTGAGCTCAGACTCGACAGATCTCCTCTCTGGAGCAGAGGCCATGCTCCCCTCTCCGCGGCAGACGCAATGAACTCCGATCCAGGATGGACGTAGGCTAGAATCTTCCCGGTAAGCGCACCTTGGGGTGCTACACACATTATTAGAAATGGGCTAGTCCAGGTGCGAGAGTTAGCCGAGAAGAGGCTAGATATAATGGGCCAAGCAGTGTTTAAAAGAATACAGTTTGTGTGTTGTTATTTCGGGTAAAGCTAGCTGGTAGGGGGAGCCAGGCGGGATAAAAAGCAGACCTGCAGCTCATATTACATTCGTGCTGTTACACAGATTGGTAAAAATGGGTTAGACCAGGATGTGAGAGTTGGCCAAGAAGAGGCTGGATATAATGGGCCAGGCAATGTTTTAATTAATACAATTTCTGTTTGGTTATTTCGGGGGCTAAGCTAGTCGGGCAGTGGCACCCAGCCCTCACCTCATACTATATGTGAGCACATGTGTACTTGTGCATGCACAAAGACAGGAAGACAGCTGGTGGGAGAGTCTGCTGTTGGGTCTTCGGAATCAAACACAAGGCTTCAGGCTTGGTGTCAAGCATCTTTAGTCTCAGGGCCATTTTACTAACCCACCTTTGGTTTTTGAGATAGGGTCTCACTCTGTAACCTAGCCTGGTCTGAAACTCACTAGGTTGACCTTGAACTCCCTTTTTTTCCTCAGCCTTCCAAGTTTGGGATTATTGGCATGCACTACTGTGCCTGACAGTGGCTGTGTATTTATGCAACCTCTGAACAAAGTAGTCGTATATATGTGGACACATTTATGACTACTTTGTGAATATAAACTGTTTCTCTAAAAACTTGTAAGTGATGATTAATCCCACTCAAAAGGAAAAAATAACGAACACTTGTAGGAAGTGGCTTCTGTAGGAAATAAGGTTTTTATTTTTAAAGTCTCTATTACTCCTGTACTGTTTTTGTTTTTACTTCTTACCTCCCACCTTTGTTTATGTGTGTGAACACACACACACACACCTGTAATGTGCTTTACATCTTTATAGAGTATATATTTTGGCCTCTTTTCCCTGTTAATTAATGTTATACATCATAAATATTCTTGAATAGTTTTTGGCAGTCCTTCTAGCTAAATTTTTAGCAGCAGCATGGTACTGGAGAACATTTCATCAAAATCCTAGCATATTCTAGGATTTAAGAACCACATATCTAGTTGACTATAGCATACTCTCATAATCACATTGACATATGAATAGGCAGAATGTAATAATAACAGTTTTACATTTCCGTCCCATAAATGAGATTCTGAATGTGTTAGTTACTTGTCTTATCCTTGGACCTGCTGATTCTGGGCTTGTGGTGGAGACAGATCATTGCAGCAGAAGCATGTAGAAGAGGAGGCTATTTACTTTGTGGAAGACAGGAAGCAGAGAGAGGTAAGGGATCCTAGGGATAATGTTTGCAGAAACACCTCTACTGACCTGCTTCCTCCAGCTCGGTCTTACCTTGTAAAATTTCTGCAACCTCTGAAAATAGAACCACCAGTTGGGGACTGAATGTTCAAAACCTGAGTTTGGGTGGGACACTGCACAGTCAAGCAATTAATGCTGAAAGTTTTTATCTCCTGCAAAACTGCATACATACACATAACACGGGTACATATGCATACAGACATACATACAGGCACATGGACCCACAAAAATACACACAAACACACAGGCACACATAATGCAGGCACATACACACACAGACACACACATAGGCACACACTCAGGCATGCACACAGACAAACACACAGGCACACATAATGCACATATACACACAGACACACACACAGGCACACACTCAGGCATACACAGACACTCAGGCATGCACACAGACAAACACACAGGCACACATAATGCAAGCACATACACACAAAGGTACACACAGGAGTGCCAGGTAAAGGGGAAGTCTGGCATTGTGTTACCTTTTATTAATATCAAAATCCGTGCACAATGATTACAATACAGAATGAGGAATCTGGGCCACATCACCAGCTGCTCTGCTCTTCCCGCTGCAGGACCCACTCTCCTCCACTGCTGATGTAACCTCATTCCCCAAAAGCAATGGGGAAGCTCCAAGCTCTGCCTTTGCCAGCTCTCACACCATCCAAGAAACCACCTTACTATCCGGTCACATATCCCCAGAGAAGACCACGTGCTCTTTGCGCCAAGCCGCCCCCAATACAGTTGACTATCAGACCGAATTCCCACAACACAGATGTACACACACAGGCGCACACATACAGCACATGAGAAACAATACGTAGGTAGAGGCAGACTACTTAGGAAACTCACATTGGCACTTATGAAGGAGGTGTCTTAATGAAACCAGGACTGTAGTGAAGTCCCTACTGCCGTTTGTAACTAGAGTTACAGCTCTTCAGTCTTGTGTTCCTCTAACCCCTGACAATTGCTCTCCCTTCTCTAGAATGTAAGCACTTAAAGGCATGTGTTTCTAATGGAGAACATTTCCATCAAAAGTCAAACTGAGCCGGGAACCTGATCTACAAAGTGAGTTCTAGGACAGCCAGAGCCACGTAATTACGAGACCGTCTCAAAAACAAACGAGCGAAAAGAAATATAGAGCCAAAAAATATAAGAAAGAAAGAAAATAATAGTCAAATTTGGATCCAGGGGATTGTCCTCACTTTTTTAAAATTCATTTGTTATGAATACAGTTTTCTACCTCTACTCCAGGAGAGGGCACTGAGCCTCATTATAGATGGTTGTGGGTCAACATGTGGTTGCTGAGAATTGAACTCAGGATCTCTGGAAGAGCAGACAGTGCTCTTAATCTCTGAGCTAGCTCTCTAGCCCATTTTTTAAAAAATGATTTATTTATTTTTGTTTTATGTGCATTGGTGTTTTGCCTGTATGTATGTCTTTGTGAAAATATCAAATCCCCTGGAGGTGGAGTTACAAACAGTTTTTAGCTGCCACGTGGGTACTGTTTTGTATGAAGCAGCGAGTGTCTGTATAGTATCTGACTTGCATTTTCCGTTCTTCGGTGAGCTTAGCGTGGTAGGAAATGTAACAGGATACTGATCAAACACTCCTTGCACTAAGGAAGGACACCTCCAAAGGACATCTAGTATTTTTATTTTTTTATTTCCTGAAGATTTTCATAAGTTGATCGATAAGGTTTTCTCTTGCATTGAAAGGAAGTTTGTGCCTGCTTACTTAAAAATGTGTTGTAACTCAATTTCTGCCCTATACTTCCTGCTTATTAATCATTCAGCCATTTTTGCATTAAATAAAAGCTTACCGTGCACAGTGCTTATGTGGTGGGTCAGTTCCGGTGTGGAGAACAGCTTTGTTTGCCTATTGTCTCTTTCAATAACCATTACTTATTTTGGGTTGCTTTCTAAAAGTTTTTGTTTCTTGCCTCTATTGATGCATAGAAAGAATTTGGGTTTGCTTTTTTTTTTCCTTTTTTTTTTTTTTTTTAAAAAAAAATCTATTTTGGCCTTGAATTCCTGATAATCTTGCTTTATTTTCAGGAGTGTGTTATACATATTAGTTGAGTGGGAGGCAGGCATATTTTCTTTCCCAAGGCCTTGAGAACATTATTAGAAGGGAGAGGAGGTGGCAGGAGGTGGTGGAGGCTACTGAGCATGATAGTTACTTTCTGTAGATTGAATTGCAAATAGTTCTCAAACCTCAAATGGCGCATCCTGTAGTTTAAGATGGAATACCGCTAGTAACCATACAAAACTTTTCCCCCTTCATACTCCCTGCCCCCTTGGACAAAACATTTGAGTTGTCCATTGCCCTTGAGGAAGGTAGGTGCTGTTTGTCTCAGTAGGTGTTGATTAGGGCAAATCTGTGGTGAAATGGTCAGCGGGGGTCATTTCTCTTTCCCTGTCTTCCCTGATGACCGAATTGTTGACACAAAATTAAACAATGGCTCTAGCCCTGGGAATCCCTTTAGTCACCCTCAGTAAAGAAATCCTCTTTATCTCCAGTTTTCCAGCTCCACTTGGAACTTTTTCCATGTCCTTAGATCTATAGCTGGATTAGAACAGAGAAGATTTTCTGTTCTGAAGCTTTGAGAATTTTACCAGGGAACTACAGAGGGATTTTTATTATTATTTTCATTTTGAAATGATGCTATACATGCATCTTTCTCTCCTCCTTTCCGTGTCCGCATTTCACACAGGAGAATGAACCTGTAGGCTGGCTGTCAGAAAAAGGAAGTGCAGAGCCTGGCAAAAACAAACAAACAAAAAACCCAAAACATCACAAGGTTTGAAGCAGGCTGTGTGTGAGGCCCACTCTCAAGAGGCTGTGGGATCAGCGTGGAACTGCTAAATTGTCCAGTACCAGAATAGATCTAGATGTTTACATTTGCTTTTCTTTTAAATTTTTATTACATCTTCTCTCTCCTTCTCTCTCTCTCTCTCTCTCTCTCTCTCTCTCTCTCTCTCTCTCTCTCTCTCTGTTTATGTGCTACAATACACACGGAGGTCATGTGTGAGAATCTTCTCCTCTTACCATGTGTGTCCTGGTGATCAGACTCAGGTAGTCAGGGCAGGCAGCAAGCACCTGCGCCTGCTCAGCCCTTCCCCTTACCCACTGTTGGTAGCCCAAGCAACAACTCCAAATCCTCTAGACCTGAAGTTATAGGCATGAGTCCTGGGTTTATAGGAATGTGCAATGCTCTTGCAGTGGGTCTGAGTGTGGTTCCCAGCACCTACATGGTGGCTCACAGCCACCAGGAACTTCAGTTCCAGGGGATATGACATCTTCTGGTACCTATGGGTATTTTCATGATGCAGAAACACATAAGCCGGTAAAACATCATAGACACTACAGAATCTGAAAAACGAATAAAATGCACACACAGCGAAAAATCCAGTGTGGAGACAGCATAGGAGTGAAGAATGACTGAGTCTGCAGGTAGACTCCGGCAGTGTGTGAGGAAGGGCAGCAGCTTGCCTAGGGGCCTTGTTTTACCCAGAAGTCCCTTATAAAGGGCCATGACTCCATCCCCACCCCATCCCACCTAGAATCATTTAACAGAACTATGCAATCAGCAGAGACATTGACGGCACCCTTTCCTCACCTTCGCCCTCATCACTAAGTTCTCAGGTTAATACTCACAAGTATCGCAAATGTCAGGTTCTTGACTCTTGGCTTCGTTTTTATTGTTCGGAACTTGCTTCTTGTAAATCAAAGTCCCCAGAACAGACCTTAGTTCCACAGGCTTGTCAGAATCTGGCCTTGGGCGTTTCTAATGCTTAAAACACCGTGGAAATGATTAACTCCAATAGCCTGGGATGAAACCTTGGCAGCTAACAGAGAGAACTCCTTGCTTCCACTGTGCTTTTTGGAGAATTAGAACAAGAGTTTAATGAATTTTTTGATTAAGGGAAATCATTACAGATGATATTTAGGTAGGTTATAAAGTAAGAAATGCTGGATTTTGAAACTTTCCCCATTCGAGTTCAGAAAGTTCAAGGGATTAATGTTAAGGGCTGGGAATGACCAACTGCAGATTCTAACTTGTTCCCAAATGGTCACTGACCCCAAAACCATCCTCATGAGAAGGCTGCTTGGTTGGACCTTTGGAATTTCAGAATAATTGAAGGTCAGAAAGGATTGCTCTCCTGCCTCACTCTAGGCTCTGTTGGAAAAACTCTTTGCTTTATCTGCTGAGGGGAATGGAAGCTAATCGGTGTGACTCCTCGCCTGGCACCCTGGCACCTCAGTCAAGTGCCTGTAGAAGCTCAGAATCAGCTTAGGGGAAAAGTGAAGCCAGCTGGAGGCCTCCAGAGGAAAGAGGTGGACTGTCCTCTGAGGTGAGCTGATAAAGGATTGCCTGCATTTCTTTTGTGCCTGTTGTTTGCTTTCTCAGAGTCCGCAAGTTGGTTTCCTTCACACACTTGCCAAATCAAATCATATCTATCTTTAAATGACACAGGAAAATTAGTCTTGAATCTCGTTAGTGGAAGGAAGAGGTCATTTGTCATTGTGCCGGTATGGTATGATGGACCACGCCCTCCTGAAGTGTTGCTGTTCAGAAACCCTTCAGAAAATTGCTTCGCTCAACCACCAACTGAGATAAAACTAACACACAGGTTATACCATGAAAGACCTAATTAACGACGCCCCCATTCAGCAGGAAGCAGTTTGGAGAGAAATAACTGCGCCCATATTCCCAAAAAATGTTTATAAATGTTCTTTAACATTTAAAGGGGGATATGATATAGATATGAATAATTTGTATTAGTATAGATTTCGCTTTATTGATAGAGATTTAAGGTCAATTTTGTTATATGTATATGCATATTTCTGCTATTGATTAAGATATTGTGATTATGTAGTTCACTTAAAATGTAAGCTTGTTAATAGATAATCATAATAGTCAAGTTTGTAGTCATGTTAGTTAAGATTTTCTAGATGTGCATAGATATATTTTAGATAGGAATTCTTCATATTTTTCAAAGATTATAGAATATGGCATTTTAAATGTTTTAATAACTTAGGACTTTTCATGACAATGAGACATGTCTGCTCCTGGCAGCACCAATCTACTTCAAGAAGAAGATGGGCATCGAAGAGGATCCTTATGGAGTTTGATAGCCATTTGGGCAAGAAACTGTTCTTGCCTGGACTATTGCATAAACTGGACACAGAGAACCCACAGAGAGAGGACTACTGAACTTGCCTAAAGGTGAGAAGATCTTTCGGGGTTCCTGATTCATGAAAAAATCTGTGAGACATTCTGCAGGACACAACAGATAGTGACTAAACTGACTTTAAAATGTCCTGCTTCATGGAAATGTCTTCTGGATACTATGGGCCTGTAGGCCGAAGATAGATGCCCCAACAGTACAGAGGAACTTTGGGTGACTGTCCAGGCAGCAAAATGTCTCTGTCATTTCTAGAGTTTTGGATTTCTTGTTTACTTAGGTAATATTATATTCTTCTGGAGTCTTTGATAAACTTGAAGAATGGTTAGTTATAGTTTTCCTAGGTTATGATAAAAGATAAGGTAGATATAAATATTGCAACTGTAATTCTTGCTTAATAACTGTTTTGTTATATGTAATTTTGCTATGTTAAAGTTAAAGCCTTCCTTTTTTGTTTAAACAGAAAAAGGGGAAGTGATGGAGGAAGGTCATTGGTTGATTTAATAAAGAAGCTGCTTGAACTGATAGGTTAGAACGTAGGAGGGAGGAGCAGAATGCTGGGCAGAAGAGGAAGTGAGGTCAGAGACTCCACAGCTCTGCTCTCGGGAGCAGATGCCTCAGAGAGACGCCATGCTCCCCGCTCCTGGGAAGATACACTCCCGGTAAGACCGGTGCTCACTAAGACCGGTGCTCACAGATTATTAGAGATGGGTTGATCGGGATATCAAAATTAGCCAGTAAGGGCTAGAGCTAAAGGGCCAAGCGGTGATTAAATGAACACAGTGTCCGTGTAATTATTTCGGGTAGAGCTAGCCATGTGGGCGGCCGGGTGCCGGGACGCAGCCCGCCGCTCCTATTTCTACACCCTGGGCCACCTTTAGGCAAGTAATATTCCTTGGGGTAAAATACACATGGTGATGCTACCCACCTATGGGAAAGGATGAAAAACTCTAGTGTTCAGCATAGTGCACTTTGATCATCAGCTTCTAGGTACTCGTTACTGTTCATGAATCTTTTATTTAAAGGAGACAGGGGGCCCCGTGAGTAAGGTCACTTGCTGCTAAACTTGATAATCCAGGTTCAAGACCTGGGGCCTATATTGTGGAAGAGGGGAACTGATTCCTGCAAATTGTCCTCTGACTTCCACAGGCATGCTGTGGCCTATGCATGCTCATGCATGTACACGCACACACACACACACACACAGACACACACGTTGAAAGCAAAGCAGAGGGGGAGGAAGGTATTATCAGTCAGGTGGGACTGGTTAGCTATGGTTTTAGCTATGAACACAGAAAAATGGACTAAGGCCATGTGAACGTGTGAACCAGACTTCCTTTAAAGAACAAAGTTGCAGGGCTGGAGAAATGGCTCAGAGGTTAAGAGCACTGGCTGCTCTTTCAGAAGTCCTGAGTTCAATTCCTAGCAACCACATGGTGGTTCACAACCATGTATAATGAGATCTGATGTGCTCTTCTGACATGCAGTCATATATAATAAATAAATATGTTTTAAAAAACAACAACAAAAAACAAAGTTGCATCCCAGATCTCTGAATTTGCAAATATCGCTTCTATGCTGCATGAACTGTCTGTCCCACAAAGTGTACATGCAGAAGGAAAGTTGGATCTGGTCATTGCTGTCATGTGTCATTCTGAAGCTCATCCTCCTTCACATACCTCACAAACAATGACACTGCCACTTGGGCTGGGCTTGGAGTTCAGTGGCGAGTGTTGCCTGGCATGTCCAAAGTCCTTGGTTTGATCCCCAGCTCCTCCATTAGAACAGAAGTCTCTCGTGATTATAACAATTGAGAAGGAGAGAGCATAAAAGCGGGGGGCAGTGTGCTGGCTCAAGAGACTATGATCAGCTGAAGAAATGTTCTCTGTGGTGTTTTCTGAGCCACTTTAATTTTGGTTTAGTTCAGCCTCGTGATTTAAGTCCATCCTTCTCTCTGTGATTACAGGTCCAGGATCTTGGTTCTATCTTCTTCAACTCCACATTTAAAGATTAAGGTGATGTTCAAGGGAATAATTTAGGGTTTGGCAGAGAGGGCTCTCTGGGTGCAGTAGTATTTCCCTAACTCAGCATTTCACATGGTACAGTTTAGGGATCTGAGGATCTTCGGCGTCATTAGGGGTCAGTGAGTCTACACTATTTTTACAGCATTATTAACATATTATTTGCTTTTAAAAGATTCCTAGTATCTCATGATCACGCTGTAGAATTTCCCAGAAACTTCATGGTGTGTAGCCCAATGGGCATAGCCTTTTGGAATCTTCTGTCATTTCTAGGAATCAGAACTTTGAGAGCAAACTCTCTGTGAGAAAAGCAAAATTCCTTAAGTAACTAACTGTGTCTTTGTCTTTAAAGAATGTGACCTGCCCTTCTCCAGTTCCCCTGAGGACAGCCAGCAAGAACTGAGCTCAAATTACCACAAGAACAGCTTAAATGACCTTCAAAGAAACTGCCACAGGTTGTCACATTTTCCACATATCCTTTGTAACATAACTTGGTTTGTGGATGAGTCTTGTAGCTGGAGTCAGTGTAATGGCAGACTTCCACATATATTAGGTACATTTCGAGCAAGATTCCTCAACATGGAAGCCTTCACTCAAAGCGACAGTGATCTGGGACCATGTGTGTCCTCCAAGTCTTCCCTTTAGGAGATGGCTGTACTATAAAGCCAGTGAGAAGGGTCAGGGTCTTCCATGGTAGAATTTGAGCATCTTAGTGCTATGAATTGTGATTGCTCCAGGTCTTCAGGTTTGCTTCCAAGTCAACATTCCAGGCACCTGCTATGTGCTCAGCACTGTACTGAGTGTATAATGTCCATGGTCTAGTTTAACCTGGACAACAGTGGTGAGAGGAACTAGTTTTTTTTCTCATTATTCCCAGCAGGTAGGAAACCAGAACTCTCAGAGTCTGCAGTGTGCCCTGGGGGCAACTGTGGAATGAGGGAACCTGGAGACTAGTCGTTTTTGTTGCTGCTATGTTATGGAATCTGTGACTTTATTCTGAGTTTAGAGTGAGGAAGCATGGGTGAACCTGGGAGATTTCTAGATTACTAGATTACTACAGGGAGAAGCAGCCAAGTGCAAGGCAATAGATTTGTGGTTGAGAATATGGGCTTTGGACACAGACAACTAAGGTTTCCATTCTGGTCCCACTACTTGTTGGATCTGTGACTTTGACCAAGTTAACCAACCCATTTAAACTTTGAAGATTATGTGGAAGTATGTCTAGAAGCCAGAGAACTGAGAACGGGGTGTTAAAGTGGTATAGAGTGATTTGGATGTAGACCTTTGACTTGCCTTGAATCCAGTTCCAACTCAGAATGTCTGCTTTGTCACAGCTTAATACTTTCCATAAGTTAACGACACATCCACGATTAAGACCATGACATTTTTGGAAAGACACATTTTGATTACACCTTCTGCCTCCCTGCAGAGTGTCCAGTTTATTTTTACACAATGCTTAGGTGACTCTCAAAAAAGGCACGAGTTTGTTTTAGACCACGAAGTAGAGGAAGGGTGGGGTGCATGGGAAATGGTCATCTTGCTGGAAATACTGGTGACCACAGAGTCCATTATCAGCTCATTTGTGCCAGGCTCAAATGCATGCAAAGGATGAGGTTGATTGTGGTGGGCCGAGATCCACTGTGAAGAACAAAAGGAAGCAATGGAGTGTTCACGGTGCGCATTCAATCAAAGTCTGAAGAAGCTTAGCGAAGACAGCTCTGATAAGACTAAATCCCCTGGTCTTTGTAAAACAGGGCTAATGCTTCTTACATCTACTGCTGGGCTCAAAATAGAGCTTTGTTCCTTAAGAAATAGTTTGGGGGCAGCTTCCAACTCCCCCTTTGCTTCTGTTCCAGAACATTTGTAAATAGGTTTGGAGGTGGTAGTGGCAAAAACCCACTATGGTGGCCATCACAGTCACCTGTATAATCTTACGAGCAAAACCTTTCCTTCGGGACATAGTAGAGAAGCCAAAGACTGGAACACAGTGGTTACTGTCTGTGGCACTGAGCTTTGAGCTGTGTTGTGGGCGCCAGTGTTTGTCCCTCCTACTGTGGCAATGTTTGTAAGGTGACCACTGGAAGAGCTTTTATGTGGAATGTTCCCCCTCTAGTGGCTAGATTTTGTACGTTTTTAAAAAAAAAGTTATTGTTTTCTTACTGCTTTTAAATGCATGGTATATAAAGTTGGAGAACCTTTTATTTAGGGCTGCTGTGGATTTCGGGGAACTAAGAGGAAGGAGCTAAACCAGATTGGGTACAGCTCTTCTCTTGGGTCAGTGTTCAGGAGTTTGTTGCAAGTCCTAGCTTTTCAGATTTATTTAAGTTGATGTTTGTGAGTGTTTTGTCTGCGTGTATGTCTGTGCGCCTGGGGCCCACAAAGGTCAGAAGAAGGTGTCAGATCCCTTGGAACTGGAGTTACAAGACAGCTGTAATCTATTTTGTGGGTGCTGAGAACCCTACCTGGGTCCACGTCAAGCGCAGACAGTGAGAGCTCTTACCTGCTGAGCCATCTCTCTAGCCCAATGGCTGCTTTTGTAAGGAGTAGACAGGAAGAGAGGTTTGGATGCTTCCTCATCTTTTCAATTGCATTATTTTTGGAAACTTGTATTACTGTTATTAAGAATTATCTTTTTCATTCCTCACTAAGAAAACTTCTCTCGGGCTGGAGAGATGGCTCAGAGGTTAAGAACACTGATTGTTCTTCCAGAGGTCCTGAGTTCAATTCCCAGCAACCACATGGTGGCTCATAACCATCTGCAATGAGATCTGGTGCCCTCTTCTGACCTGCAGGCATACATGCAGACAGAACACTGTAAACAAAATAAATAAATAAATCTTAAAAAAAAAACTATATATAAAGAAAACTTCTCTCTGCAGTGGATGGATACCATTACAGAAAACCATAACCAATCAAAATCCAGAGTTGTAGAGCCAGGTTCTACAACTAGAGTTACAGGCAGCTCTTAGTTGCCTTGTGGTTGCTGGAAACTGAAGCTGAGTCCTCTGCACGTCTTAAACCATCTAGCCTTCTCCCCACCCCCTAGATTATTGTTGTTGCTTTAAATTTTGTGTGTGATGCGCACACACGCATCTGATTGCAGGTATCCTCAGAGGCCATAATATGGTGTTAGATCCCCTGGAGCTGGAATTGCAGGCAGTTTGATTCACCCGACCTGGGTGCTAGGAAATGAACTTGGGTCCTCTGCATTAACGACATGTTGTCTTAACCTCTGACTCATCTCCAGCCTAGCTTATCGCTGATCTAAAAATAACTGATTTAATTTAAACATTAACTCTTAAGTATCTGGGTTACTTCATTGATTAAAAAACAAATGTTCCTGCAAACAAGTTCTTACTTACTTATCTTTGCCAATCTGTGATGATGTTTTGGTTATTTTAACAGTGGTGGATATTGCCAGTCCTCTGTAGCAGTTTACAGCACAGTAAAGGGGTATCCATGTTATACACCCCAACACAGGGAATCTGCACTACTTCAAGAGCTCTTTATCCAACATTGAAACTGAAAAGAGCCAGCAGAGCCTGGCGCAGGGGAGACTCCTCTGCAGGGTTCAGGGATAGCTGCCATGGTGGTGAGCAGTTGTGGTGAGGGAATGAAGCCCAGGTCTTCATGTGGTCTACGCTGCAGCCTTCCCTACTTTCTGAAGGCTGAAACACTACCCTGGGGTATGCGGCTTGGTTCGCTCTTGGTTGCAAATGACTCCAGTCTGCAGAAGTGATTCACAGTTAATCAATTCCGTCCCTGGGAGCAGATTCTTTCCACTCTTCTCTCTGCCCACAATTGACAGTGACCTCCTAACTGCCTGCATTTTCCATGCTGTTTCTCTCCCTGTGGTTTGGTGAGCTGGGGCTCTGCTGAATTAATTCTGACTTTCCCTACATATGGCTCATTCAGCCTGGCTCTGACCCCATGCGCCTCTGCAAGTTGACAGCCTTGGTCTAAGAGCCAGAGAGGTCTGGCATGCTACCTAGCCTCATCATATCTCAACACCCCATCTCTTGATTACATTTTATGATCCCCAAAGTTGGTCATTGGAGCAGGTCCAACTCGTTGTACTAGAAGTGCTTGTTGGGAGACTGTTCAAAATACATTTTCCCAAGTGTTCTCTCTAGAGGACTTAGCTTGGATCAAAATGAGGCCTGGGATTATAAACCTTAAACATTTCTTCTTACCTCCTGAGCTGTGGGCTTCTTGCCTTTTGGGAGATTAGGTTGTAGCATGTGGGAAAAGTGGATTTGAACTCTCTCTCTCTCTCTCTCTCTCTCTCTCTCTCTCTCTCTCTCTCTCTCTCTCTCCTATAGGGAAATAGAAGGTAGGGCTGTCAGGAAAATTCTGTCTAGAGACATTAGATTAAGTGAATCATTCCTGGGTCATTGGTGACCTTGTAACTGGGGACTGCCTTAGTCTTGCTTCCCTGTTGGTTAGCAAAACAAAACAAAACAAAAACAAAAACACCAAAACCAGCTGGGAAGTATCATCTCCCTTGGCACAGATCTGTTGTCGACCTCCCTGGGAGTCAATGCAAAGGCAATGCCAGCCATAGAAAATCTGATAAAAGTGGGTTCTTTTTATTTGTGTATGTGTGTCTGCTCTGTGTGTATATGTATGTATGCGTGGCTGTCTGTCTGTCTGTCTCTCTCTCTCTCTCTCTCTCTCTCTCTCTCTGTGTATTGTAGTAATAGGAGCTGTGGGCTGTGTCCCGCCACCCAGTTAGCTTTACCCAAGATAATTACACGGACACTGTTATTCATTTAATCACTGCTTGGCTCTTTAGCTTTAGCCCTTTTCTCTGCTAACTCTCGCTCCTGGACTAACCCATTTCCAATCATCTGTGTGTAGCACCCCAAGGTGTGCTTACCGGGAAGATTCTAGCCTACGTCCATCCTGGGTCGGAGCTTCATCGCGTGTGCCTCAGAGAGCAGAGCTCTCACCTCTGCCCGCAAGAGTGGAGCATCGTGACTCTCTGAGGCGTCTGCCCCCGAGAGCAGAGCTGTCGAGTCTCTGAGCTCACTTCCTCTTCCTCTCAGAGTTCTGTTCTGTTTACTCCTCCCATCTACGTTCTAACCTATCAGGGCAAGCAGCTTCTTTATTTAATCAACCAATGACCTTCCTCCATCAGTGTATGTGTGTGTGTGTGCACATGCTAGGATGCAGTTGATTACAGGTACATGTGGAGACTAGAACAGGAAGTTGGCATCCCTGGAGCTGAAGTTACAGTGGTGGTGAGCTACCCCAGTGGGTGCTAGGAACTGAGCAGGGTGTTTTGTCTTCCCTCCAGTGTCTCAAACCATGGCGTTCTAATACTTTAAGTACCATTAACTATGAAAAGTTTTAGTATAGATGGAAACTCTTGTATGGTGGTTCCTACACAGTGGTTGCCTAGTATCACTAATGACCTGAGATTTTGACATTTGTTGTGATTGAGGACATAAATGGGCCTCCAGCAACTTCTTGATGCTATGTTGTCTTTATGTAACAACTGGCATGCACTTTTGTTGTTGGAAACTGGGGTTGTGTACCATGAACATGATGCCCTGGAACTTTCATGTCTCATGACCTTTGTAAGATTCTTACAACTCTGCACAGGTTGGCACTGTGAACAGAGGTAAATTGGGATTGGAGTATTTAAGATGACTTTCTTAGATAAAAAAGAAAAAAGTAGCCGGGCAGTTGTGGCACACACTTTTTTTTTTTTAAGATTTATTTTTATTTATTATGTATACAACATTCTGCCTCGATGCATGCCTGCACACCAGAGGAGGGCGCCAGATCTCAGTACAGATGGTTGTGAGCCACCATGTGGTTGCTGGAAATTGAACTCAGGACCTCTGGAAGAGCAGCCAGATCTCATTACAAATGGTTGTGAGTCACCATGTGGTTGCTGGAAATTGAACTCAGGACCTCTGGAAGAGCAGTCAGTGCTCTTAACCTCTGAGCCATCTCTCCAGCCCATGTGGCACACACTTTAATCCTAGCACTTGAGAGGAAGAGGCAGGTGGGTCTCTGTGAGTTCGAGTCCAGCCTGGTCTACAGAGTGAGTTTCAGGACAAGCTCCAAAGCTACACAGAGAAGCCCTGTCTCAAAAAAAACAAAACAAAACAAACAAAACAAAGACAAAAAGCCCCCAAAAACAAAAGAAAGAAGTAAATAGCATTTATCCCAGCAAACCTGAGATTTGCTTGTCTCCACCTCCCCATCTCTGGGATTATGAGTGTTTCCCATTATATCTGGCTGGTCTATGTGGGTTCTGGGAATTGAACTGTGGTCCTATGCTTACAAGGTGTCTCCCTAGCTTCTAGACTCTGAAAAATTTTAAAATATTTTTACACTGATATGGTACTATTATGTTGTGGAAAAAACACATTTTTGTCTGTTTGGAAAATTTTTAAAAAGGAAAGCAGTATGCATATATACATACGCATTTATATACAAATTCATAGCAGAAATGGAAAAAAGACACCTAAACCTTACAAATAAAACCTAGGGTTCTAAACTCCCTTTAAAACACCAGAACTCCTTTAATGTCCCGGGAGTTTCATTATTCCAGGCACCTCTGCTTCCCGTGAGGAGGCATGCTTGCCTTGAGTCCCTCTTAGATACTGTCTTTCTTTGTGTCTCCTCTCTTTCTCCTTTTCAGTGTTGTTAAAATGGGCAGAACGTGTTGGAAGAGAACAAGCTTGGCAAGATGTGCTTTCTGGCAACAGTGCCAGCTGTGTGATGTTCGTTGTCATTGGGCGGGAGGGGGCAGGTACAGCCAGTTCAGAACAAGATGTGCTTTTCTGAAACTTTAAATCAGTTTTTGATGGTCAAATACCTAGAGGCATTCTTTGCATATGAAAGCTACAGTGCACACACCTTACCCTAGGAGTACAATGTTGGGGTGAAAAAAAACCAATGTTTGTGGGAAGAAAAAATTAAACAAGTGAAGATTTACTGTGTGTGTGTGTGGGGGGATACCTCTGCAGCCTGGAGGTTAAAACTGGGTGCCTTCTTCCATTGCTCTCCCCCTTGTTATTTTGATTCTGGAGCTCACTGATTGGCTCACTGATTGGCTAGTCTGACTAACTAGTGACCACCAGGGATCCTTTTGTTTCTGCTTCTGTGGCACTAAGACTTGTGGTACCATGACTGGCTTTTCAGTAGGTTCTGGGGATCTGAAATCAGGGCTTCCTGCTTGTATGGCATGGATTTTCGCCATGGGGCCCTCTTCCCAGAATCGCAGTTAAAGTGTTTTTGTTTGTTTGTTTTTGCATTTAACACTTGAAGTTTGGGAATAAAAACCAAATACGTACAAACTCTGTATCTGAGGGCCTTGTGTTCCACCAGCTGTTTCTCCTCCAGTCTTTGGAAAGGACATTTCAGTGCATCTTGTGTAGTGAAAATTGCAGCGCCATTCCTAGCTTGTATGACTTCTCGTTCCTGACATCACCTTGTCCATCTCTTGGTTCTATTTGTATCTTAACTAGTGCAGGCAGCTACTTAAGAACTCTCTTGGTCTCTCTTTCTGGTCTTTTCAAATCTCCTCTGACAATCCTATTCATGCAGATGCTCAAAAACCATAGGAAACATATGTATATGGCCCTCATGTTCAGAACATCAGTGGCTTTTCTGTTAGGGGAAACTAAGTACTTTGAGGATAAAGAATGCTGTTGGTTTTGACTTCTCCAGGATGTAGTAGATTAGAGGCTCAAACCTATCTGCTGAATAAATTCTGAGTTCAGGGGCTTAACTTCATAAATCTTGGGCATATGAGAATAATTAAGAAAGAGTTGTGAATTAATTGGCTGAATGAATAAGTAACAGAGGTTTTAAAACTTTATTTTTATTGCTTTGAAAAGATTAAGAATATTGATTTACTTATCCTCACGATATTAAAAAAAAGGTTCACAGTATGACCAATGATACTCAATTTATTCTGTTTTGAGAACAATTTTAGCAAAGCAAATTTGGATGGAATGGAAGTCTGGAGTCTGTTAAAGATTCACGTCTTTGAGCTGTGTTTCAAACAAGGGTCTTTATGATTGGACTTGGAGACGAGGTGAGTTGGTTGCTGGAGAGGAAATGAATATTATGCTGTTTGCAGGAGCTGGGAAGATAACGGATACACAGTGCAAGCACACAATTCTTACAAAAGCCAAAACCTCAAAATAGAAGGGAATCAGTTATGCTTGCTCAAATGTAGAATAGGAGTTGAAGGTTATCTTAGTTTGGCTTCTATTGCTGTGATAAAACACCATGACCAAGGCAGTTTGGGGAGGAAAGGATTTATTTGGTTTATATGTCTCAGATTACAGTCTACTGAAGGAAGCTGAGGTAGGAACTAAAGTAGAGGCCATGAGTAAATGCTGCTTGCTCCTCACAGTTTGCTTAGTTTGCTTTCTTATACACCCCAGGACTGCATGCTTGCCGTGGACTGGACCCTCACACATCAATCCTCAATCATCAAGAAAATGCACCAGGCTTGACTAAAGGCAATCTAGATTTGTATCTTGGTCCCCTACCCCACCCATTCATCTACTCTATTTAAAAGGTTTGAAGTAGTAGCATCTTAGGAAGAGATAGAATCAGTCAAATGATGGAGGCAGGTGTGGGATGGGGCCTCAGAGTTGGGTGCAGTGGGAGGACATCATTGGGTATGGAGTTGGGAGGACTGATATCAATGCTTAGCAATTGATTGTCTTTATCAATTAGTATGCTTATTGAACATTCCTGGACCAGAGGATTATCAAGTTAGCCAAGTAGGACATGGCAGGGGTGGTTACAGGGTAGGTCAGGTCATTTCTATTTCCTCATCTAACTATGGTGATGTGTCATAAGGCTGGGGACGTGTCTGATAAAGATGTTGATGAGGTAGCAGCAGACTGATAGAAGTGACGCCCAACTGGGAGGTAGCAAACAGGGACAAGGAATGGAAGGAAAGGAGGGAGGGAAAGAAATAATGGAATAGAATATATTGCTGTTTTGTTATGTTTAGTTGTCTTGTAGCTGTGTAAAAAGTAAGCATAAGGGAGAGAGAGCAAGAAATTACAGCGGCGTCTATAAAGGTCACCAGAGTGAATAAAATAATGAATATTCTGCAACAAAGGCAAAGGTGAATATGATTTAAAGTAAAAACTCCATACATGAGTATGGACACACATACGTATACACACACACACACTCACTCATGAGTATTGCCCTTTGAACCGGAAGTTTAAAATGTACTCCGTTAAGCTGCCTCTAGAAGGAAGTACTGTCATCAGGGCTAAAATGATAGCGCTTTTCTGAGACCTGCTGGTTACATGTAGAAATTTGGCCAACATCTTAAAAATGATGTTAAGCCATTGAGTGCTGAAGGCAAAGGGGTTCTTGTGGGAAGGGATAAGAGGAGTGCAAAGCTAGGCCAGGAAGAAGCATGGGATAAGGTTGTAAGGAGGGTAGTGTCTCTATAAATTACTTTGAGTACCATAATAGCCTTGCCAGGGAAGTTAATCCCTTGTCTCCTTTATAAGCGTCAAGGCCAGGACAGCTTGTGGGAGAACCATAGATGAAAGCATTCTCATAGCCAGATGAGCGAAACCACATACAAAGCTGAGCTGTAATATTAGCAAAAGTTGGCAAACCCCTGCATATTTCTAAATTCCATTGTCTTTGCTCATGCCTTGGCATTCACTGTTCTGGTGATATTTGGATGGATAATAAAATAATGACCTATTGGGTTCATAAATTATGTAGTTTCTGTAGTATTTGTGTTTCTCATCATTCAGTAAAACCATAAATTATGCTGTTACAAATAAGATTTTCATACAGTCATCCTGTTAACATCAAATAAGAGAAACATTTGAGTCATTGTAGTACTGTGACAATAATGCTGAATCAGAGATGAAAACAAACCATGGAATTTATATATCTTATTCAAATATAATGGAGTCATGCACAATAAATATCATTACTGCAAAAAAACATTTTAATCCTATAAACTATTACTTTTGGGGGACATTTTCACCATCTCTGAAATATAATACTGACAATAATCAATATAAAACTAGTAGAATCACAATAAACAAATTAAAGTAATATGAGCTATATTAGTGGTATGAAAAATCTGTTTCCAGGGAAGCCATAATAAGTACTGTGTTGTTTGGAAATACCTCTTGATCTCTAAATGGGAACAGGAAGAGAAACAAGAAAATCGACACCATATACACTCTAGGGAAACAATGCCCACTATTGAAGTTTCAGTTGCCTGCATACTGAAGGGAAGGATTTAGTAAGTTAGTGAACTTGATTCTTTTCTTATCAACCCAAACACTTTTGCAGTTCTCGTTCCTTCTGCATCTCAGAGCAGTTTCCATCTGTAGTGGTGATAGTGGCCCTAGTCTTAAGCATCACACAGCATTAAGCAAAGTCATGTCTTGTTCTGTCAACAAAAAGCAGGTTGTGGGGATGCCTGGGGAGAGAGCTCAGTGGTTAGTTCAGAGATGACTGGAGAGGGCTCAGTGGGTTAGCTGGGGTGGGTGGTTGGAGAGAGAGCTCAGTGGGTTAGTTGACGGGGTGGCTAGGAGAGAGAGCTCAGTGGGTTAGTTGAGGGGGTGACTAGAGAGAGCTCAGTGGGTTAGTTGGGGCTGTATGGAAAGGGAGCTTAGTGGATTATAAGTACTTGTTATTCTGGCAAAGGACCCAGATTTGAATTTCAGCACCTATATTGTAGCTCATGAACATCTGCAAATCCAGTTCCAAGAGGTGCAGTGTCCTCGTCTGACTTCTTTGGCCACTAGGCATGCACATGTTGCACGCGTGCACGTGTGCGTGCGTGCACACACACACACACTACTCATATACATAAAATAAATAAATCTAAAGAAATAAAACAAAGCAAAAAACCCAAGCAAGAAGGGGAACATTTTTCTGGGACCTAAGGATATTATCTCCAATCTGGATGGATGTTCAGGGTTTCAGGTTTCTAAGTTGGTTTGTCATCTTCCTTCTCTTTCCTCCCCTCTTCTTTTTTTCAAACAGAAAGTTAGTGGAGTTATAATTCATATAACTCTCTTTTAAAAAAACCTAACAAGCTGTGTAGTGTTGACACATAGCATTCAGGAGCAGAGTCAGGCAGATCTCTGAGTTCAAGCCCAGCCTGGTCTACAAAGTGAGTTCAGGACAGCCAGGACTATACAGAGAAACCCTGTTGTAGAATATTAGTTGAAGATGTGTTATATCTGTTTATGCTGTGGAATGTTTAAGCTGTGTTACTTTGCCTGTCTAAAACACCTGATTGGTCTAATAAACAGATGAATGGCCAATAGCTAGGCAGGAGAGAGAAGTAGGTGGGGCTAGCAGGCAGAGAGAATAAATAAGAGAAGAAGGGATCTCTGTGAGTTCGAGACCAGCCTGGTCTACAGAGCTAGTTCCAGGACAGGCTCCAAAACCACAGAGAAACCCTGTCTCGAAAAACCAAA
>NW_004949099.1:22049070-22056398 GCF_000317375.1 Microtus ochrogaster | reverse complement strand
TAGTTCCAGGACAGGCTCCAAAAAGCACAGAGAAACCCTGTCTCGAAAAACAAAATAAATAAATAAATAAATAAATAAATAAATAAATAAATAAATAAAGTATGAAATCCTGGCTTCACCTCCCAGTAAATAGCAGGAGCTGGAGAGGTAGCCTAGCAGTTAAGAGTGCTTTCTCCTCCTTCAGAGACCAGAGTTGAGCTCTTTGTGATCACCTGTAACTAGTTCCAGAGGGACC
The DNA here is from genome assembly GCF_000317375.1 of Microtus ochrogaster. Taxonomy (NCBI): domain Eukaryota; kingdom Metazoa; phylum Chordata; class Mammalia; order Rodentia; family Cricetidae; genus Microtus; species Microtus ochrogaster. Next base: position 22,056,163 of record NW_004949099.1, on the reverse strand, counting down.
CAACACCTCTAGCCTCCACTAGCACCCACACAGACATACAACCAAACAAAAACTCACACAAGGCTGGGGTGTGGCTCCAGTCAGTAGTGCCTGCCTAGTGGTATACAAGAATCCCCGAGGACAAGTCCCCACAGCGCAGAGTGAGGAATCTGGAATCCCAGCACTTGCAAGGTGGCCGTGGTGTGATAAACTACACAGCTAGTCTGGACTATTCGACCTTGTTCAAAAACAAAACCCGTGTGGTTGTACAGGCCAGCTTTTAATCCTGGGGCAAAGGCAAACCTAGTCTACATAGAGAGTTTTCAGAACAACCTGGTCTACATAAAAAGTAATAAGTAAATTTTACAAGCTTTTGTTTTGTTTTGTTTGTCAAGACAGGGTTTCTCTGTGTAACCAACCTGGCTGCCTTGGAACTCACTTTGTAGACCAGGCTGGCCTCAGACTCTATGAGACCCACCTACTGCTGCCTTTCAAGTGCTGGGATTAAAGGTGTGTGCCACCACTGCCCGGCTTTTTACATTTTAAAATATGGCCTGGCCTTGTAGCTGGAGAGACAACTCAGGTTAAGAGCACTTTTTGCTCTACCTGGCCTCAATTTAGCACCCTCTAGACAGTTCACAACTGTAATTCCAGTTCCAGGGGATCTGACACCCTCTTCTGGCTGCTGAGGGTACCATGCACATATGTGGTTCATGCTAGTAAACACTCATATACATGAAATAAAAGAAACAAGTCTTTTTAAAAATGTGACATGGGCCAGCGGTGGTGGAGGCAGAGGCAGGGGGATCTCTGTGAGTTTGAGGCCAGCCTGGTCTACGAGAGCCAGTTCAGGACAGGCTCCAGAATACCTTGACTAGAGGGTCAGTTAGAAGTCAGTGGACAAGAAGGTGGGCAGATCTTAAAAGAGAAAACCTTTTTGCTATTGCAGAAAGTTCCTTGGGGGGAGGGGTCTTTGATGGTAGGGTCCACTTCTGTGACAGCTACGAATTGCATATTTAAATGGCTGCCCTACAAAGGGAGGAACCTGCCTGGCGGTCACTCACCAGTCCTCCCCTTCTGCACGAGAGGCCCTCCCCAGAGCTCGCAGCCAGCCTCTTAGGTCCTCCAGTGTGTCAGCTGCAAGGACGTAGGTCCTCATGCCCGGGTGCTCTGCCTGCGAGGGACAGAGGCTTGGAACCAGAACTCAGAGGAAGTGCGGTAAGACTTCTCCGAGCGTGGAAACCCCAAGGCGTGGTCACCTCAAGTTCCCACCTACCACCTAACAAGAACCCACCAACATACTCACTGTGAAGGTGAATCGCCGGCCCCGTGGGGCTCCTGGCCCATCCGGCCTGACGCTGTAGCTGGGTAAGAGTACACTGCCCAGCACACTCTCCTCTCTGCTGTCTGCAGAGGGCAGTTGGGGTCAGAGGTCAGGAAGGTGTCAGGGCAACTGGAAGCCTGGGAGAGGAACTGGTGGGAAAAGGCCAGCCGGGACACTGACCCTTGTAGTAGAAGAGGCAATGTCCTGAGAGGACGAACCAACGGCGTTTCCACAGCCGGAGGCCTGAGCTGTCCTAGGGAGAGAGATAAGAAAGGGCCTCAGCAGAGAGCAGAGAAGAGAAAGTAGATGGAGAAAGTGGCCCGGGGGACAGAGGGACAGAGACTAGGTGGAGGGAAAGACAGAGACAGAGGGACAAAGGTCTAGAGAGACCTGAGGAAAGAGAGATGGGGGCAGAGACCAAAAAAAAAAAAAAAAAAAGAGAGAGAAGAAGGGAGAGGAGAGAAAGAAAGAGAGGAGGACTCTAGGGACCAATCATTCAGCTACACAACAAGCCAGAGTAAGAAGTAAAGAAAGGTACATAGAGAGGTAAAATCCCAGAGGCAAAAGAGAGACAGGATAATTTAAGAAAAGCTGTCAAGAAACAAGTTAAGCTAAGGCTGGGCATTCATAAGAAAGAATAAGTCTCTGTGTATTTGGGAGCTGGGTGATGGGCCCCTAAAGAGCAAAGCACAAAGAGTAAAAAGAAAATAGAAAAAAAGAAAAAAAAGAAAAACCCAACAACAAAATCCTGACTTCAAAAACTAAAAAAAGTATAACAAATTACACAACAGTCTCCACTAACTCTAGAATATTTTACTATCCTCCCTAAACATGTAAACGTACCTAGTAGCAATCAGCAGCCCTGTATTAGTCAGGGTTGTCTAGGGCAGGGACTCTAAACTTTCCTAATGCTGTGACCTTTTAATATAGCTCTTCATGTTGTGGTGACTTCCAACCATAAGAATTATTTCATTGCTACCTTGTAACTGTAATTTTCCTACTATTATAAATCATAATGTAAATATCTGTTTTCAGATGGTCTTAGGTGACCCCAAATTCATGACCCACAGGTAGACGAACAGAACTTATAGAATGATGTATCATCTATCTATCTATCTATCTATCTATCTATCTATCTATCTATCTATCTATCTATCTATCTATCTATCTATCTAATCTATCTCCTATTATCTATCTGTATAAATGGGACTTATTAGAATGGTTTACAGGCTGTGGTCTAGCTAGTCCAACAATGGCTGACCACCAATGGAAGATCCAATAATCCAGCAGTTGCTTATAAGACTGAATGTCTAGGTGGTCTTCAGTATACGCTGGACCCCCCCCCCCATAGGCTGAAACCAGGAGCCTCTACATGGTAGGCAAGTGCTCCACCATTGAGTTATATTCCCCAGATTATATTAACTATGCTTTTTATAATATCCTGATTTAAGAAAGGCATTCAGAAGCCTTTGTTCCTTCAGAAGTTTAAATGGAGTTATACAATTCCCATCCGCTTCTATGGTGTTGACAGGGTTATTTTTATGTTATTAATAAATGAAGGAGTGAGGTTGTTTGAGCTTTTGAAACCTTACTTCATAAGCTCTGGGACACAGCCAAGAGTGTAGCCAAAACTTTACAACAGGCTTCCTTTTCTGACCTGATTATTAATGGAAATCATTCCCATGGTTTTACTTCATTATTGTGGTGATTATTAGGTTTTAGCAGGTTATGACGTCCTTCCTCCTTAATTCATATTTAGAAACAAGAAATAAAATCAGGAGTCAAAGAGACAGAAAAAACAAACAGTTTTATTACTGGTAAAACTAGCTGGAAAGCAAGGCTGAGGTCTTGAATCATAAGCTTTGCTCAAATGCAAGGCAACAGTGGCTTTAGTATCGTAGGCTTCTCATCTCCCATTCCAGACGTCAGGACTAGCAGCATTTTCTATACTTCCAGATCTCTTGTTGATTTGCTCAGTGTGACCCTTTCGCAGGGTCAACTTGGATTCTGGATGGCTACTCCAATTTCAGTCATCAAGTCTAAATTCTGGTTTCCAAGAAGAAATGGCACCCAAGGAGTCATCTATAAAGGTAAGTATTCTGGAGAACGGGTACAGCTGGACATTTTATCACATTCTTGAGTTGAATTTAGGCATCCTGGCAGGGGCAGGGCTGGGAAACCCCAGGTCTTTCTTACTGGGATGAGCAAGACACTAACTACAAGGTATACTTGCCTTGGGGGGTAGGCTGTTCACCAGAGAGGAAGCAGGATGCAGTTGAAGCACTTAATGCTTGATTTCCTCTGGTTCTGTCCCCAGAGAGGCTGGTAGGTAGGATCTCCCTTCCTAACTGGTGTCTGGTTTTTCTAGGGGCAGTATAGTGAACTGTCATAGGGCAGGAAGGTGGCACATGATGGGGCACCACAGTAACAAGGTTTTCTTAGTTGTTCAGGATCTATCCTTTCTTTGTCTTCACTGCTTATTTGGTTCAGGAACCTTCCTGAATAGTCATAAGAGAGTTCTTCTCCTGGCAAAATAGCTTTGGCTGCAAAAAGTGCCAGCTTAGGTACCATTGAGTCAATTCGGACAGGAATCATCAACAGGTTTGGCTCACAAGAATGATTCAGGAATCTCCCAATATTTCCTATGTAGGTAGGGTCGACAAAAGTTTCCATGACCTGCCCATTATAAATATGCTCTCTGATGGCGATGATGTAATTTGGGTCATGTGCTGTTTGTAGGTGAATTCTTCTCTGTACTTCAGAGAATCCTAAAATCTCCCCAGCATACTCACAGACGAATCTTCCCTTGGGTATAGATTCCAAGGTCCGAAGTCCCCAGCCCTTTTTGTCTGTCTGGAACACCTGGAGATGGAACTGCAGACCATGCTGGACCACCCTGTTTCTGCAGCGCTCACCACACTGGCAGAGAACATTGCACTCAAAAACGGGCTTGGCGTACTTTGCTTCCAATCCTATGTTGCTGAGGCACAGACTGTCATCATAGTTATTCTCGTGGCGGAGACAGGAGCAAGTGCCAGGGAGACATGGAGTGTCGGAGCAAGCACACCCAGGAAAGGTTATCTGTGTGGGGTCGATGTCTGCTCCAGGCCCAGCGACATGATCAGGAGTATACTGCAAAAATGAGAGCTGTTTGTTAAGAGTGGCATTCACGTGTTTCACATGAATGTAAGGTATGTACAGCTTTTGATACAGACATTTCCTAATTCCAGCATATATGAAAAAACAAACCTGCAAAAACACATTGAAATATGACCCAAGAATATCCTTCTCCACTTAAAGAAATTAAGTTTTAAAGACTTATTTTGATTTTTACTTATGTGAATGTGTGTCTGTGTGTGTTTTATGTGTGCCAGTCCCCATGTAGGTCAGAAGAGGACATATGATCTCTGGAGCTGAACATAGAGGAGGTTATGAGCTGCCTGGCAGGAGTGCTAGGAACCAACTCTGATGCTCTGCAAAAACAGCAATTCCCTCAACCGCAGCGACCTCGCTCCAGTCCCAAGACTAACTTCCAAAACTTGAAAGTTTTGCGATCTTACAGGAATAAAGATAGCAGTATTTTTTCTATAATCAAGAATTGAAATCTTTAAAACTCTAAAACTTGCTTCTCTCACAATTTTGAATATTAGGAACTGACACTTTATTCTTTATTCTTTGAGAATTGCATATGTGTGTACGATGAACTATGATCATAACTCTCTATGCCACCCCTCACATCCACCTCCCAGGTTCTAGTCCTCTGTTTTTCTTTTTCATAGCCCGCTTAAGGCTGCCTGTATGTGTGTGGCGTGGGGCTGTCTCCTGGAACATGGGGAACCTGTTAGTAGTCACTCCTCCCAGCAGCTATCACCTGCCAACAGGTCCTACGTTAGGGGAAGTTTCTCAGGAGTTACTTCCCCATGTAGGCTGGGATTTTGGCTGGTTTAATTGTGTGAGTCTTCTCAGCTAAGCACAGCTGCTGAGTTCACGAGCACACTAGCCACACCATGTCCAGAAGACAGCATTTCACAGCACTCCTCCCATCCTCCAGCTCCTACATCTTCCCTGCCTCCTCTTCTGTGATGTTCCCTGAGCCTTGGCAGGGGTGGGAGGATTGATAAAGATGTTCCATTTAGGGCTGAGCACTCATAACCGTTTATTCTCAAGCACTCTGACCAAAAACTGCTAAATTTGATGCCTGCATGAAGTTCAATATTTTATCCTGAGTTTCTTTTTCCCTTTTAGCTTTATCTGATAATGTATATACACACATATATTCATTATGAGACGTTCCAGGGTTTTTTTCCTGGGGGTAAGAAAGTCATAAATGTTAAATCATTAACAAATAATTCTAAAATGGAATTTATTAAATAGGTGTCAATATATGAACTATAGATGGATCTGATACATGTAAAGAAATTCTGTTCTTCAATGGCAATGGGTTTTTGATCCTACTGCACGTACTGGCTTTGGGGGAGCCTAGGCAGTTTGGATGTTCACCTTACTAAACCTGGATGGAGGTGGGCGGTCCTTGGACTTCCCACAGGTCAGGGAACCCTGATTGCTCTTTGAGCTGATGAGGGAGAGGGACTTGATCGGGGGAGTGGGAGGGAAATGGGAGGCGGTGGTGGGGAGGAGGCAGAAATCCTTAATAAATAAATAAATTAAAAAAAAAGAAATTCTGTTCTTAGTAAATGACAAAGGGATAATTTGAAACATTTCTTGGTGTTTTATATGTACCTGCATTTTCAAAAGATTACATTTATAAAATATGAAAAATAAAACCTGAAATCTAAAATCTTTATGGAAAGCCTTCTGTCTTAATTATTCCCTGACAAGTGTTAAGAAGCACATTTTTAAACCCTGAAGCTTAAAGCATCTCTTAGGACTGGGGAGATGGCTCTATTGGTAGAGTGCCCTACAAGGACAACTATCTGACTCTAACCCCCCAGAAGACATGTAGAGTCTGGGTGGCAGCATGTACCCTCCAGTCTAGCACTGGAGATGTAGAGACTGCAGGATCCCTGGACTCACTGGCCAGCCAGTCTAGCTGAGCAGTGAGCTCCAGCTTCAGTAAGAGACCCTGCCTCAAAGAGAGATGGTGGAGAGCAAATGAGGATGACTAGCAATGTCAACTTCTGGTCTCTATACACATGGCATGTGTGCACCCCCCCCACCCCTCTTAAGAACCTAACAAACTTTATTTACAGAAAAATTGTTGCTTACATAGAACTTTATTTATATCTACCTCTTTCCAAAAAGGAGTTAATGAGATTGTTTTAAAGAGGTAAGGTAATGTGCAAAAGGCAAGCATGAGGGAAATACACCTCAAATGCCTATGTGTTCATTCCTCAGCCTGTGGTCCTGGTGAGAGGTAGTGTAACATTTAAGAGGTGGAGCCTAGTAGGAGGGAGCCTATTTTTTGGGCATAGCCCTCATAGAGAACATTGGGATCCAGTATTTTCCTGTATTTACTCTGCTTCTCAGCTGCCATGAACAATTTCCTGTACTACATATTCCCACCTTGAAGATAAGCCTTAGCACAAAGTCAAGCAATGGGTCTTCAACCTTCAAAGTGTGAGCCCAAAGAAACCATTTTCTTATATGTACAGTGTGTCGGATAGGGTTGGGGGTAAGACAGTTTTAGTTGTCCTGAAATTTCTGGTAATACTTCTGTCTCAGTCTCTACAGTACTTGAATAACCATGCCCAACAACCAACCAACCTACCTACCTTCCTTCCTTCCTTCCTTCCTTCCTTCCTTCCTTCCTTCCTTCCTTCCTTCCTTCCT
>NW_004949099.1:22040853-22048960 GCF_000317375.1 Microtus ochrogaster | reverse complement strand
CTTCCTTCCTTCCTTCCTTCCTTCCTTCCTTCTTTCTTTCTTTCTTTCTTTCTTTCTTTCTTTCTTTCTCTTTGTTCTTTGAGATAGAGTTTCTCTGTAGCTTTGGAGCCTGTCCTAGAACTCATTCTATAGACCAGGCTGGCCTCGAACTCACAGAGATCCACCTACCGCTGCCTTCTGAGTGCTGAGATTAAAGGCATGCACCACCACCGACTGGTTCAACCTTTCAATTTTTTAAGCTGATCATCTCAGGTGTTTTGTTACAATAGCAGAAAGCTGACTAACCCATAAACTGGTCCAGTGAGCTTAGACATATAAAGTGTGAAACAGAAACAGCTCAACAATTGGCTTCACCTGGAATCAGTCAGTTTAAAGAGGGCATATGATTAGACGCAAGTTTTGCACTGTCTGTAAGGAACAATCTCACCCTCAGAAGCAACATGGACTTTTCTAGTACAAATACAAGAAAGAAGTTTCACCAGTGTGTTCCTCCAAACCATTCTTTTGTGGGAGGCAGTTCCTGGGGACTGTTTGTATTCTGACCCTTAGTAAAGTGGCATGGCACAGAGTCAACAGAGTTGGGTAGGAGTGGTCCTGCGAAGCGGCACCATTTGGGGTCACGATGCTACAGGATACGGCGGGATGCTGGAATTGCCCATCTCTGATCCCCTGTTAACGAGTGTCTCCTGGGCCCCTCTTTAGAAAGACACTGAACAACATGCAGTGACACTCCCTGTGGAGGTTTAGCAGAGCTGTGCAGTTAAGTGCAGAAGCCTATACTTTAAAAAGCACAGAACTGGAGGAGGATTGGCATTCCCGCTGAAAGATTAGGAAGGTGAAGAGTGGGAGTCTGGGGTGGGGGGCAGGCCAGCCTTCTGCTTAGACAGTGACTTGGGGGTGGGGAGTTAAACAGCTTCCGCTTACATTGTGTCTTACCACGTTAGCTGTGTAGGGATGTCCTACAGGGATGAAGGAACTCTCAAAAAAAGATGCTCCTGTCCATCAAGTGCTGTCTTATCCAGAACCCACTTTTGGCTTTTTTCCTATTCAACACTGAAATATAAATGGTTTTGAGGCATTTTAAGAAGTAGCTGTAAAATGAAGGTTTTCTGATCTCCTGGTGAACCTTTTTATGAGGAGTATTTTTAAACTGATTTGTCCCTCAAAGAGCGCATCCTTCTAAAGTGCAGTATTAAGTCACTGAACTAGAAAATGATTTCTTTCCCAACACAGATGACTCTTCTTAGAATAAGTCTGACTTACTGCTGTTTTCTAGCCAGGAAAGTATTTTTTTCCCCTAAAAATGAGTTCTGTTTCTTTCTACTTAAAAATAAAAATATTTTTGAGACTACTTTATTATATTTTATTTACTTTTGCTGTTTTGAAGATTGCACATAGGGCTTACACACGATGGTTAAACACTCTACTGTTGAGCTATAGCCCTAGTTCATAATTTACTATGAAATGTTCTTTTATATATATTTTCCTAACATGTGCAAGGAACATGCTGGGTTTGCTCTGTAGCACTGAGATAGAAATACAGAGACGGGGCTGAACGGTGGTGGCACACACCTTTAATCCTAGCACTCTGGAGTCAGTTTGTGAGTTTGAGGTCAGTCTGGTCTACAAGAGCTTGTTTCAGGACAAGCTCCAAAAGCTACAGAGAAACCCTGTCTTGAAAAACAGAAAAAAAAAAAAAGAAATACAGAGACAGACATAGAGATAGATGAATATATTTTGATATATAAATATATAAAAATTCTATAATTAAAATTCTACAATCTGGCAATTTGAGTTTCTTTACACTTGGGTTACAAATGGTAGCAACTTCCAAATGAGCTTTAGATATCTTTGAACAAACAATACAGACTTCAAGGTAAATTTCCAGTTTGGCATGAAGTGTCTCTACCTATTGTGCCATTTTACCAGACCAGAATAAAAATAGATCTAGAACCATTGACCCTGATACCAGTGATGATTATAAATAATTTTATCTTCATCTTTCTTCATTTTATTCCTCCAGAAAAGGTTAGAAAAATACTATAGAAGAAAAGTATTTTATTGATTTTAAAAGTAACTATAGTGAAGAATACTCCTTTGAGGTAGGGAGACAGTTCAGTGGCAGGGTTTGCATAGCATATGAAAGGAGCTAGGTTGGAGGCTCCATATTACCAAAACCAAAACCTCCAAAACCTTTTAAAAACCATGTCTAATTTAATATATTGTTATGTGAGTATCCATTTTCCCAGAGATAATTTGAGGTCATCAATCATTAGACATTCTATTCAAATGCTTATGAATTTGAGGTCATCAATCATTAGACATTCTGTTTGAATCCTTATGTTCAGCAAACTGTCAAACTTTGATGGTGGGAAGTGTGTTGCAAACTGGGGGGAGCCTTGATCTTAACTGAAATGTATCTAGTCTGTAACACTTTACTAAGTCTGTCTGTACCCTACTTCCTGTTACAAATCTGTGGACCAAATTTATCCACAAGGTTAAACCTGAAGGCTGCTTGGGCTTATGGGACACCAAGGACAGAACAGGCTTTGGTCACAGCGGACTTGTTTTCCCCCCAGTTCCTCCCAGAAGTCTCTCCACTTTTGATGTAGGAGTTTGGATGAGGATTGCAGATGGCTCCAGAAGCTGACCTGGCTAAACAGAACATCACTAATTTAAGTGTTTGGGATGGGATTGAGGTTATAGATCAGTTGGTGGAGTATTAGCTCAGCATGCAGGAGGCCCTGGGTTCTATCCCCAGTACCACATAATATACAGTGGAGGCACTCTGGGTTGCCCCCAGAGTTTCACAGATGGAAGCAACAGGAACCGAAGTTCAAGATCATCTTTGACTTGGCCTCAGATAGTTCCGGATCAACCTATGCTCTAAGAGATGCCACGTCAAAAACAAACACACAACTGAGAACAAGGACAATTAAAGAGAATGGGTAGGTGGTTAGTGTGTGACCAAGCACACCATCTAAGCCAGAACAAAGAACCACAAATCTGAGTTACTGACACAAAGAAGGAAGTAGGACCCCTCCAGAGAATGCTCAGTATCAAGTTTACCATTTAGACAAAACCTCCTGTCTAGCCAAGTACTGAAAAGGGAAGTAGAGGTGTGAACAGTGTTACAGCTGCGAGGGGAAGGGTTTCCCCTACACAAGTTTATAGCTCTGAAAGGAAAAGTGTCCCACAGTCAGGAGCCTAGCAAAGTCACATTGCATAACAAACCTCACACAATAGGTTTATTGGGAGAGACAAAAGAGGGTGGTAGCCTCTGCTTGTGTAAAAAGCAACAAGGAACTGAGCAGGAGGCAGACTTTATATAGGACTTTTTAGAGGCAGAGTTTTCCAGGGTGGGGTTGTGGAATTTTAAGGCAAGTGCAGGGATTGGTGGGATTTTAAACTCAGGGACTGGTGAGATTTTGAGCTCACGGACTGGTAGGTTTGGGGGCTCAGGGATTGGTGGTTTTTTGAGCTCTGGACTGGTAGATTTTGGTGGGTTTTCCAACCCAGAAGTGGGCTTGAATCTTTTGCTCTGCAAACACGAAGTGTAGCGGTAAGATATTACTAGACCTCATTAGAGTCTTGATACAGACAGGTCTATGGTGGCTACTTTGGGATATTTCCATTATGTGAGGCAATTCTTTCCCTCTATTGCTTGAGCCAGTTTGAGGGGTGTTTATGTTTCATGCAATCAAGGGAGTCTGGCTAATATGGTAGGGTGAAAGCTGTAACTGGCGATAGGAAAAGGCTAGAAAATGTCATCAGAGATGCAAATGAACAAAGAACTACCAGGTTTCCAACTGGGTTTAAGATACTGGAACAAACTATGCAGTACTTCAGGCAGAAAAACTCATGACTGTGGCCAGGAACACAGGGCAAAATCACCAGGGCTTCTCAGTGCAGAATGTAGCCCACTCTGGAGACGCAAACAGAGCTAGACTCACATTACTATGGTGACTCTTGGCAAATGACTGGATAAGTTGTAGATCAACAGTTATGACAGGGAAAATATTCATATTGGGGGTGGTTAACACAAGCTCCTAGGGAGATAATGCTACTCAGGGCCTGGGACTTGCTTTGAAAATATTACCTTCCCTTAACTATCCATTCTTTCTATCTCACTTATAAAGGAAACTATAAGAGAGAATCTAAACAATTACAATTGGGGCTGGCATGTGAATTTAAGAAAAATTAAGCAGGTATTGTAGGAGGTGGTGAAAAAAATAGGTCCTGGAATTAAACTTCCTGGCTGCAAACATATCCAAACAAAAGTCCGGTCTATGAAATACTTTCCTATCCTTGCTTACTTACTCATTTTGAGTAAGGAGATTAAGAGCTGACCCAGCCCAGACTTCCTTCATTTATCAACAAACACTGCCTTAGTAACTGTCTTATCCATACTGGGATTTGAAATCAGCAGAGGAAAAAAGACAAGAAGGGGAATTTTACTGTTCTTAAATTGTCATATGCAAGAGCTAGAAATAAGTGCAAAACTACCAGTGTGAAATGACTCCCTATCAGCCACATCCTGGGCAGAAATTCCAATTTTTTTCCACAAGAAATACTGAAGAAAAAATATAAATAATAATTATCTAGGAAACAAAAATAGAAACAGCATATAGCATGCTAAAAAAATAAATAGCTATCTTGGCTTCTCTTGTTCATGATGATTTCTTCTCTAAACTAGGCTAGCATGAACTAAACTGAATGTTGAACTGTGTTAAATGTGTAGGTGTCATTTTTCAAATGTGTGTCCAGAGGAAAAACCTGAGTTCTGGGGTGTGTCATGAAGTGTCCTTCTAGTCTGTAGTTCTAGACACACAGCAGACACCCAGTTTGTTCTGCTTCACTGCAGCTCTTCAAAATCTGCAAGTCAGGACTGTTCTGATTAACATTCTGTATCAAAGTCCCAGAAACTCAAGCACAAGTCTGTACAGTACTAGGGTTTTAAACACGAGCATCACTCTTACAGAAGCTTCCCGAATCCTAAGGAATACTTAAGGAAGCACTGTGGAAACCTTCCTTCCTTTTTTGGTTGTGTTGAAAATGCAGCTAGAGGAATCCTTGGACTTGGCGTCCAGCGTCATCAGTTTGCTTTTGCTTCTGACAGCTATTAGGGGACCGTGAGCCAGATAATTCCGGTCAAGGCCCAGCTGAGATCTGAAAAATAATGTTTGAAGTTGATCTTAGGGACCTGACAAGTGATTAAACCTGACTTAGCTGGAGAAAACCAATTAGTTTATTTTCTCCTTGGCTTTCAACCCTGAGGACGTTATGATACACTGGCTTCTAATATGAACATTTCAATGTTCTCTTTTCTCTTTACACAGCATCCCAAAGGAAAGCAGACAGAAAGTTATTTTTACCTTGAGTTCTTCATGCCTTAATGGTTGTGTGGGCCTGTGAAGCCAGCGTTTGCAAGGAAGTAAGCTATTTTGATTTTTTTCTAAGATTCCTTTTATGCATGTGGAATACATGGAAGAAAATGAGCTGAAGGTGAGCTGGGAGTGCAGGTCTGTGGTGGAGCATCTCCATAGCACATGCAGAATTCTACCCTGCATTGCTAGGATCCAAGACACACATCCTACACCACTAGTACCATGAGACAATCTGGGCAACCATGAGGCTTGTTTTATAGTGTCAAGAATGTGGATTATGTTTTCTGAGAAGCAGTCATTTCTAGCAGAGATGGCTAGCCTCCCAAAAGACCATTCCTCCATCTTGTGAAACTCTTGTGAATCTGCCCATTTGCCAAACCCTGGATGGTAGACTTGAAACTCAACTCTCTATTGCAACCTTCCCTTGCCCACCCACTATTAATTAGCCGATCATGTCAGATTGTGAGGTTGAGCTGCCACCAATGGTGTGAGACACAGGTTAATTGGCCCGGCCCATGTGCTTGCTCAGTGCTGTGGGCCATTGTGTATCCTTTTGCAGCAGTAACACTGCTGGGCTGATTTACTTCACTTTGCTCAGTATCTCGCTTTGTGACACCAGGAATATCTTTTTCGAACAGTTCCATTCTCCTGACTTTCAATGGCTGTCTAAGGATCAGTCATATGAGTTACTTTTTCTCTCCTCCCTCTTCCTTTTAAAAATAGACAGGTACTTATTTTAATTTGAAAACTATGATTAGTTCATCAAACCCCCTGAGTTTATGGACCCTAATGACTGTGAGGATGCTAAAGAAGATACTTATATAAAACCCTTTAACTTTTGAAGGTGCGGGGAATCAAACCCATGAACTTGAGCATAAAGCACTCGGTCACTGAGCCAGCTACCTTCCTAGCGACTAGTTTTTGGAGAAAGTGTCTTGCTGTGTAGCTTAGGGTGGCCCTTACATTTATTCTCTTGCTTTTGCCTCCAGAGTGGCGAGATTATAGACGACTGCCTGGCTAATTAAGTTATTGTTAGTTATGTTGAAAATAAAGTGGGCTAACAAAGAGTTATTTTATTCTACTGTTTTATGGATTGTTGTTAAAGAAGATGGCAAAAAAAATATATCCAACTGGAAATTTATTTGCAGAGTTCACAATACATACATACCCACCTGCACACACACACACACACACACACACACACACACACACACTTCATTCAGTATCACAAACTGTTCAAATCAGTTTGAGGATCATTTCACTGTTAGTGTTTTGAGGGCAGAAGCATGTTTTCCCAGCCTCTGCGTCCCAACTCATCACTTGGTATATGTTTAGTTCTTAATGAATACTTACTGAATATACTTAAGAATGCAGCATTTTTCATCCATATTAGATACTTCTAGCTTAAAATAAAACTAGCCAATATGCTGTTTTCAACTGAATGAAGCCATCTTCTAGGTCTCACCTAATACAGAGCCTGGCATTTTACAGGCACTCAACAGTTTGACAAATAAAGAAAAACATACAGGTAGTCTTACCAGACATTCTGTAATGTTTGATCTTTAACATGCTTTAAGGGTTCTTTGGTGTATATATAGTGCTATCTACTTGTGCTGTTAATAATAAACTATCAATGCAAATACAGACATGTACTATGGGCCGCAAATCATAATTTGAGAAGACAGTAACTAGTTTGCGCATTAAAGTCGTGATTTGCCTTTTGAAATCTGCTGTAGAAGTTATTACCCCATTTGCTGCTCACAAAAACCCTAGCAGGAAGGAAGAGGCAGCCCAACTTGTACTGATAAAAGATGGGGGAAAGGTATACACTTTTAAGTTATCTTCACTTGGAAAACAAAAAGCTCTGGCTTTGTGGAGTGGCTAAGATGACTAGATCAGCATCTAAGTCCAATATCCAAGGGCAAAGTTCTTTCGCCAGAATCTTGGGTATTCCCAATTCCTTAGGGAACTTTTAGGGCACGGTCAGAGGGGTTGAAGGTCAGAGCAGGGGCTTTGAGGCAGTGACAGTAGAGGACACTTATTCGGTTCTTACAGAGAACTAGAAACAGCAATTCCCAAAGCAGCTGTAAAGCGAGGTACTATTACTTAAACTCTCCACAAAAGGCTTCCAAGGCTTCGCAGAAGCTAACTCACATTTGTCCAAGATCTCTCAGCATGAAGGAGACCTCAGCTAAGTTTTGACTCTAGGGGCTGAGATTCAGTACCAGGCCATTCTTCCATGAGAGACAGTTGAGACCAAGACAGGAAACTGATTTGCTCTGATCCCTCAATAAGTTCTGAGTATAAGACCAGAGAAATATGCTCCTTTTAAAAAGTCACCCCTCTGCCACACACACTACAGGGAACTGCCATTTTACCAATAGAATAAAGTAAAATCCTTGTTAAGGTCTTATTACAGGTTCATAGAAAAATATTAGATCCCGTTCATTTAAGAACCTTCCCTTCAGGCCAACGGCTTTTTTTTCAAGAAAGAAAGAATGTGAAATTGGATAGACACGGCATGAGGTAGGCAAGGGTCTGTGAAGAGTTGGGGGAGGGCAGAATAAGATCAGCATATATTACAGGGTATTCTCAAAGAATAAGTCAGTAACAAAAAAAGTCAAGAGGACGGAAGTTTCAGTAAACAACCTTGATGAAACTCACGGGGTCTCTCTCTCTCTTTCTCTCTCTCTCTCTCTCTCTCTCTCTCTCTCTCTCTC
>NW_004949099.1:22034984-22040753 GCF_000317375.1 Microtus ochrogaster | reverse complement strand
TCTCTCTCTCTCTCTCTCTCTCTCTCTCTCTCTCACACACACACACACACACACACACACACACACACACACACACACACACACAGTTGAAGGGGGCACTAGCCAAGAACATGAAGGATTCCTAGGAGTGGGAGAGGGACAAAAGAGGTTAGGAGTGGTGGTGCATATGATCTAAACATTATGCGCTTGTGTGGAAATGTCATCGACAAACCCATTATAATGTACGACTAATATTTGGTAAGGAACATTTTTAAGACACCATAATAAATCCAAATACCCTGTATGCTAATATTTTAAAAATTTTAGGGAAAAAAATAGAAGCCTGTAGTTACAGCCAGTTTGACAACTGTGACCACATGGGGGAGCTATGAGTCTATCTTTCCTGGCTCCTAGGCAAGGTACCCTAGCGCCCCCTTGGGCTGTGTGCAGCTCTGAGGTCCCACCCAATAAGGAAGGGCTTGGCCCCGCCCCCGAGGTTGTGAGCCCCTCTTTAGCCCCGCCCCTACACAGAAAGGCGGGGCCTCACCTACTGGAGTCCTGAGCAGCTCTCTAGTTCCTCCCCTGGGGGCGGGGTGTTTGGGGGGGGGGACGGCGAGAGCAGGCCTCTAGCTCAGCCCCTACAAGGAAAGGTGCAGGCTCCGACGGGGTAAATAAAAGCCTCCCTCCAGTCAATCCCTGCAGGGCTACCGACTCGGCGCCCAGCCCCTAGACGAAGCGGGAGGGAGGAAATGGGAGCAGCCCTCTGGCTCCGCCCCCACACGAAAAGGCACCCGCCCCGCCTCCCTAGTCCCGCCTCTACCTGGAAAGGCTTAGGCCTGGGCCCCGCCCCCAGAGGCCATACGCTCACGGGAAAGTTCTCCAGGCCGCGTGCTACATCTTGTTGTTCTTTCAGGGTCGCAGATTCCTCCTCCGCTGCTGCTGTCCCTAAAGAACGCTGCTCTACAGCTTCCGCAGACATTAACAGTCTTACTCCGCCTACTAACCTGACCGTCTTGGCCCTCCGGAGGGGAGGATGCTGGGAGTTGGGGATTCCGCGGCCCCACTTCCTTATGGGAGTTGTAGTTTTCGTTTTTCACACGCGGCAGGTGAGGGCAATTCCTCCCTCAGCGTTGTAGGGATGCTTTTGGTCTGGATCCTACTGTTTTGAGACAGATACCAGTTAGAGAACTTGAAATGTTTTAGTTTTTCTGTGGAACCTTGAGAAGCATGTTCAGCTTTTTGCGGGTTTAGTAGATGCGCCTCCTAAGATGAGGAAGAACACACACACCAGAGTATCTATAAAGATTAGAACCCCTGGAGAAGCTGCATGACTGACTGGTGGTGGATTTTGTGTTACAGTCCTCTCCTTGTAAGCTTACCTTCTTTTCACACAATCATGGAAGAAGTTTTGGATAGAGTAGAGATAGCCTCTGAGTTTCTGAATCTGGCGGAATACCTAAACTTTCCTTTCTGCTTCTCTTGATATATGTAATTTTCACGGTCTTGGTGACTGACAGGTTGGAGGCTCAAGGGGAGCAGTGAGATTTTTTTAGAAGAGACATTAATGCTATAGACAGGCAGACAACAGGGCCTACGTGGCAAAGTGCCAATTTCTTCTTACAGGTTTCAGAGGAAGAAGGGAGTAGTTGATGATTAGCCCACGATATGTGTTTGCAGGTAGGCTTTTTCTGAATTATCTACAAGGGCAACTGAATTACTCCAGTTTCTGCAATTATTACAGTTCAATACATACGGAGGAACATTATAAAATGCATGGCCCTGAATTTTTCATCTTGATGTCTTACAGAACAAAATTACAAATAAATATGTGTGTAACTCAATATATACTTAGTTATGTATGTATCTGATAAGTTAAATTTGTTTTGCGACAGGGTCTTAGTATGTCACCCAGTCTGGCGTTGAACTCCCCATCCTCTTTAATATTTGGACTACGTGTATGAGCCACTGTATCTAACTATCTCAGCTAGTCTTATATTCAATTCTAGAATCAGGCAACATTTCATCCTATAAAATGCAGTAAGCATTTTTATTTTCTGAGCATAGCATCGGTTCTCTAGGAAGAGAAGGGATGGAAAAATGGAAACAATGGATCAAAGAAGACTGGTTCTTTCAAAGTCACTTTACCCTAGTAAGGTGTGGGTGGTAATACAGAACAGTAGGAAAATAACCGATTGCTTAGCAACAGAGTAGTGTTTGTGTATTAAGATTAAGGCAGAGAGCCTTTAATCCCAACACTTGGGAGGCAGAGGCAGGCAGATCTCTGTGAGTTCGAGACCAGCCTGGTCTACAAGAGCTAGTTCCAGGACAGGCTCCAAAACCACAGAGAAACCCTGTCTCGAAAAACCAAAAAAAAAAAAAAAAAATTAAGGCAGAGGAATTTTCTTATTCTGGGAAAATTGATAGCTCTGTAATTCTTTAGTTCTGTAAAAGGCCAGATAAACAGCTTAGTTTATGCTTGGTGACAAGGGACTATAGCCTGATTTTTAGTCTGCTTTATTATGGTCTAGTGTAGAAAAGTACAAAGCAGCATTATGATATGTATATATATATATATATATAAATATATGTACATGTATACACACATGTGTATGTATGCATGCTTGTGGGCATACATGTGTGATTATGTGTGTGTGTGCGTGTGTGTGTATATACTTATACACTGCATGAGAGCTGTATATTGAAGACCAAAGTTGACAATGGATGTTTTCCTTGATCACCACTTTGTTTGTTGAGTCAGGGTTCTTTGCTGAACCTAGAGTTCCTAGATTCCAGGCAAATCTAGCTAACCGGTTTGTGTGCTGGAGGTAGGGGATAACCTTTCTCTGCTTAGGACGAGCTGGGATTGCAGGCAGCTGCCACACCTGATCAGCTTTTACTTTGGTTCTGGGGCTTTGAACACTTGTCCTCACCCTTGTGCGCCAAGTGCTTTATTCAAACACATCTCCCCAGCCTTTTACCTCCTGTGATTTGTATTTGACAGTGTTCTTTTGCCAGTCTCCTGGCCCTACTCTCTAAAATGTGGCTTCTGGATTCTGTTTTGTCTCCTTTTTCAACTTCCCTGGACTCAAAAGTTGTCTTTGAGAAAGGATCCTGATTTTTCACCCAGGCAGGTCTTCAATTTGTTAACCAGGACAGGTGCACGACTCTCCCCCACCAGCATGGTTTCTGATATGAAGAATTAGGATGACAGTGTCCAGACCTGATGTTATGATTATTGGATGCTTCTGCTTTCTGTCTTATAGGCTCCTCGAGCTTAAAATGACTGGAGCTGATTTATTCTTCTGTTTGCTTTGCTTTATTGATATCTAACAGGGTATCAAAACAGTAAACAGAAGAGTTTCCTTAAATTCCTTCTGTTCTCTAGGGCTGCATAATGAGTTAGTAGTGGTCAAGTCTTTGTTCTACCTTCAGTATTTTTCATTTTCGTTACTTCTAACATAGTTCTAGTTTTAAGTAGCAATAACAATAATTAGATACCTGTCTTCAAAATGTAGCAGTGTAAGTAAGAACAATTAGGGGTATGGAGAATAGTATAGTTTTAAAAAGAACGACTTTAATAGATGAAGCATGAAATGAGACCCTAAAAGTTTATAACTGCTATGCTCCATTCTGGCAAAAGAAGATTGTCACCCAAACCTCGTTCAAGAGATTTATTAGGAGGGAAGAATCCAGGAGAGTGGCTGCCTTTGCCAGGGTGGGGAAAGGCAGCAGCACAGGGATAATATAGGGCTTTTTAGGGGGTGGAGATTTCAGGGTGGGTGGGAACTTGTAATTGTCTTGACGGGTTACCTCGTCTAGGGTCAGTAACCCGTCTGGCCGTTCAGTTATTCCAGGGTCCCGGAGAGGTGCTATCTGGAAGATATGGGCTAGAAAAGAGGAAGGAGGCCAAGCTGGAATTCCTGTCGAAGCCTCAGTTTATTAGAGATGGGGTACAACTTATATAGGGTATGGAGTTGGGGGGTGGGTACAGGGGCCTGAGCTCTTGCCACGTAGTTCACGTTGGTCACGTGGTCCGTGTTGGTCACGTAGGCAGGAGGTTATCTTCGGTCAGGTCACTGTAGGCCAAGAAGTCAGGAGTTGCCACACCTAGTTCCCTATGTAGTTTAGGCCAAGAGGTCACAAGTTGACACACGTAGTTCTCTAGATAGTTTGGAATGTGGGGTGAGTTCTGCTAACAGATATCTCTCCATCAGCCAATTTGGGTGTGGGGTAGGCTCTGTCAATAGAACAATTCCTAACACAATTATGGGTGTGGGGTTCTCTGTAGACTCCCCAGGGTGATGGTTCCTGCAATGATTTTAGGAGGAAATTGGCTCCTAACAGGAACTGGTCAGATTTCAAACCCCTTGAGCTTGGACAGGCCCAGAATGGCTAGCTTTTGTGCTCAGGAATTGTGTTATATGATGTTTTTGCTCTTTTACTCTTTGATTTTTTTTTAACTCTTTTTTTTGGGGGGGGAGGGGCACTGTCATCAAGCTCCCAAACAAATCACACATGGAAGCTTATTATTACTTATGAACGCCCAGTCTTAGATTTGCTTATTTCTAGTCACCTTTTCTTAAATTATCCCATCTATCTTTGGCTTTGGGGCTTTTGTCTTTCTCTATTTCTGTTTACTTTCTTTCCTTCTTACTCCATGTCTGGCTGTGAGGTGGGGTGGCTGGGTGGCTGGCCCCTGATCTCCTCCTCCTTTTGTTCTCTCGTTGCTCCTCTTCATGGTTTCTCCTTCTATTTATACCATATGTATGCCAGCCCAGCCTATCCTTGCTCCTGCCTTGCTACTGAAATATAGTAAAGAATACGAAGACGTGAGTGAAAATAATAAAATACAGAAACATAAAAGATAGTATCAGGAGGGAATTTTTCAGTGAGTACTGAAAATTCGCCTGTGTTTGATTTTCAACTGGTTAACCCTGACCCTAAAAGTTAGGTGTAAGACAGAAAACTACATTAATATACCAATTGAAAGTCATGGGCTACGTTCATCACACTCATTGCCCTAGACTCACACCCTAGACCAAACACTCTGTAGGCAAACCACTCCCTGGGTGGAATCCCAAGTTGTTTCCATAAAAGAGAACGGTAAAGAGAACAGGAGCTTAGTTGGATCCTTAGACTTTTAGACAGGAACAAACTACTTCCCTGTTCCAGGAGCATGAGGTCTGGCAGCTAGCCACACCTGTGGACAATAGCCTAGACAAAGCAGAACTCTCTGATTTACAACTTGGTAGGACCTTTGTAGGTAGAAGCACAATAACCTTGAAGGAACTAGAAAAAAGTCCCAAACTCTCTGAATTTTGGCCTCTTTGGGCCTCCACAGACATTCCCAGAGGTCCTTGAGAAAAATTTGAGATATAGCCAAATGCTGGGAAGACCTGATAGATATCATCTATCAAAATTCAGGAGGTCTCCCTTGATCAAACCAGATCCACATCCACTTGGAATGAATCCACAGCCTTTTGTTTGCCGTGGGAACAAAAACAAAACCACATCTTTAAAGTATTTTTGATTTTCACTTGAAAAATACATTTTTTGATTTTTTTTAAAGTTAATGCACTCTTCAAATATGTAGGCTGGTTTATTTCAACAGTCCCTCTTTCAATTCCAGGTGTCTTAGCAGTTGTCATTTGCTTTTCAGCAATCAAAAAATTCAAGATCAATACAATAGCCTACAGAGTCCAGACTCCCTGTGTATTTCTCATCTTTTCTTTACTCTTTTTTTTTTTTATTTTTCGAGACAGGGTTTCTCTGTGGCTTTGGAGCCTGTCC
>NW_004949099.1:22032954-22034384 GCF_000317375.1 Microtus ochrogaster | reverse complement strand
TATGTATACAATATTCTGTCTGTGTGTATGCCTGCAGGCCAGAAGAGGGCACCAGGCCTCATTATAGATGGTTGTGAGCCACCATATGGTTGCTGGGAATTGAACTCAGGACCTTTGGAAGAGCAGGCAATGCTCTTAACCACTGAGCCATCTCTCCCAGGCCTAAACTCTTAAAGGAGCTGTATTCTTTTTTTTCTTTCAGCTTTATTAGGCCCTTCATGGAAATATACCCATGCCGGTGTGTCAAAATGTTATTGGTTGTTTTTGCTCTAACTCTTTTGTCAAAAATCACATGCCTTAAAATAATATTACTCAACAGGATTGGTTGATTTTCCTGCTCAGGGATTGGTTGGTTTTGTGCTCAGTTGGTCTAGAGAAGATTTGACTCTGGTTTCAGGGCCAAATTATTTTCTTTCATTGGCACTTTTTAGCCTTTTTGCTCTAGTTTTAGGGCCAGGATGTGTTTCTTTTACTAGCTCTGGTTCCAGGGTCAAAGTGTGTTTCTTTGGCTCTGGTTTCAGGGCCAGGGTGGGATTCTTTGCCTGGCCCTTTTACCCTACTACTGGAAGCAAGGTTATTCCCAAAGTAGTATCTTTCCATGAATAAGAGGCATGAGATCCTTATTAGGAAAACATACATATTCAAACTATAAAACCTCATCATGTACAAAGGTACACACCTTCCTGAATGTGTTCAGTTTGAGATCATACATTCCATGGTCACAAAGGAAGTCACTTTTTTGGCAGTCCTGATAGTTAAGACTAACTTGACTAAAGCATATCTCAAGAATCCTGTTCCTCTAGGAAGTTTTTAGAAGAAACAGCCCTGTTTCACTGTCTCAGTGTATTAGCATAGTTAAGTCAGCATCACTGCTGTAAGTAGAGGGATCTTTACTTACTGATTTATTTATCAATGCAGGAGACCTATGGAGACTATTTCTCTCCACATTCTTTTCCCAAAGACCTTTCCAAGTGTCTGCCGGTAGTACCCCCCAAACCCCATCATTACAACTTCTATTCGTGGTGAGTTTTATATATTTTTAAAAAATGCTTCAAGCTCCCCGGCAGCAGTAGGCAGCAAAAATGCTGTAGGTCCCAAATGGTGGTAGCGGGCTATGTGGCGGCAGACAGTGGGGCCCTGGGAGCAGCCAGTTCTAGGCAGAGACGGCTTCCGGTCCCAGAGCAGTGGCCTGAGCAGTGGTGGCGGGCCATATGGCGGCAGGCAGCGGGCTCTGGGAGAAGCCCGAGATGGCTGCTGGTCCTTGAGCAGTGGCTGGTCCCAGGCAGGGAGACACATGTCAGGCGGGCAAGAGACAGAGACATGGATAGACACGACTTGCAGAGTGAGGTTGAATATTTATTCAGGGGGTTGTGGAGGGGAAAGGGTGAAGGGGGGACAGAGAGAGAGAAAGAGAGAGAGAGAGAGAGAGA
>NW_004949099.1:22026976-22032854 GCF_000317375.1 Microtus ochrogaster | reverse complement strand
AGGAGGAGGAGGAGAAAGAGACAGAGAAAGGGGGAAGCAGAGAAGTGGGGAGAGAGGCAGAAGCGAAACTGCCTCTCCAAGAGGAAGATGGAAAAGAGAGCCATCTCAGGCCGGAAGCTGAAGATCAGCCTGCCTCAGTGGATGGGGGAGTGAGTGGGCATGGCTTGTCTCTTAAAGAGACAGAAAACCATAATATCCTGCTTTTAGATGGTGTGTCATGTATCTCTGGCTGACCTTGAAGTCACTATATAAATAGCCATGGTTGATGGTGAACTTCTTTACCTGTCGTGTGCTGGATGATAAGCTTATGGTACTATACTTGGTTTATGGGTTGCTGGGTACTAAACTCATGGCTCTTCTTACATTTTTATATTTCAGGTTGTTTTATGCCAATTAAATATTAAAATAAATGTTTAACATCTGGCACAATGTATGCAGTTGCTAACACTTAGACAGTAGCTATTTTTATAATAACAATTACATGATGGATTTCCCTTGTTTTTTTATGTAGTGAGACAATTTATTTTTGCATATTATATAGGTGGAGGCACTGAATCCCTATGTTTCAAACTATCCAGTATGGAGTCTTGGAAGGTAGGGCTGTTGCCTCCCTCTAGAACAAAACATCGGTTTGTTGTTCACCACAGTGAATATGCTGTCTCTCTCCGAGGCTCGGGTTTCCCGAATGTGGCCTACTTTCCCTATTACATAACCATAGCTTGAGCAAACATCATCTGGCTCTCTGTCCCCTGGGAGAGCTGGGACTTGGGCAGTCAGGCACATGCTGATCCTTTGGGTATTGTTGTAGTTACAAGTAATAAAGTACGTCTTCTCTGAACCAGGAATCTTAATGTCTTTTGAAAAGAATTCATATCTATCATTTCCTCCTTTTCCTCTCTTCTCTGTAGTTCCTACCAGGTCCCTCCCACTCCATCTCAAATTTATAGTCTCTTTTCTTTTAATTATTATTGCTACACACACACCTAAATATACAAATTAATATATGTTTAAGTATAATCTGCTCAGTTGTTGAGTGTTGTTTGTGTGTATATTTTTCAGACTGACCACTTGATGTTAGATAACCAATTGGAGGCTCATCCCTGGGGAAAACTGAGTCTCCTTCTCAAAGCAGCCATTAATTAATTAATTGCCCTCAGCTCTTTATCCAGGGGTGGCACCTTATGAAATGCCCCTATCCATGTTGGCATGTCAACTGTTGTTGTCATTATTTGCTTCTTGTTTGGGAAACTATATTGTTGAGCACCCTATTTCATGGGTGCCAATATTGCAGTAGACATCCCAATAGACAGACATCCCATCTTCTGGCTCCTACAGTTTTTCCAGTCTCTCTTCTGCCATGTTCCCCAAGCCTTAGGTGGAGGGGTTGTACTGGAGATGTATTTATGGGCACTCCACTGCCAGTTCTCTGCATGTTAAGTAGTTTTCTGTAATAGTCTCTGTCTGCTGCAAAAGGAAGCTTCTTTGATGAGGGTGAGAGCTGCATTTCTCTGTGGATATAAAAGTATTAAGGGTGCAGTTAGAGATTATACTGATTTGGGAAAGTAGCAGTAGGAGGTTATCCTGTAGGTACCATGGCCTCATTAGCTATGGAGAGTTGGTTAGATTTCAGTACCAGGTATGAATCCCCCACGGTTGAGTGGATCTTAAGTCCAGTCAGATGGCTGTTGGTTATATTCAAGATATAAGTGCTACTATTGTACCCTGGGGAATTTCTTGCCATGCTGGTAGCGTTGCTGTGATTCATGAACATCACAGCTGGGTAGGACTGCTTACTTTTCCTCTTGACAACTTATATAACAACCTATGGTGCTATAAAAGCTACTTCTTAAGGATGAGGCTTCCAGGTTAGACTTAGCTTGCTTCCTATGAGTTCTGAGTTCAAAGTGTGTGGTGTCTATAGCATCAGAGACTCACGCAAATTCAGTGAGACCACCAAGGGCAAAGGAAAGAGCTTATTGTTTTGTGATTTGCTTGGATTTCTCTGGTCAATAACTTCATGGGGGTTCGAATGATAAGAACCCCTATAGGCTCATTTGAATCCTTTGTTGTCAGTTGGTGGAATTCTTTGGAAAAGGTTAGGAGGTGTGGCCTTATTGGAGGAGGTGTGTTACTGGGGGTAAGCTTTGAAATTTCAAATGCCCACATGATTCCCCGTGAGCTTTCTCTCTGCCCTATGCTTGTGGATCAAGATGTGAGATCTCAGCTACTACTCTAGTGCCATGCTTACCTGCCTGCTGCCATGTTCACCATCATGATGGTCATGGAATTGAGTCCTCTGGAACCACGAGCCTCAAGTTAAATGCTTTCTTTTAACTTTTAACAAAGATAAATTGCTTTGGTCATGGTGTCTTTTCACAGCATTAGGAAGGTTACTAAAACAAACTCAAAAGGAGGTTTCTCATGCCTGGTGCTGGGAATTTTGTTAGACAGTCTATGGCTCTTGAGGGGAACGTTTACATAGACTGTATTCTGTAAAATATAGGTATAGAAAAGGACTTTCTGAATAGGCTCAATTTGCCCAGAAATTGAGGTCAACGCTTGACAAGCTGGACCTTACAAAACAATGTTTCTGTACAGCAAAGGCCCCAATCAAATGAGTGAAGAGAAAGCTCATGTAGTTGGGGAGAATCTTCGTTATTTCTATATCCAATAGAGGATTAATATTTAGGATAACAAAGAACTCAAGAAACCAAGAATCAAGAAAATAAGAGACCCAATTAAAAATGGACTATGGGTCCGAACAGAGAGTTTTCAAAAGAAGAAATAAAAATGGTTAAGAAATATCTCAAAAAGTGTTCAACATCCTTCCTAGTAGGGCAATGCAAATTAAAATTAATTTGAGAGCTCACCTTAGCTCAGTCAGAACAAGAAACAACCGCTAACAAATGTTGGAGAGGGATGTGGGGAAGGGGGATTCTCATCCTCTGTAGGTGGGATTGGAAACTGTTGCAGCTACTCTGGAAACCAGTGTGGAAAATTATCAAAACATTCAAACTAAATCCACTATATGACCTGGCTGTGCCATTACTGAGAGTGTGCGCAAAGGTCTCCACATCCTACTCCACAGACACTTGTTCAGCCATGTTTATTGCTGCTCTATTCACAAAAGCCAGCAAATGGAAACAGCCTAAATGTTCTCTATTAACTAATGGATAATGGGAATGTGGTACTTATGTACTGTGGAATACTATTCAGCTGTAAAGAAAAAGGAAATTGTAAACCTGGCAGGTAAATGGATAGAACGGGAAAGTACTGAACTGAGTGAGGTAACTCAGGCCCAGAAAGACAAAGGCTGTATGTTTTCTATAAGCTGTAAATCCTAGCTCTGAATCCTCAGATGTGAGTATGCAGTCTGGAGTAACCATAGAAACAAGGAAAGCAAAAAGTGACCACAATGGGGGAGGAGGGAAGAAAGAATTGTAGGGAGGGGTTATCTCAGGACACACATGGTTTGAAGGGGAAAACAGGAAAAATGGGGATGTGACTTTAACTGAGGAGGCCCAGAGAAAACACTGCTGAGAAAGAGAGAGGGAGGAGGGAAGAATAACACTAAAGATGTTTTAAAAAGTCATAGAAAACGATATTATTTTATGTTTAACATTACATGTAGGATGCTTAAATTTCTCTATGGCCTCAAGGCTTTGTATGTGATGTTAGGCAAGTGCTTTCTAGCTGAGCTACATCCCCCATCTCCTTCTACCATACTGCTTTTTGCTATGAGGTATTTATTTTTGTTTACTTGTTAATTTGTTGTTTATGTGGCACATGGGTGTGTGCACGCGTGTGTGAGTGTGCACATGCTGGGCAGGTGCAAGGGGAGGCCAGAAGTCAACATCAGGTGTGCTCCTCTGTTGCTGTCTCTCTCTCTCTTTCTTTTTTTTTTTTTTGGTTTTCGAGACAGGGTTTCTTTGTGGTTTTGGAGCCTGTCCTGGAACTAGCTCTTGTAGACCAGGCTGGTCTCAAACTCACAGAGATCCACCTGCCTCTGCCTCCCATTATGATCTTCGAACTATCCATTTTGGCTAGATGGGCTGGCTGGAAAGCGCCTAGGGAGCTTCTGTCTTCACACCCAGTTCAGAGGCTTTCCTCTGGTTGCTTTGGAAAAGGCAAAGGATTAGAAATTAGGAAATTAAGAGGCATACACACTTTTAAAAAAAATCTTACTTGAAAGTATTTACTCAGTGTATGCATTATATAGCTTAAGAAATGTCCTTCCAAAGGGCTGTGCCCCTGGGCTTTGAAAATATAATGGGGTTAGTTAGTTTGTTACAAAGGTAGCCTTGATTTCACTGCTGAAAAATCCAGGCATAGAGCCTCACAGCTGACAACTGTCCACTAAGCTACAGAGGGGCTTGCATTGTGGCATTGAACTGGTTTTACTGTAATTTGCTAACTATGAGCTACCTTAGATGGCTGAATTGTATAAATCTATCACATATATGGCTATGTCTCTCTTGGAAATTTTAAAATTCTGAGAAAAGCTACCAATTTATGAATAGCCATCAGGGTGGTTTCTAGTCCTGTTTTTGTTATCTGCTTGGCCTTTGTTGTTGTTTGAAAAGAAAGTAGAGATGGAGCACTGGGCCATGATGGTGTCACTCAGCCAGAAGATGTGGCTCCTCCCACTCCAGGACTCAGAATGGAAGGCCGGAGGCAGTTATTTTTGTGGGAAATTGAAAACTTTTTTTCTTTTTTTTTCAGAGTTACTATTTATTTATTTTCCTGAACTTTCTTTGCAACAGTAGGAGCAGATATTCAGCGTCTTGTCAGTCTTACACTTTTTCACTCCTCCTTTGTATGTGATAATTACGCCTGTGTTTTGTGTATGATTTGTCACCTCGTATGACTCTAAATGCCCACCGCCTCTCTCCTGCTCTCATTCTAGTTTGATTCCAACCTTAATCTCCTCCAATGGAAACTCTTGTTTTTTCACGCCACACATTTCAACTTATAGGCGTTTTTTTTTTAAGTCAAGTATTCTCAAACATATTTCTTTAATGACATTTCAGTTCTGGAAAGTTCCATTTCTTGTTTTGGAATTCACCCACGAACTTCACTTAGAGCTACCATTTGTCTTTATACCGAGCCTAGAAATTCCATGGTTGATGTCATGGGAAACCACTCCAACTGAAGATAAAATATGTAAACTTAAAAAAAAAACCTCTTAGCACAAAGTAAGGGACCCCCCCACCCCCACAAACCAAAGTTTTCATTTTCAGTTGGATGAGTGAAGCAGGAAGTTCAGACTGTGCTTTTCTGGATCCCCACATTTGTAGTCTTTTGTGACTAAGGCTTTTGCCTCAGTGTTTTCTGACAGTACCTGTTCAGGTGGTACAGCCAGTTTTTACCACTGCTCTGGCATTCAGTCCAGCCATCTGCTCTAGTGTTGGCGTTCAAACATTAAAAAACAAAAAGCCAAGTATAGAGGAAGCCAACTTGGTGGTGACAGCTGGCAAAGGAAAAAAAATCATCTTGTTTGACAGTGTTCTTTGGAACAGAGCATGCAGCAAATTTCATCCTATACACTACCTCCTCATATAGAGCACAGGTGCATATGTGTTCGTCGGACCGTTAATTCATCACTCACTCATCCCATTTCTACTTCTTGAATGATGCCTCTTCCTGGGACACACAGCACTGTCCACATATTCTTGGAGAAAGGGCTGTCAATCAATGTTGAAGTAAATTTCATTAAGTGAAACTGCCTCGTATTTGACCAGTGTCTTGAAGGCAGTTGTCTGTTTCAGCTTAGTTAGACATATGGTGTTTTTTTTCTTCCTTCCTTCCTTCCTTCCTTCCTTCCTTCCTTCCTTCCTTCCTTCCTTCCTTCCTTCCTTTCTTTCTTTCTTTCTTTCTT
>NW_004949099.1:22014928-22026826 GCF_000317375.1 Microtus ochrogaster | reverse complement strand
CTCTCTCTCTCTCTCTCTCTCTCTCTCTCTCTCTCTCCATACTGCTGCAGTACAGTTCTGGGGACTGAACCTTGTGCTTGTTAGGCAAGTGCATGACCACTGAGCTACAATCCCAGTCCCACTGTGTGTTTTAAAACCAAAGATGATTATGGCCATTATTTGATAATTCCTGGGAAAATGGTCATCTTTAAAAAATGCCAATACTTGTTTTT
Source organism: Microtus ochrogaster (assembly GCF_000317375.1). Lineage (NCBI taxonomy): Eukaryota > Metazoa > Chordata > Mammalia > Rodentia > Cricetidae > Microtus > Microtus ochrogaster. The sequence continues at coordinate 22,026,614 of NW_004949099.1, read as the reverse complement.
TTTTCCTGCATGAAAATCATCTCTGTCCTAATTAATAATGGATAAGCAAGGGAAATTTATGCTAGATGAATACATTTACATTTGAACAATTCAAATTTTGTTCCAAACCATCTGGAGTAAATCATATTCCAAGCCTGTTTTTTGCAACTAATGTTTCAGTGCTCAGTTTTGTTTTTCAGCAACCAAATGAAGCTTCTGGCAGATCTTTCTACATAGGTAGCTCTCTGATGCTGTTTTGAAGCTAAAGAAATCAGTGGTAGGGGTGAGTGATGTAGGTGAAGACAGAGGAGGGACACTAAGGGAAGGAAGCCCATGCAGGAGAGTGTGCACAAGACCCTCGGTAAAAGGGGAAGAGAGAAACCCCTCTCAGGGCAGAGACAGCCAGGGACTCTGCCTCTGGAAATGTGGCCTCTGCAACCATAACAGAGAGGGATGTTTCTTGCTTCCCATTGTGCAAAGTGTCTGGAATTCATGGCAGCTTAGTTTTCAACCTTATGCTTGGAAACTTAATTTTTTCTTTCCCCAAAGGTCAGTAAAAGAACCCATTTCCTTCTGCTTCCAGAGCACGGGATCAATGAGTGGAACAGTAAAACTCAACTTCATTTTCTTCCCTTGGAGAAATGTAAAATACTCATTCACTAAGCATGAAGCCGAGCTATCTATTATTCACTGCAGACCTTCTATGGGACAGAGTGAGGCATACATTATTTATTTTGCATGAAATAAAATGGGAAAAGGAGAAAAGGAGAGCACTTTAGTGTGAAGTGCAAGGAGATATAGAGAAATAGAGACAGGGAAAGAGACGAGCAGGGAGAGAGCAGGCAGGAATTTCAAGGGGTGTGTGTGCGTGTGTGTGTGTGTGCATGTGAGTGTGCACATGCTGTAAAAGGGTAATGTCTGGATTACCTATATCTTGTGTAAAGGCTTGACATACTTCAACCTGTAGCTACTCTCAATGTGAACAAATCAAAAATCTTATCGAAATTTTCAATTTTATTGATTTTAATAGCTATACAAGATACAAGGCGTTATGACAGGCCTTTGGGAGAATGCTAGTCATTAAACAGAGCCCTTTATTTGGGTTATTTTTGAAAAGATTTGTTTTATGTATGTGTTGCCCTATCTGCATATACACCTGCTTTCCAGAAGAGGGCATCAGATCCCACTATAGATGATTGTAAACCATCATATGTTTGCTGGGACCTGAACTCAGGAACCCTGGAAGAGTTGCTTAGCTGTTGAGCTACCTCTTCAGCCCCAGGTTATTTAATTCTTATGATAATCTTCTGCAGTACACAATACCAACTCCTCTCTTCTCAGCATATATTGATTGTAGAGAAAATAAATGTGGAGAAGTTAAATTGCATACATATACATGCATACATCTATCTATCATCTATCTATCTATCTATCTATCTATCTATCTATCTATCTATCTATCTATCTATCTATCTATCTACATATTCACAATATACATATATAGAGAGGGGGGAGGGAGATGGAGAGAGATCTCTTTTTGGGTAGCCTAGGCTGTTCTGGAACTTTACTAGGATTACAGATATGCATCACCACAGCTAACTGGGAAAGTGTTTCAATTTCTGTTGTATAAATGCATCTAGTTTCAAACTATAGTTTGACAATGGGCTTGAAATATTAAACTGCTGGCAAAGGCAGACATTTCTATCGTGGCTTTAGCAAACCTCTGAAGGTGGTTATTCACACTTCCTCAAAATGCTTAGCCTAGCATCAGAGCTCATCTGAATTATAAAATACGAAGGGGCATGGATTTAGAGTAGAGTGTTTCATCTTTGGTTTTATTTGCAATTAGAGAAAGCTGTCTGCATTTTAACTCTGTTTGGAGCTGTGGAATTAGACGCGGACCAACTGGGGAGGGTGGAAAACCAGCTAATCTTTACAACCTTGAAATAGACTTTGCTTACCTTGCCTGGGGTCTGTGCTGAAGTCCTGTGTTGGCACCAAAGGTCACATAGAGGCCCAAGGTTGGAGCCGCAACCTAAGGCCTTGGTAGTGTGCAGCAGTCATATGGCTGCCAGAACCATTCCCACCTGAGTGACAATTCCTTTCTCCCACTGCCAGGATGATGTCCAGGCCTAAGAAACTGCTGAGGGCCATGTTTGGGTCCGTGGTCCAGTTACAGCTGGAGTCTATATGAATGTCTGTGGCCTGTGTCACCTCAGGAGGATTTAGGAACCATTCGAGATAAAATCAGAGGGCCATGATGAGTTGGCTCCACCTTTCGCTGGCCCTGAGAAAGCTGGCCTTGCCTCTCACTGGACACTACAGCAAGAGAGCTGGTCCCTGCATGCTGGAGAGATGACTCCCACTCCTCACCACAGGTTATGGTGAACCTAGCCTGAGGGTATGCATTTAGGGGAGCTCACTCTACTCCCTCACCTGAAGTGGCCCGAGTATCCCAGATTGACCAGCTTGGTTACCACCCAAGCCCACAGCCGGGTCTTGGGTTGACCCACCCTAGCATCTACCCCATCTAGGACTTGGTGGAGCTGCTGAAGGGACTGGTCCTGTGGGATGGCACCTGTAAGATCTCCAAGACTTTGGGTGGTCATAGGATATCCTAGAGAAGTTCTGGTGAGGATCTAGGGATGATGGTGCACCAGAAACCAGAGGCCTTGAACCAGAACAGTGACTCATTGCAATGAACATTTGCCAGTAAAGCTGATGGGACAAAGGAGTATACTGTCTGACATGAAGCCCCCATGCCACCAGGATGAATAAACAGGTGTTGGAGATCCAGGAAAGAAGTGGAAGCAAAGAGATTTTTCTGTTGTTGGGTTTTTGTTTGTTGTTTGTTTGTTTTGTTTCCTTGCTTGCTTACTTCGTTTTGTTTTCTTTTGGGGGGCACAGTAGGGATGAGGGGAGGATATGTGGGGACCAGGAGGTGAGAAGAATTGGGGTGCATGATATGATGTGAAACTCCCAGAGTCAATAAAGAAGTTTAAAAAAAAAGAAATAGACTCTGGCATTGAATCAGCAATACCCCAGTGGGCCACAAGGTGGAGAGACAGCCCTGTCCATTCCTCTATTACTGACAAATAGTAAAATGCCCATTTTCCATGAATCAGAAAGTAGTATTTTTTCTTAAAAACCTAAGAGAATGCTCATAGGAATTGTGATTAGGAATTATAGAGAAATAAGTTTCATTTTCTGTGATATTTTTAAACTCATACTTAAACAATTTAAGATAGTTATGCTGAAGCTTTAACTTGAGTAGATGTGAAACTCGTAGATGACCCACTCAGTAAGCCTGACAAATCTGTGTAGTGTGGGAACATGCTTTTTGTCTTAAGTATAATTCTATTAATAGCATGTTCCTAGGACAAGACACTCTGCAGAAGCAGCTTAAGGAAGGACAGGTTTATTCTGCTTCAAAATTTTAGGGTATTCATGGCATCAGAAACTGGAGATAATAATAATAATACTTCATCCATCTCTCTATGTGGGTCTGGGGCATCAAAATCAGGTTGTTGGACTTGGTGGCAAGTTCCCACCATTTCAAAATGATAGAATTTTTAAAGCACAAATAAGGGCTAATGAAGAACTAGGAAGGTATCAGGGGAAGGTACCCCATTCCCAAACTACACTGAGGTCTCTGGGGGCTCTGAAGGGACCTCACAAGGCTGCTGCAGGGATTTTAAGCATTCAAGGGAAAATATAGTGATAATCAACACCTGTGTATATTACTAGCTCTAGGTAGTTCACAATATCATTAGAAATATTTTCTATTTTTTTTTCAGTGAGCCTCCTCTTTGATAAGCTGGGTTTTGGTGGTTGTTGTAAAACAGAACCAAGATCATAAACATCAGTATGGCATAGAAAATGAGGGACAGCATCCATTCTAATTCCAGGGCTATAGAGATCACCAGTAGACAGACAGATCCACTTATAAGAACATGTGGAAAGAATATTTTTAACTATTAATGTGAATTGTCGGAGACCAGCTTCGACAAAAATACCACTTACCAGGATAGGGCCATGGGGATTAGAAAAAGAAGATAACAAAGATGTGAGTGAAAATAATAAAATAGAAAACATAGAATAGTACCGGAGGGCATTCCAGTGAATACTGAAATCTGCCTGTGTCTAATTTTCCATACACTTTTATATCCCAATACAATAGGGAGAAGAAGACAAAAGACTGCTTTAACGTGATACAAAGGACAATTACAACAGTTATTTGTTTCAATACTTTGAGATATCAAGTCACCAGCATTCTGTTTAGGCAGTGAACCCACCCTAGATCAAGTATCCTGAAGGCAGCCACCCCCAAGGTTAAATCTTCTATTTCAAAAGAAGATGCAGAACTATGCTTGAAAATCCTGATCTTTGGTCATGGTAAAGTGGATCTTCCTCTATGAGCCTTCCTAATATCAGAAACACCAAGTAACCACACCCTAGGTCAAGGTGTGAAGCCACACTTGTTAACAACTTTGAACAAGCTAAAACTCTCTGACCTTCAGACAAGGTGGAAACAGGCTCACATTTTGGGACTCCACAGGGAATATTCTTTCTAAATGGCTCTTATTGTTTGGGATATAGGCAGTTATTGAATTGTTTGGGCCTAAAAACACTCTTAGTATTTATTTTAGCCTAGAGATTGATGCCAAAATTAGTAAGGACAAAAGTAGTGATCATAAACCAACATGTTTGGCAACCTAGAGTTTAAATCATTTTATGTATTATGTGTGGTAGCTTTTTTTCTTAAAAGCTTTGCATTTTTCTCCATGATTTTATCTAAACATACCAATATAACCACATACCTATTTTAAAAATTATCTTTCCTGTTTTGTGTAGCTCTCAGGTGCTTCCTTACTGCCCTGCCAGATGATACAGAGGTGGGTCGCGGTGTATTCTGGTATATTATTAAATTTCATTTAATATTTCTAACAGTTATCAATTGGTGATGGATGCATCTTTAATCCCAGTTCTTGGAAGGCAAAGGCCATTGGATCTCTATGAATTAGAGGCCAGTCTGGTCTACAGAGTGAGTTCCAGGACAGCCATGGTGGTTACACAGAGAAATCCTGTCTCAAGAATTTTACAAGCTTGCTATGCGTATTGGGAATGAAAGGTTAGATGCAGACAAAGCTGAAATTATTTACAACTCTACTCTTGTCTCCCCGCAGGTTAACTATTATTACTAGTATAGTATTAATTAGACTATCTAGGCCTCTTTTCTCCGTTTATAAAAATGTCTTAAACCACAGAGAAACCCTGTCTCGAAAACCAAAAAAAAAAAGTCTTACGGCTAGATACACAGTTACATGTGTTTCTTGCAATGAAATAAAACTTAACACATATCTTAAGATTTTCAATTAATGCAAAATGCCTAAAGTTCTCTCATGTTCAATCCTTGTCTCAAAGCTAATTTCCAGAACCTTTTCATTACATGAATAAGCCTTTCTATTTACATGTATACTTTACCTTCCTCTAAGTGGACTCATTTCATGTCAGTTACAACCTGTAAACTACACCATTCTTTTCCATAGCTACTATAACATAGCAACTTATTTGCCCACTGGTGGGGTTAAGATTGTTTTCCATAGGAAAAATAATATCCTAGTGAATATCCTCATATATGTAATATGTATCTGCATAGGTAAATAAGAATCCTAGAAGAAATTTTGTTAAGCAAAAAGATATTTTACTTTCTGACAAATTGTATCTGGTTATTCCAAAATGTTGAACTAATTTATAGTTCATATAAATAGAGAATTTTAAGTGCATGTATATGTGTGTGTATGTATGTGTGTATGTATGTATGTATTACTTTTCTGTGATCACAGGGCTAAAACCAAGTCTTTCCGGCATGCTAGGAAAGCATTTTTCTAAAAAACCAGTCAAAGTTTAAGGATTCAATAAACTGAGGAAACTTTAAAAAGCTTTTATACCTTTTATTGTTCAGTCTTCCCTCCTGTAATTAAATAAAAATTAAAAGAAAAAAAACCAAACTAACACACAAAAAAAGGCATAAAGAAGATTCTGTGTCATTATTTGGGAGCTGGCAGTACAAAGAAAGTCTGACAACAGGTGTTGTAGGTCACTCAGATTGACACAAACCCAATGAGTGTGGCTCTTGAACACCAACATGGCCTTAGGTGGTGGTCCAGATCCTGGGCATCCACATGTCCCTTGATGGCAACAGGAGCCTTGGACATCAACACAAACTGGGCTGGCTGTGGCTGGACATGAACCCAGGCATGGACCTGGCTTTAGATAGTCCCATATGATACCATGGCCCTAGTTGGCAGCACATGCAACTCAGGTCTGTATGGCTCGTGCAGTGACATGGCCCTTGGACACCAACATGGCCTTAGGTGGTGGCCCAGATTCTAGGCATCCGTATGTCATTTGGTGGCAGCAGCCTGGGCCTGGATGCCATCATGGCCCTAGTTGGCATAGCAGGTCAACCAGATCAGCATTGCCCTAGTGGCAGCATGATACTTAAGTGCTAGTTGTCCTCAGGTGGCAGCTCAGTCCCTGGGCATCTTCTAGGCCTTCATGGCAACATGAATCACAGACAACAGAGAGCCTAGCTGCAGTAGGGCCAAGGACATGGTTCTTGGCCACAGTTTGGTCTAGGCTTCACCATGGCCGTGGGTGGCGGCACAAGCCACCCAGATATGTAAGCCATGAACATCAACACAGACTGCCTCGGCTGCATCAGGGCTACAGACCCAGACATGGCCCATGGTAGCAGGGCAGGTTTGGATATCATCGTGGCTCCAGGTAGCAAGCAGGCCACCCTCATCAGCGGATTCCTCACTACCATCTCATTGGTTAATGAATAAAGAAACTGCCTTGGCCTAGTTGATAGGTAGGCAGAGAAAACAAAACTGAATGCTGGGAGGAAGAAGGGCAGAGTCAGAGAAGCCACGGTCCTCCGCTGGAGATGGACTCTGGTTAGAATCTCTGGCAAGCCACTGCCACATGGTGATACACAGATTAAGGGAGATGGGTTAAACTAATATGTAAGAGTTAGCCAATAAAATGTTAGAGCTTGTGGCCAAGCAGTGTTTATATTGATATGGTTTCTGTGTGGTTATTTCGGGTGTAAACTAGCCAGGCAGCCGGGACAAACAAGCAGCCTTCTCCCTCCAACAACCTTTGACTCTTAAGATACTCTCTCCTCCGAAAGCCTCTTTCTTCCATTTTCCACCAGACTCACTCACCATAATGGTGCCCATCTCATGGTGCCATAGGTGCCAGGCAGGCTTGTGGTTGATATTTGCCCACCTAGGACGAATATCCTGAGGAAGAGCTGTAACTGTCCTCCATGTGCCCGGGTGTCATGGTACCTGGTGGTACAGCTTCCTTTTTAACTTTATAAATTGCATGTTTTGTGGTCAAAGTAACATACTCATTTGAGTAACAGGAGACATCTCTTAAACTAGAATGTGATTATTCTTGCCAAAGCTGGCTTTCCCACAATGTTCAAAGTTTCTCATCTCATTATTTCCATTTAGGTGAATATATAGGATTTGATACAAATTTCAAATTATAGAATATTCGTAAAGGACCCGAATATTCTTCATTTTTCAGTATTTTAGTTCTGATCTCTTTAGGCATTTTATTTTTCTGTAGACTTATTATTAAGATATAATAACAAATTGAAAGCATGTATAGTGAGAACTTCTAAAATACCCCCTTACTCTCTGTGTCCATGAAAGTCAGAAGTCAGTGTTGGATGTCTTTCTCAGTCTCTCTCACCTTCCCCTTTGAGATGGTCTCTCCCCAAACCCGGTGTATGCTGACCCAGTAAGACAAGCTGAACACCTACCCTCTCTGCCACTGCTGGTGTTCTGATGCTTTCCACCACACCCAGCTTTTATGTGGGTGTTGGAGATTTGAGCTCAGGTCCCCATGCTTGCTCAGTGATGTGGGAGAGTCTTCTGTTATGTGTTACTTTCATTGGTTAATAAAGAAACTGCCTTGGCCCTTTGATAGGACAGAAAATTAGGTAGGCGGAGTAAACAGAACAGAATGCTGGGAGAAAGGAGCAGAGTCAGGCAGCGGCCATGGAGCCAGCCACCAGGTCAGACATGCTGAATCTTTCCCGGTAAGCCACCACTTTGTGGTGCTACACACATTATTAGAAATGGGTTAATCAAGATGTGAGGTTAGCCAAGAAGAGGCTGGAACTAATGGGCCAGGCAGTGTTTAGATGAATACAATTTGTGTGTTGTTATTTTGGGTGTAAAACTAGCCATGTGGGAGCTGGGTGGGACTAAAAGCAGACCTGCTCATCTCATTGCTACAGCTCAACAAATGCTATACTGACTGAGCCATCTCTCCAGCCCCAGAAAATATCTTTTATTAAATCATCTAGAAATAGTCAAGTGCAGTAACTTAGATAGTATCACAGTAATATTTCCTGAAGCATTTCTAGAGTTTTGGCTCCAACTCTAGACTTCTAGCATTATACCGCCTCTAAAAATGGAGTAATAATTTAAGTACCACTCAATAAAACATTTTCAAGAATTTACTAAATACTTAAAAAAAATTCATTTATGTATGTGCATGTGCCTGTGTGGATGCAGGCTGTATGCTTGCAGAATCTACAAAACTTAGAAGAGAGGGGTGAATTCCCTGCGAGCTGAATTATAGCTGGGTGTAGAGCACCTGATGTAGGTGCTAGGAACTGAACTTCAGTTCTCTGGAAGAACATCGAGTTCTCTGAACTGCCAAGCCATCTCTCAAGTCTCTTACTAAATACTTTAAATAAATAAAGCATTTCAGATATTATTATTTTTAGTCCAGAGGAATCAACAAAAATCAAGAAACATCTGGGCTTTGTGGCATATAGCTAATCTCAGTATTTAGGATGTGGAGGACAAAGAATCACGAGCTTGAGTCCAATCTGAACTGCACAGTGAAACCTTGCCTCTGAGAATCAATGGTTAGGGATGTAGCTCACTGTTAGAATATTGCCTAGCTTGATGATTTTTACTGTCAATACTTGGTGTAAAAAACTTATGGTATTGCCACCCACCAGTGACTGCTCCAGAAGGAATTGATGTTGGATTCAAGATTCAAGAGAATAAGGGAACTTAAGGTGATAACTGCTTAAGAACCTTTTTTTTTTGAAGCTTTTATGACATCTCAAAGTTCAAAGTTGGGGTAGAGAATGATAAATGCACAGAGATTTCTCATCACCATCACCAGATGTGCTAGGGATATGGAAAGTCTCATGGCCAAATGGGGGCTATTTGCATAATGCCCTGTGCTCACTAAGCTTTATTGCTGAGGAGGTGAGGGAAGAAACATCTTGCCTGCAGTGTTTGTTACTTGAGGTTTGCACAGTAGGTTAGTATAGGAAAATCCATTGTGTGCAGGCTATGATATGGGGCTGGGGAGATGACAAGGCATAAAAACTCTTGCTGATAAAACGTGAGGACCAGAGCCTTAGAAACCCATGCGAAATGCCAGGTGGGTGTGACAGTGGTCAATAATTCTAGCCTGGGTAGGCCTAGACAGGAGATCTCCAGATCAAGATGGCTAGCAAGAGTAGTCATATTGAAGAGCTCATGGTGTGATTGATTACCTGACTCAGTGAATAATGCAGGAGAGCAGTGGGGGATGATTCTCAACATCAACTCCAGGCCTTCATATGCACACTCATGCACACATACATGCATAATAGCACATGCATACCTATACGTGCTCACACACAAATGAAAATATGTATACACACAAAAGAATCAGTGTTGTGTTAATGATACTGATCATATTGATCTTCAAGTTGTTTGTTTACTTCACTGATAGTGAAACTTTTCCCAACACTTCAGATATTATGTAGGACCCTAGATGCTAAGCAGGTACTTAAAATTGAGTCTGAAAAGTATCTTTTGAATTTGTTATTTTAAGCTCTTTAATGTGTGAAACTTATTTGAAAATTAAAAAAAATTTCCTCATTAACTTTTACATTTCTTGTTTTAGTAAGATCATGGGATTTAACAAAACACTTTTTTTTTAAATTCTGAGAAATGTATTTTTTAAAACACAAGTATTAACTTCTTTTTAGTCTATAGGGACTCCTATGTGACTTGAAAAAGAGAAAAGAAATTTTATTTTGGATTGGACTAAAAGCTACATTATTGGCAAGTATCTGGAAGTAGATAAATGGCTCTATTTTAAGTTCTGATCTGTGGGTATTAAATGAGCTCACTCGATTATTCTGTTCACATAAGGTGTATTGAAAATTGAATTTTGTAACTTTAATTTGGTTTAGAAAGTCTTGAGCTATTCAGAATAAGCTGACAAGATTATTCCAAAGTTGGTTGAAAATTTTTATGTCAAACAAAACATTTGAATATAATCATATACTAAATTTTGTTATGATTCTAGGCAAATCATATTTTTCTTAGAAAAGTTGTTTCTTATTTCAGAAGTTAAATTTGCTCATTTTTCTTTGAGTCTTACACAGAGTCAACAGACATCAAACCCACTATTTGCAAAGGATTAAATGATGTGTCCTGGGGATTATGGTTTCTGCTTTGTTTTCTTGTAGAAACAGAAAAGTCATGGGTAAGTATAATACTCAAAATAAATAATGGGAAGCATTTTCTAACTTGGTACTCCTTTTATTATTGGAATTTGTTTTTTAAATATTTTATTATAAACCCTTGTATTTGTAAGTATGATAAACTACACATGTAACTTTTACAAGAATTATAATGTACTGACAATGAAATAAAAAACTGAATGGAAAAAGAAAAAGCTATGCAATGTGATAATACTGTAAACTGGCAATAGTTACATATCATCTTATAAAAACATACGAAGCATTTTTGCTGTGTATTATTTTATGTGGAGAACATGTGGACATTTCTGAAACAGGTATTGTCCATTTCTTAACAATATATATGAACACTTCTTGATTTATTATCATCAAATAGCCCAATAATTTGCCTCAGTCATTGCATTTTAGATAAATATGCATATATTTTGCTTGCTGCATTACTATTATAGTATTTATTAATTATTGTGGACTTGTTACATCAGTCCAACAATTTAGGTTCCTCTTTGATGAATACATCAATGCTATCTATTTAAATCTTGAAAGTATCATTAATTCCTCTAGGAGCTACTGAGGCTGAATGGGGCACTGGGGGAGGACATAACTGTGTGTAAGGCCCAGAACACGTCCTTAAAGAGTTATAATCTTTGATGCAGGCACATGAAATTCTATAATATATGAAGTAAGTCCTAAATATAGAGAAGTATTCTGACATACAAATGCAATTCAGGTAAACTGGGAAATTTAATTGTCAAAGTTCTAAAACAGTCAGTTAAATAGGTTCCTATTCCAATCATGCATTCTCACTATGAATGCGTCCCAAAGTTGAAAGACCTTATCCTACTTTGCTTCCTTTTGCTGTAATACACACCATGAGCAAATGCAACTGGAGAGGAAGGGGTTTGTTTGGCTTGTAGGTTACAGCCCATCATCAAGGGTGGAGCTCAAGGCAGGAACCCGGAGGGAGGATGTGCAGCAGAAGCCATATTGGAAATCTTCTTCTGCCTTTCCCTGCACAGCCTGCTCCATCTGCAGCCTTCTTCTTCTTCTTCTTCTTCTTCTTCTTCTTCTTCTTCTTCTTCTTCTTCTTCTTCTTCTTCTTCTTCTTCTTCTTCTTCTTCTTCTTCT
>NW_004949099.1:21999967-22014803 GCF_000317375.1 Microtus ochrogaster | reverse complement strand
TCCTCCTCCTCCTCCTCCTCCTTCTTCTCCTCCTTCTTCTTTTGATTTTTTGAGGCAGGGTTTCTCTGTAGCTTTGGGGCCTGTCCTGGAACTAGCTCTTGTTGACTAGGCTGACCTCGAACTCACAGATTCCCCTGCCTCTGCCTCCCGAGTGCTGGGATTAAGGCATGCTTCACCACCATCCAGTTTCCACCTGTCTTCTTATACAACCCCACCCACCTGCCCAGGGATAGCAAAGCCCACATGAGGCTAGACCTTTCTACATTGACTTGCAATTAAGGAATTGTCCCACAGACATGACCACAGGTCACTTGGATGAAAATGATTCCTCATTGAGACCCTCCCTAGGTACGTCTGGGTTTGCAGAACCCTGACAACAGATTAACAGAATAAAACGTCATCTGTAATTTCACATAGCAATTACCATCATTAGCATTTTGTTTGTTTGTTTGTTTTTAGCCTTACCCACTTGATTATTTGAGGTAGACCTGCTTGGGAAATGCCCTGTGAAGATACTCATCCTAGGCACTCTCCCAGGAATGATGCAATGGATTGTACAAAGCTTTTGCTGTGCGTGAGTGATCTCAGAGGAGGAACTCCTTCCAACGTAAGCCACTCCAGCACCTTTTATCTTATGAACAGCAGTGATTGACTGCGATGATGGGAAGGACTTTACAGTTGTGACCTGCAGACCCGACTCAGATTGTACTGACCCTCCACTAGTGGTTCAGGAAGAGGAGAAGCTCTTGCAGAGTTGTGAGAATTTGACAGATTGTTTTCAGCAGCCAGTCTCCTTTGACTTGAGGGGACTCATAGCTGAGTTTTACAGTACTGTTGATAGGACTGAAAGTTTAGCAAATCCAAGGTTAAGTATGCTTGTATAAATGCTATCCTTTAAAATTTCTATTTGGAGTTAACTCTTTAAATGCTATTCCATTTACAGTAAAAGTAATATATTGCATATATTTTTTTCTTTTTTTATGAACTGGATCACTCATGTACAGGGAATGGGAACTTGATTCCAGGGCTACTTGTGTGCAAACAAGAGAGCTGGACCAGCCCCCACCTGTTTTTTGGTACTTTCCTTTTTTGGTACCTTCTCTGTCAGCAGTCCCCATTCTGAGTCTTCATTTCTTTTTTTTTTTTTTAAAAGATTTATTTATTAAGCATACAATGTACTGCTGGCAAGGAAGGCACCAGCTCTCATTACAGATGGTTGTGAGCCACCATGTGGATGCTGGGAATTGAACTCTGGACCTCTGGAAGAGCAGCCAGTGCTCTTACCCTCTGAGCCATCTCTCCAGCCCGAGTCTTCATTTCTTAATTTTTCAGGGTTCCTGCCATAGTGGAAATGCGTGGACTCCTCTCATTCCTCTTCCCTGCATTGCCTGTTGATATCCTAATTCCCAAGATGACAGATTGGCAGAATTTGAATTTTGGTTAGTACCAGAGGGTAGAACCCTTTAGAGTCCAAACACCGAGGAGGAGTCGCCCCAGAGACCACATCTCACACCGTAGCTGATGCAAAAGCATGAGGATTTTATTAATTCTGTCATGACAGGGTCCCTCAGCATTCGGAAAGCCAAGAGACCTTGAATAGCTGGCACAGGCTACTTTTAAAGGAGAAGGCCACAGAAGCAAGGGGGGTTGTTCTTTGACTATTATGATTGGCTTATTTGAAAGGGCTATTACCAATAATTGGCTGGAGAGCTGTTGCCAGATCAGATGAGGTAAGAGGTCATTTCGAGCCCGTTTCCCAGGGGACTGAATCAAAACATACGTGTATGGGTAATTGTTCAGAAACTGAGTCAACATCTTAAAGGTTTTCTTGCCCCAATTTCTGGAGAATGTACGTGCATGTGTAGCTGTTAGGTCCTTGGTTCCCAGGGGAGGAGGGGAAGCACTATGGCACAGAGGCTGAGAGGATTCAGAATTGTTAGAAATGGCTTCAGAATTGTCTTAAAGTTTTACAGTGTCCTTATAAAAGAAACCCTGGGGACAGTTTTTGCTTTCTTTTAGTATGTGGCTACATCAAGAGGCATTCTCCATCAGGAAGTTTGCCCTCATTAGACATTGAACCTCCCAGCACCTCAATCTGTGCTTCTGGATGCCAGGGATGTATGAAAATTTTTTCATTGTGTAGAAGTCATGATATTTTGTTCTAGTGTCCTGAGGGCTCTAAGCCAGTCTCTTCCTGGCAGTTTGTTCATATAGTGTCCAGTACTTTGCTTTTTCTTCTTCTCAGACTTCATTTATAGTTACCATACATCTAATAAGATAATGAATGGATCCTTTAAAAATATCACTTAGGGTGTTTAAATTTGTTAATATTTCACTCTTATCTGTGTTTTTAACAAATGAATTTTTTAGAGGTAACACTCTGACTATGAAAAATCAAGTGTGTAATATGGGAATTTCAGATGCTTTGGAGATAGGCCAACACTAACACCTTTCCGTTCACCCTATAGATTGCCAGACAGTTCCCTATCTATCTATCTATCTATCTATCTATCTATCTATCTATCTATCTATCTATCTATCTACCAATCATCTCTGTGTATATATATACAAATATATATACATATATATACACACACACACACATATATATATATATATATATACAGATGTTTGTACGTGCATGCTTTTTTAAAGTTACTTTTGTCTATTTTGTGTGTGTGTGTGTTGTGTGTGTGTGTGTATGTCCACATATGTGTCATGCCTTATGGGGAAAATAGAGGAGAATTTATGGGATTTGGTTTTCTCTTTCTATCGTGTGGGTCTCAGAGACAGAACTCAGGTAATTAGGTTTGGCGGTAAGCACCTTTCACCAGCACCCCATTTCTTTCTTATTTTTCTTTGTTGTGTGTGTGTGTGTGTGTTTGTATGTGTGTTCATATGAATGCATGTAAGTGTTTATGCCCACATGTGTGTAAGTCATAGGACAACCTTGGTGTTGATCCTTGCCTTCCACCTTTTTTAAGACATGTACCTTTTTTGTTTGGCAGTTCCATTCACCAGCCTAGCTAGCCCTCAAATGCTGCTGGTTCTGGGAATTTGAACTTTAGGTTCGACATGTACAGCAAACCTACCGAGCCTTCTCCCCAGACCCATGCCAAATAGTTCTAGCTGAACAAACACTCATCTTTTAACAAGAACACAGGGAATGAATGCTATTTGTGCCTTTGCTTAACACATTAGGTTTATTTTATTTCTGTGTGTGAATGTTTTGCCTGCATGCATGTATGTGCGCAGCATGCATCCTAGAACTGGGATTTTGGATTGTTGCAAGCCACCAAATGGGTGCTGGGAATAGAGCAACAAGTGCTCCTAACAGGCACCATCTCTCCAGCTCCCTTTGTTTGCTTTTTTTTTTTAATAATAAATTTTGCCTCAAGTTTATTTGTGAAGAACAGCACAGGAGACCAACTAACTGCAAATAGTTTGGAGGGTCACACCAGTCCATCTGTCTTCACCTTGGGCAGATAGAGACTCTTTTAAGGAGCCTTCAATGAGACCTGGGGCCCGAGCTGGAGCTGCATCCCCCATCTCGGTTTGACCTTTGGGCTTTGGTTGGCAGAGCCTGCAACCCTTGGCCGAGTGTCTTCCAATCCACTTCCCAAGCTTGGGGTGGGTAATGAAAGTCAGACAGGGGAGCTTGTGGGTGAGACCATTTGACATCTTGTGCTTAGCTGCCTTAGGCTTCACAAGGTCTTTGATGGCCTCTGCACATGCGTTCACTGCCTACTCATTGTCTTCCTGCATTTTCTTCAGGTCCTTTCTCTTGTACTTCTCGGCAAAATGTATGCTCTTCAGGAACTTAAGGCCAACATCCTTAAGAGATTCTATCTTTGTGATCAGGGTTTCTGGATGACATTTCTATACCATCTGGGACAGTAATGTGTGGTGTGGTTCTTGGATCAGGGTCATGTCTCTGGAGCAATTCTCACTTGTCACTGTTTTTTTTTTTTAGATATTGCAATTCTCTTTAATCAAACAAATTAAAAAATTGTGCCCTTTGTATTCTCTAATCTTTTTTTTTAATTTTTTATTGAGAAAAAGAAAAAAGTTTCCACCTCCTCCCAGCCTCCCATTTCTCTTCGCCTCCTCCCACCCTTCTCCCCCTCCCCTCACTCCTCTTCCCCTCCCTCTCCAGTCCAAAGAGTAGTAAGGGTTCCCTGCCCTGCGGAAAGTCCAAGGTCCTCCCCCCTCCGTCCATGTCTAGGAAGGTGAACATCCAAACTGGCTAGGAGAAGCCAAGGAAAATGGCACGGGGTTTTGATCCTACTTCATGTTCTGGCTTTGTGTCACTGTGTTTTTAAGGATCCAATTTAGGTCATTAGACTCATGTTTCAAATGCTTTTATCTCTGTCTGATTCCCTTTATGATTCTTCTTTTGAGACAGAGTGTAATGATACTTTGTTTGTGTTTTAACAAATAAAGGTTGCCTGAAGATCAGAGTGCAGAGTTAAGCCACCAGAGGCCAAGCACTGGTGGCACACATCTTTAATCCCAGTATTCAGGAGTCACGCCTTTAGTCCCAGCACTAGGGAGGTGGAGATGGGAGTGATATGGCAGGGTGGAAGAGGAGACAGAAGCTCAGTGCAGTCTAAGGTTTGATGGAGACAGTTGCAGTCTGGAGATGCAGTCTGAGGACAGGGTTGCCCCGTCTGTCTGAGCACTGGCAGAGGTAAAAGAGCTCTCTAGTGGCTGACCGCTCTGCTTCTCTGATCTTCAGCATTAACCCCCGTATCTGACTCAGGGTTTTTATTATTAATACCAATTAGAATTCATGATACAGCAGGATCTTGTTATGTGACCCAGGCTGTTCGGGGACTCACTAACTAGAACTCACTAAGCAGGCCTAAACCTCGTGGCAGCCCTTCTACACCAACCTCCCAAATGCTGGCATTATAGGCATATGCCACAGTTTCTGCCCATGTGTTTTTTAACTAACAGGGTTTTTGGAAATTCCTTTCTATGGGTTTAATGTATTTTATTATTGTATTTTAAAGTTGAATGTGGGGACAGTTTCCTAAAGAGATTTAAACTAAGCGGAGCAAACTCATAGCAGGTCTGCAAGCCTCCTCTGCCTAGTGACTTATCTGTCTTTAAGCCTGTAAAGCTCCCCAGGAAAAAGATCTCAGGCCAGAGCATCAATTCCTTTTGGGTTCATAGTCTGAGCTCCTAAAATGTCCCAGAATGCAATCTGAAGAGGAGAGCCATTCATCTAGTTCATTTTGTTCTCAGAGCAGAGAAGTGATTACAGATGGAGCCTTTAGGAGAGCAATAAAAATAGCTCTGACAGCCATTGCCAATAAAAAAATAATATTTCATTGGGCAGAATAGCCAATCAATGAGGACACTTTGGAGCCCTTGCTTGGCAGTGCATTTGGAGCTAGGAAGTCTCCAAAGCAGGCAGGGAAAGGGATATGTGATTGATGCAGTACAAAATCCATACACCTCATTTTAAGAGAAGTGTCGTATGATCTTTAAGCTTCAAAATAAGAATTCCCTTAAAATCTTTTTAAAAGTAAGAATTGACAAAGCGATGGTTCTGCCACCTCACGCTCTTGTGAGGGTGTCATTATTTTCACGAAAACTGCCATTTAGTAGAAAGGGGTTGAAATTGTAATAACCGTGGCTTAAGAGCCATTCAGAGGGCTGTAAGGATTTCTTTCTTCTGTTAGTACAAAGGAGGTCTGTTTCTTCACTGATAAGGCAGGAATTGGGAAGTAGAGAGAATGTCAAAAGTTTCCACAAAACAAGTTTTATTTTAATTGATAATTGTATAAATTAAATAGGAAGAGTATGGCACTGATTCTGCATCTGTGCTCCAGAACATTTCTTTGCTTTCAACAACGCAATTCTAAATTCTCAGTATTGTATCTTATTGTGGACAGGCGTTCTTCCTGGTAAAGCCGAAATAAAGCTTTTCACCTCTATTCATCTGAATGTAAATTCTTTCTGAGGCCGAGTAAGTACATTGATTTTATGTTTGATGGAGATTAGTGGTTTAACAAAGTGATAATATGGATTGTTGTCTCCAATTTCTGCATTATTATTGGATTTAACTGCCTTTTAAACTCATACAGAATCTTTAAATAGTTTCTTCTTAGTTGTAGACAATATCAAATAAAAACATACAAGGATAATGACAAACTGGCATGTCAAGAAAACAAAATTAAGATTGTGTGAGAAGATTAACGCTGACTGCTGAGCACCCACGGAGTCTTTTGCATTCTAACTGGTTGCGTTCCTTACTTTTCTATCCTGTGATAAAATACCAGAAACAACAGCAAGGTATGACAGAGTTTATTTCAGCTTATGGTTTCAGAAGGACAAGAGCCTGCCATGGCGGGCAGGTGTGGTGGCAGGAACAGGAAGCTGAGGGGTCAGCTCTTCAACCTCACGTGTGAAACAGAGAGAACCGGAAGTGGGATGAGGCTACAAACTCTCCCAGTCTTCCCTCAGTGACATACTTCCTCCAGCAAGGCTGAGCCCTCTTCCCAAATAGTGCCCCCAACCAGTGCTGTTCAAATACACGAGCCTGTGGATGCCATTCTCATCAATACCACCACACTGATCTTTGTGTACTCAATTGCTCTTTCCTCATAAAATGTTTTCTTGAAAGGAATTATGGTCATATGGATAAACATGCAAAAGCATGTGTTAAGAGCTTTGCAGGTTTTATGTAATCACATATAATTATATTCTCTCTTCCCTCATTTTAAATCCCCAAATTCACTTGATGTACATTATTTTGAATCTTCCTGCTTCTTATTTCTTCAAATATTGTACCTCCACAATTTACTGTAAACATTTTCCTAAGATGTTTTTGTCTTCCTTCTTCCCCCCTTTAAAAGTGTTATGTGGGTTGGTGTTCTTCCTGAATACATGTCTCCACGTCACTCACAAGTCACGGAGGCCAGAAGAGGGCAGTGGATCCTATAGAACTGGAGTTAGATCATTGTGAGCTGTCATGTGGGTGATGGGAATAAAACTGGGGTCCTCAGAAAGAGAAGCCAACACTCTTAACCTCTGGACCATCTCTCCAGCCTCCCTGCTTTCATATTTTTTGAGTGCTATCCCTGATGTTTACTGAGTATATGATTTGGAGTTTAGCTTGAAGTTCTCAGTAGCTTTAATTGTAAAATTTGGAAGTATTAATATCACTGGAATGGGGTTGCTATGAAGGTTGACTAAGGTATTTTATATCAAGGAGCCTCTGTGAGGTGACTATATATGTCAACATCTCTTCCCATATTATACTTTTCTTTATCCAATATGGAGGTGTAATCAACCCCTTTATTTATTATCTGAACTGGAGCTATGGCAATGTTACAAAATGGTTTCCTTGTCTGTTGTTGAGCTCCTGTATGTCTGTGAGTAGAGTTGTCATTCTGTGGCTTCTATTATGTGCACAGTGAAGATGCCACCAAAGGCATGTGCAAGTCTTTTTCTTCTTCCTTCCTGTCCAGTTTCATTTTGTGAACTTCTTTCCTGCTCCATGTTTTCTTTCGGTCTGCCAGACTTCCCATAGCCTACTTCTCCCTCACAAGCTGTTATAGATTGAATTGGGTTCCCCTTCCCTCCACCATATATGTTGATGCTCTAACATTCAGTGTCTGTGAATATCATCTTATTTGGAAATTATGGTCTTTTCAGATTTAATTTAAGACAGTATCATTAGAATAGACCCTAACACAACATGGTTGTGACCTAAGGGGCGTGCGCGCGTGCGTGTGCGCGCGCGCACACACACACACACACACACGTGCACGAACATGGACCCACAGAGAGAGAGAGAGAGAGAGAGAGAGAGAGAGAGAGAGAGAGAGAGAGACAATGCTCAAAAAAGTGAATTAAAATATCACTCCACTTTCTTATCTTTTGGAGCTAGACCACTTGAAATCTACTCTTGGTGATTTTCAAAATTAGAATTCTTCTTTTTCTTCAGATTACTATGCTGTGTACTTGGTAGACTGCAGTCATATCCTTTCAGAGATGCAGCTCTAAGGATTCCTCAAAGTTAGCTCTAAGACATAGTCGAGATTATCTTTAAAAATCCTTTTATAATAGATCATCAACTATAGTACATGCAGTTTTCTTGGTGTGTAAGCCATCTGGAACACTGATTTTTAATGTATCCGAAAAGTCAAGAATCCTAGGAAAGGAGGCTTTCCAAATAAAGCCAGTGGATGGGAGAAAGCGGTCTCATTTTCAAGCTTGTCTTCCAGTCTGTGGAGGTGGCATATGTAACTGGTTCATATTATGCATCCGCTCTCAGAGTGTAAACACAAAATGGTTGTATTTTATTTTATTGTTCACATTTATAGCTTCCAGCTCTGCTCTAAGGAACCTCGGCCTCCCACAGAGAACACAGCCACAGCTTGGTTGCATAACTTTTCAGGCCTCATTGTATTTCTTTGAAAATTGGTCCTTTTTCTTTAGACTTCAATCTCCAGTTTACTGCTGTCCAGCCATAGGAGTTCTCCCTATGAGCATCCATCAAGGGGTGGTGCCTCAACAGTCTGCTGACAAGTGACTGTCTCAGTCACATTCAAGACTTTTAGACAGTGAAGGTTCTTCTAAGACTCGGTCATATTCTCTGACCGCATCACACCATACTCTTTTTGCCAACTGTTATGAAGACTTAGTTTCATTTGTGTTCTTTACATACTTTTTGGACTTGCAGGCAAGAATGGAATCTGTTTTTTTACACTTACCCAGAACTGTTTCCTTGAGACACAAGCATAGTGGCTTGTTTCTACCTAGCAGTCATGTTACATCTATGAAATGCTTATTTTTGTCACACAAATAATAATAATGGACCAATAAACATATCGGTTAGTTGACCCAGGGTGAGAAAGTACAACTTCTATTATGTGTGCCTGTGTTGGTGTGTGTTTGGGTACATATGTACATATATATACAGAGGATTACTTTTGACCTCTTTCCTCTAGTGCTGTCCAGCTTGTTTTGAAACTGCTCCGAAGCTTGCCAAGTAGGCTAGTGAGCTGCAGGGATTTACCCATCTCTGCCTCCCTAGTAATGAGATTACAAGTATGCACCACCACACTTGACTTTTTCTCAAATAAGTTCTGGGGATCGGACTTAGGCCATTATACCTACAAGACAAACATTTTGCTTACTGGCCTACCTCTCCAATCCCCCTCATTATTATTATTGCTTTTCATTATTTTGTGATCTATGTGGTATATATGTGTGTGAATGGTAAGCATGTTTTTGTGTATATGTGGATGCACATGTATGTTGGAGTGCAAGTGGAAGCCAGAGCACATGTCTGGAATCATCCCTAATTACTCTTCCCCCTTATTCACTGGGTCTCAATCAGATCAGAGCTTGCTTATATGGCTGGTCTTGCCAGCCAACTTGTTCTAAGGATCCCGTCTCTGGAATTACAGGTGGGCCATCACGTTCACCTGTGTATTTACACAGGTGCCAGGAGAATATGAACTCCACTCTTCACACTTGTGAGCAAGCAATTAACCACTGAGATATCCCCTTAGCCCTAATACCATTCTGATTTTTAAATTTTTTTTTACATTTGACCAATGGCCTCTTCTCTCTACCCTTGCCTATTGCTATAATCCACCTTATACCTTAGATTCCATACTGACTCACAATCCCTATAAAATCATCTCTTTATGCATACAGTTTCATGGTTTTTAGGATCTTTCCCTGCTTGTACAATCATCACAACTATTTCATTTTCATCACCCCAAGAAACCTGTACCTTTGGTAGGCATACTTCATGGCTTCCTCTCCTCAGTTCCTGGAAACTGGTCATTTGATTTCCATCTCTGTGGATTTGCCTATTGTAGACATTTCCTGAGCCCTTTGTGTCTAATTTATTTTCACTTAGTGTAATGTTTTCAGAGTTCACCTGTGTGATCATGGATTGTCTATATATGCTTTTTAATGGAGTAAGAGTCAACTGAATGGAAATCTCATTTTATTTATCCAAGTATCAGCTGAAGGACTATTGTCTGGTTCCCACTTTCTATTGTGAGCAATACTATGTGTGCTAGTCCTTAGCTTTCTTTGTGCAGTTGCATGCTTTCGATTGTCTTGGGTATGTACATAGAAGAATTGCTGGCTCATATGGAATTCCATGTTTAGCTTTCCTTTTAGGAAAGGCCAAATTGTGTTTTGAAACAATGATTTTACATTTCCATTAACAATAGATGAGTGATCTTTAATAAATAAATAAATAAATAAATAAATAAATAAATAAAAAACAATAGATGAGTGAGTGTTTTGTTTTTGTTTGTTTGTTTTTTGAGACAGAATTTCTCTGCATAGCCTTGGTTCTCTTGGAATTCACTGTGTAGGCCAGGCTGGTCTTGAACTCACAGAGATCCACCCATCTCTGCTTCCTGAGTGCTGGGGTTAAAGGAGTGCTCTACTACCACCACCTAGCTCAGTGTTCTGTTTTTCATATATCATTTTAAGCATTTGCTAACCTTTTCTTCTTTTTGAACATGACAATCTCAGTGACTGAGATGAGTAACTGAGTGAGATGCTATCTCCTTGTATCTCTCTAAAGAATACTGATGCATGTGTCTTCATTTCCTGCTGCTTTGAAGAAATACCTATTCTAATCTCTTGCTTGTTTTGAAAATTGGATTGTCTTTTCATTATGGTTTTATAGGAGATATCTATTATTTATGTTGTGGGGACATGATATTTGTACATTATGGTAAATTAATACAAGTATACAAGAAATCAAACTCAAGCATGGCAATTGAATCTGGGTAATAAACACCTCCATCTCTTCAGTAATCCTTGTGTGCGGGTAATTGAATTCCATTCTAGCCATTGAGAAACAGATCCCAGAGTTTTAAAGTATACTGTAATTTTTGCTTTTTTTCCCCCTTTTTTTAAACTGATTTTTACTTTTTCTTGTGCAGACAAGACAAATGCTTGTAACTGGCTGGTCTCCCCGGACCCTGTATTCTTGTGATTTTGGTTCTAAGAAAAAAGTTATATTATATGAGCATTTGTTTGTGTGTGTTCAGGTATGTATGTACATGTATATACAGAGGATTACTTTGGGCCTCTTTCCTCTGGTGCTGTCCAGCTTGTTTTAAAACTGCTTTGAAACTTGCCAAATAGGTTGGTGAGCTGCAGGGATCTGCCCATCTTTGCTTCCCTGGTACTGAGATTACAAGTGTGCACTACCACACCTGGCTTTTTCTTAAGTGAGTTCTGGAGATCAGACTTAGTTTTACTGAACTACCTCTCCAATTTTCCTCATTATTATATTATATTTTTTGTGATCTATGTGGTATGTATATGTATGAATAGTATACATGGTTCTAATCAAAGATTATCTGCTTTTTGTTTCCTCATGGTAACTATGTTGTCTATGCTTGGGAATAGCGTATGAGATGTGGAAGACCCTCCTTAAACGGTGTGTTCTCTCTTCTCTTTTTTTTTTCTCTTCTCTTCAATAAGCAGCATTCCTCTAGATTTCTTTTCTTTTTTGAGACATGGTCTCACTATGTAGTTTTGTCTGTCTTGGAACTAGCAAAAAAAAAAAAACCCTCAAGAAACTAGACTTCAAACAACCAAATAACCCAATTAAAAATGCAGTACAACTCTAAACAGAGAATCCTCAACAGAAGAATGTCAATGGCCAAAAGACACTGATGGAAATGCTCAACATCCCAAGCCATCACAGAAATGAAAACAATACAACTTTGAAATTTCATCTTACACCAATCAGAAAGGCTAAGATCAAAACATTGATGACAGTTTATGCTGGAGAGGATGTGAATGTATACTATTCACACATATACATACCACATAGACCACATAGATCACAAAAATATATAATAAAGTTTGCACCCTTGCTGGTGAGAGTGCAAACTTGTACAGCCACTGTTGAAATCAACATGGTGATTTCTCAAAAAATTTGGAATCAGTCTACTTTAAGACCCAGCAATACCACTTTTGGGCATATACCCAAATAACGCACACTTACACCACAGGACATTTGCTCAACTCTATTCATAGTAGCACTATTTATAATAGTCAGAACCTGGAAGCAACCTAGTCAGCCCCTCAACTGAAGAATGGATAAAGAAAATTTGATAATTTACACAAGGTAATAAACAATGACACCTTGAAATTTGCAGGCAACTAGAAAAAAAACCCATCCTGAGTGAGGTAACCTAGACCCAGAAAGACAAATATAATATCTACTCACTCATATGTGGTTATCAGACATGAAGCAAAGGATAATCAGCTTACAGTCCACAACCGCAGAGAAGCAAGAACCCTCATCCAGAAACAGAAGGAAGCAGATGCAGTGATCCACAACTAACCCCTGGGCTGAGCTCCTGAAGTAGTTTTAAAGAGAGGGAGGAACGATAACATGAACGAAGGGGTCAAGACCACGATGGGGAAACCCACAGAATTAGCTGACCCAAGCTAGTAGATCATTGACTCCAGACTGGGGAACCTGCATAGGACCGAACTGGCCCCTTGGATGCAAGTGGCAATGGTGTGGCTTGGGCACCGTGTGGAACCACTGGCAGTGGGACCAGAATCTAACCCTAATGCATGAACTGACTTTGTGGAGCCCATTCTCTATGGAGAGATACCTTGCTCAGCCTAGGCATGGGAGGGGAAGGGCCCTGGTCCTCCCTCTATGAGGTGTTGGGACAGACTTAGTTGACATCCCAGGGAGGCCTTACCTTCTATGAGGCGTGAATGAGGGGTAGGGTGGGGGGAAGTTGGAGGGAGCAGAAGGAGAGGAGGGCAGGGGAACTGGGAGTGATATGCAAAAATAGATAAAAGAGATTGATTCCTCCTCCCTGATAGCTATCTGCTACCAATAACTCCTCAGTAATGGATGGGATCTGGAGAGAACCTCACTCATCCATGTCAGAATTTTGGCTGGTTTGATCTTGTGCAGGCTTATGCAGGTAAGCACAGCTGATGTGACCTCATGAGTTCAATAGGCATGTCCATAATTCTCAGTTGTGTACTATCCTTCCTCATCTTCCAGCTCTTAACAGTCTTCCTACCACTTCTTCTGCAATAGCCTCTAAAATTGTGTGTGTGTGTGTGTGTGTGTGTGTGTGTGTGTGTGTGTGATAAAGATGCCCCATTTAAAGCTGGGTGCTTAGACTCTCATTCTCAGTAATAAAGTAGGTTTTGGAACACTGGAATCATGAATATGTTAAATACATTGGAAAAGTAAATCTTATTCCTAGCCTTGTAGATAGTAACTGACATTCCCCATTTTCTGAATTCTTCCAGAAAACTCTATGTAAATATATGTGTAGAGATAGGTACATACATCCCCTAGATTTTCTCATCTATATGGTCCCATAGCATTTATTCTTGGTGACTGACTTCTGAACTTTTCAGTCTATCTTTGAGGTGGTTGTGCATTTGGATATACAATGCTACCCAATTCTTCATGACTCTATAGTGTTTTGTTGTGTGGATATTTAATTATTGAGGGACACGCAGGCGGTTTCAATTCTATTAACTATTTAAAGCACATAGCTGACCTCTTCAAGAGCCTTGATCTCTGTATTTTTCCATTTTGAACTGACAGAATAAAAAGGGTAAGAGCATTGGATAATTTTCTTCACATGTCTGGCTTTTAATGAACTATTTTAGGTTGTCATGACTTTTAAGGTAATACTTCAGTGTAATACTAATCAACTTAATCTTCCAAGTGAAGGCTGATGATTTACTCATCATTGAAATAGAAATGTCTGACTGAGTCATGCAGGGTTGAATTAGACCAATTTTCGCTCAAAATGTCTCTGACCAGAGAGTCAAATTTTGTTTGTGTTTTAAAATGTACCAGCTCTTTGTACAGCAATACTTTTGTAGCACAGATAAGGGATCTGAAAGCACAATTTACAAGTGCACATAAAATATAAGTCCTCGATAATTAGTATAGCGCAGTGATTCTTAAACTGTAGTCTGCCTTGACCTCTTCTTCTTCTCGCCCCCTTCTCTTTCCCATTGCTCCTTCTCCTCCTCTCATCTTCTTCCTTCCTTCTTTTCCATCTCCTTTTTCTCCTTCTCTTCTCCCCTGTCCTGACCTGTCCTCTCTAGTCCTTTTTCCTCTTGGAGACAGAGTCTCATCCTATGTATCAGTCTGACCTCAAACTTGAGCATCTTTCTGTTTACAGCCTCCCAAATGCTAGGATTCAGTATGTGCCTCTACATCAAGCTAAGATTTATGATTGTCAGTGTGAAAATCAACTTACGTTTTGTTTATTAACTTATATAATCTCAGTTGGATCTATGGCAGTGCGACTTTTAGAAGAAAATGTGTATCTAAGCATTTTTTTTTTGTAGTCTGCTTTAATAAACTCCTAGTGAAGAAGTCAGTTTCATATAAGTATTGGGGATGCCCACTGAAGCAGAGATTTAAAAATAAACTTTAGAAAACTAAAGATATTATTTAAAAATATTTTATTTCTATTAAGAAAGTTGTCCTTTATTTTCAAAGTTTATCTTAAGTTTTCCTTAGTAATTAATTCTAACAATTGAGCCTTTAAAATTACAGCTAAATTTCAATGAGCAAAAGATTATTTTATTAAGATCTGTGAATTTCTAAATATTTTGCATATCACCATAGAACCTTCATCTGGCGATGGACCCACACTGGAACACTGGACTGAGCTCCCAAAGTCCCAATGAGGAACAGCAGAAGGGAGAAGATGAGCAAGCAAGTCAGGACCAAGAGGGGTGCAACCACCCACGAGACAGTGGGACTGATCTATTGGGAGCTCACCAATGCCAGCTGGATTGTGACTCGAAAAGCAGGGGATAA
>NW_004949099.1:21959701-21999727 GCF_000317375.1 Microtus ochrogaster | reverse complement strand
GAGGGGGGGAAGTTGGGGGGGAGAGTGGGAGGAGTGGGAGGCTGGGAGGAGGCGGAAAATTGTAAATAAAATTAAAAAAAAACTTACTTTAAAAATACACACACAAAAGAAAAGAAAAAAAAACAAAAACAAACAAACAAAAAAAAAGATCTGTGAATTTCTTCTTCACAAATCACCTTTAAATTGGAAATAAAATTTAAAATGTTATAAAGTTATTAAGAAAGTTGTTGTAATATGAAGATCATCACTCAGGCCTGAGCATGTAGCTCAGTTACAGAGAACTTGCTTGGCATGTTTGAAACTCTGGGCATCATATTCAGCAATGTAAAACTCAAAACAAATAAAAACAAAACCAAAATACTAACCAATGATCCATCTAACTAACTAGCTAATCAACTAACCAACTAACCAAAAAAAATTGAACAAAAAACCATAAAAATGTCTATAACCTATTTTTTTCTGACCATTACTATTGAATTATAGAACATGTCACAATGTCTTAAACTTCCAAAGTTTTGTCTTTTCTTTTTTGCCTCTCTTCTTTTCTTTTCTTTCTTGTTTCTTTGAGTCACGTTTTCTCTGTGTAGTCCTGGCTGTACTGGAACTCACTCTATAGACCAGGTTGGCCTCAAAGCCACAGAGATCCACCTGCATCTACCTCCAGCATTCTGGGGTTAAAGGTGTGCTCCACTGTTGAAAGGAGCTGTGGGCTGCATTCCTGCCACCTGGCTCCCAGCTGCCTGGCTAGCTTATGCCCCAAAATAATTACACGGAAACTGTATTCTTTTAAACACTGCTTGGCCCATTAGTTCTAGCCTCTTAATGGCTAATTCTCACATCTTGCCTAACCCATATTTAGTAATCTGTGTAGCACCAGTCTTACCGGGAAAGATTCAGCATGTCTGACCTGGCGGCTTGCTTCATCACATCTGCCCTGGGGAGGAGTGGCATGGCGTCTGCCTCACTTCCTCTTCCTCCCAGCATTCTGTCTGTCTACTCTGCCTATCTAAATTCTGCCCTATCAGATGGGCCAAGGCAGTTTCTTCATTAACCAATGAAATCCCACATCACTCTACCACCCCCCAGCTTCAAAGTTTCTTTTTTTTCTTTTGATTTCATCTGCTACTGAATCAGACATGGCAGCCCCTTTGCATGTACATTTCTTAAAAGCATACCAAATATCAGGCTAGGTAAAGAGGTCTCGATGTTTAATGTATATTTTTAAACAATAGGAAGTCACTGGCTGTGGTAGCATACCTCTGCCACCCTGGCACTGGGGAGATGAAGCAGGAGAGTCAGGAGTTCAAGGTTATCCTCTGTTAAATAGCAGTTCTAGGACAATCAAGGCCTATCTCAGAACAAGCAAACAACAGTGTGGCATCAAAACAAGTTTTCAATTTATAATTCAAGCATACTATAGAATTTTTCTTTTGATTATCTTGGTAGTTTAATTTCTATAAATTGGTGATGAGGAGGAGTAAATAGCCCATCAATAGTTGAAAACTTTTCCTGGGGCCTTGAAAACACACCTGCCCTAAAATGTTAGACTCACAGAGCAAGCTCACTCTATGGCTTCAGTGGCCTATTTTTTTTTTTTTTTTTGTGGTTGACGTAGTTGTTTGGTTTTATGAGTTTTTCAAGACAGTTTTCTCTGTGTAGCCTTTGTTGTACTGGAACTTGCTCTGTAGATCTGGCTAGCCTTGAACTCACAGAGATCCACTTGCTTCTGTTTTCCAAGTGCTGGGATTAAAGGCATGCACTACCACTGCCCAGACAGTTAACAGAGAAACTCTAATACTGTTTCTAGTTTTCCTTTTGCAGTCTGATTCTTACAGAGTATGGTCAATGAGAAAGTAGAACACAGGCATGATGTGCAGGAAACTATTCTCTCTTCTGCTTGTACTGTTGAGCTCATCTGGATATAAATAATAATCTTTTTTTTTAGATGGATGTACTTCTTACTTTGATAAAATGCCTGCACTTTGGCATGCTCATATTTTTCCTTGTTTTTTAATTTTTTAAAAATTAAGATTTCATCCATTTCCCATTTTTCTTTATTCCCTCCAATATCCTCCTTGCTTCCTCTCAAAATCATGGCCTGCTTGTTTGCTATTACTGCATATAGTGTGTGTGTGTGTGTGTGTGTGTGTGTGTGTGTTTATGTGTGTGTATGTTTTGAGTCTTTTTTATTAGAATTATTTTTGGGATTACCAGCCCCCCAAATAATGACACAGAGATTTATTATTAATTATGAAACCATGGTATTAGCTTAGATTTGTCTCAAACTAGATCTTATAACTTAAATTAACCCATTTACATTAATCAATCTGATTGAGGCTTTTCCTCAATTGAGGCTTCTTCCTCTCTGATATCTCTAGCTTGTGTCAAGTTGACACACAAACCAGCCACTACAGTCTTCATATTAATTTCAACCTGATGTCTCCAAGGTACAGTGTTTACAGGAGTCAAAGAGAAGTGTGGCTGGCGAAGGAGAAGAGGGTATTAAACTTTGACACAGAAGTGTAGGCCAAACAAACACTTTCCTCTCTAATTTGCTTTGATCATGCTTTATCACAACAATAGAAAAACCAGGAGAACATGTCGAATGGGCTAGTGTCCATCTGGCAGTGCTGGGAAGGTATTTGTCATTGTGCTTAGGAACTCTGTCTGTGTTGAGTCTTTCAAAAATGAGTTTAGTTACTAATAGTGAAGTTCAGGGGTCGTCTGGTATGATATATCCTGACAGATGCAGCATGGGCTATTTTAACCTTGGTTATATGATTAAATGGAAAACCCTAGGGATCAGGTGGTACCACCGAGAAAGATGAAGACATCTTATTCCCTTCCTCCTTTCTTCCATCTTTTTGCCTCTTTCCATTTTTAACTTACTATAAACATTCTAGCTAAGATCCTTTTGTGTTGGTCTTTGTGCAAACACATGCTTTTCCTTTTCTTTTCTTATTTTTTTGGGGGGCGGGGGTTTTGAGACAGAGTTTCTCTGAAGCTTTGGAGGCTGTCCTGAAACTAGTTCTTGTAGACCAGGTTGGCCTCAAACTCACAGAGATCTGCCTGCCTCTGCCTCCAGAGTGCTGGGATGAAAGGCATGTGCCACCACCATCTGGCTGCTTTTCTTTTTCTTTCCTCTAATAATCAAGTAACTGGATCTTATGTCAAATTTGATATGTGAAGTACTTTCTAGGGTAGCTACACTATTTCCTGTACTCACTGCCTTGGGTTTGGGCAATTATTAGTTTGCTATATGCTGCGTGCCTGATATTTAGTAAGAAACAGAGCCATGAACAGACAATGCTGCAATGACATGTCCAAGTTTTCCTGCTCTACCAAAGGGTCAGGGATTGCTGTTAGTAGCTATTCCCTTCTGTCAGCTTTCTCTAACTACTGCGCTTGTAGGAACATCCAACTTGAACTATGACATGGCCCACTCCCAAGGGCAGCCCTGCAATCAGTGACGGATTGATATGGGCTTCATTATGTCTCACCCAAACACAACAGAACTAAAAAATAAACCATCTGACTTCAGAGCCTTCTGGGAATGGTCTAAAGCTTTTGGTGGAATTGCAAGCATTAAAGTCCAGCTTCTGCTTTTTTCTCTCTTCTTTCAGAGAGGGGTTTATTTCTAGAGCATTTCCCAAAAGCTTTTTAAAAAATTTATTACACACTTTTTTTTTTTTTTAGCATGTATGTGCACGTTCCATGGTGGGTGTGTGGAGGCCGAGGGTAACCTGTAAGAGTTGCATCTCTCCTTCTGCCATTTGGATATCAGGGATTGAAATTAGGTCATCAGTATTGGTAGTAGGCACCTTTATATCTGCTAAGCCATATCATTGCTCTCTTAATAATTAGTGTTTTGTGTATTACTGTTCATCTTCAGGGAAGCTAACCTCAAAGGAGCTATTGGGATCGATGAATTGCTATCTTCTAAGCATTACAGCATACATTTGCACTTGCTTTATTAAGTACATCACTTTATTGGCGAGGATCTGAATTTTATTGAATTTTGAAGCCAAAATCCAGTCCCTGTCAAGAGATGAGCTTTTGTAATCTCAGCGTCTGCCAAGAGGTGGCAGTGAAATGCAACTTAAACTGTGTCTATTTATAGAGCACAAGGGCTTTAATCATCCCAGAAATTCCCAGGGCTTTGTTATTACAAACAGTATTTTTGTTGAATTGTCTCTTGCCAATCAGAATAGAATGTGAAGTGACAAACTTTGGAGAATTCTTAAGCCATACTTTTGTGGGACATTTCCAGGTATCAAGCTGAAGGCTACCTCTGCACTTCATCCCCAACCATTAGGATGTGGCTTTATTTTTTTTTAATTAATATTTAACTTGGTGTTACAGAAGCATCTAAATAAACTGGATTTATCTTAAATTGACTTTATACTTGGGAAGCTGGGAATAGAATCCAATGCCTCATGCGTGCCAAATATCCACCATGCCACTGATCTACTCCATCTACCCCTATAGTAAACTTTAAAACTATCAGCAAAAGATACCTTATAACAGAGAATGCCAGGATTCAGAGGCTGAGGCAGGAGGACTGCCTCAAGTTCAAGACCAGCAATACAAAATGGTGTCCTGCATCAAATAAAAAAATCAAACAAAAATATGTAACAAAATGAAAATCTCCAAATCACACCGTGTTACAGGGGAGTTTATCCAGCTTGAACTCCTTCTGTGGGTAGAAACATGTGTTGCCTAAGACTTGAAGTGGTTGAAGTGAGATTCCTAAGGACAGAGGGCTAAACTCTGGTTGCAAGCTTCTTTCTCTGTTCTGCATCCTTCTTTCTCTGGGCTTATAATTCTGCACGCACAGGTTTTCAGGTAGTCACACACTTTTATTCATAGAGAAAAAAGCTGCTGAGGTCCGCCTAGGACATGACTGTGATGGTTGTGGCATTGTCAGGCCGGCTGACCGTAATATTCTGGTGACTGTAAATTTGGTGTATTCGAGAACTGCTCTTTTTCTTTCTGCATTTCTAGTAATTTCTAATTCTGTTATTGTTAAGGTTTCTGCCACAAGCAACCATTCAGATTTAAAAAATATCTTACCTCGACCAATCCAATTGTTCAGCTAGAGCTGGTTGGTTAGTTTCCTTTTGCATGCTTTAGGCTTTCTTTATGGTTGCCCAAGCTCTGCTGGATGAAATACTATTGTTTAAGTATAAAAAAAAAACTCACAGGCAAGTCTGTATTAGACTGAAAATAATCCCCACCCACTTCATCTTTGAAGATACCAATATTAATTTATCTACCTTTTTTTTTCTTGGTCAAATCAGCAAATACCTTAGTTCTAAACCTCATTGATGTTTGATAACAGTTGACTTTAGGGAATGACCTACATTCCGATGTTATTTGTTGAAAACTGAGGGAAAGTTCAGTGCATGAAAAATTATTATTGTTATGTATGTGCTTGTGTATGATGTGGTATGAGCACGTATGTTTGATGTAACTGGAAGGTTAGAGGACAACTTTTGGTTTTTGACTTCCACTTTTGTTTTGTAGATTATGAAGATCCAACTCACACATCAGGTTGTGCAGCAAGCATCTTACCAGCCGAGTTATCTTGCTGCTCTTTGCATTTTTTAACCACATTGTTTCCATAAATTAAAATTACTCTATACTCAATTCACTTTACCTCTCTAAATGTGTCGTCATTGTAGCATCCTATAGAATTAGAAGTTATAATTAAGCACCTTGTCTGTTAGATGGTTTAGGTCTTCTATTTCTTTATTAATGTGTGTTGGATGGGATATGTGTGTAAAAGTAAAGAAGAAGGTAGAGGAGGTGAGGGAAGAGAAAGGAAAGGAAAAGAATAGAGAAGGAAGGAAGACGTGTTTTCTGTTTTCTCCCTTCATCCTTTCTTTCTAATCCCTGTTGGGGCAACTCAATCACCAGCAGTCAATTATGTTTCAGCAGTGTCTTAGTTAGAATTACTGTTGCTGTGCTGAAACACGATGAACAAAGAAACTTTGGGAGGAAAGAGTTTATTTGACTTACACTTCCACAGCAGTGTTTATCACTGAAGGAAGTTAAGACAGGAACTCTACTAGGGCAGGAACTTGGAGGCTACGAAGGGTCTTGCTTGCTGGCTGGCTCATCATGGTTACTCAGCTTGCTTTTTTATAGAATTCAGGACCACCAGCCCAGGGATGGCACCACCCACAATGGGCTGAGTTCTCCCCCATCAATCACTAATTAAGAAAATACAGGCTTGCTTACAGCTCAGTTTTTTGGAGGCATTTTCTTTATTGAGGTTTCTTCCTCCCAGATGACTTTAGTCTGTGTCAAGTCGACATAAAACTATCCAACACAAGCAGCTAATTCTTCCCACACTGAGGGTCCTTTTAAGAAGACCCAAGTACCACCAATGTAAGATTAGTTCATCTTTCTTGATGATTCAGCTTATCTTGCTGAGCACAGTGGGCTAGTTAGTTTTTGTCAACTGATAGAAACCTAATCATATCTTGGAAGAGGAAACTCATTTGAGAAAAATGCTTCCATAGAATTGCCTGTAAAGAGGTCTGTAGGGTATTTTCTTGATTAATGATTGATGGGGGAACAACTAGCCCACTGAGGGCAGTGACACCCCTGGAAAGATGATCCTGGGAAGAGGTAAAAAGTAAGCTGAACAGTGGGGAGCTTGTGAAACACACCTTTAATTCATAACTTGGGAGGCAGAGACAGGCAGATCCCTGTGAGTTTGAGGCTAGCCTGGTCTACAAGAGCTAGTTCCAGGACAGGCTCCAAAGCTATAGAGAAGCCCTGTCTCAAAAAAAAAAAAAAAAAAAAAAAAAAAAAAAAAAAAAAAAAACAAAAGAAAAAAAAAGCCGAGCTGAGCAAGCCATGGGGAGTAAGCAGTAAGCAGCATTCCTCCATGACTTCTGTTTCAATTCCTGCTTTGAATTTTTGCCGTGTCTTGTCTTCCACTGATGATAAGACTGTAGCTTATAATTTATAAAATACCATTTCATCCCCCCATTGCTTTTGGCTGTGGTGTTTTATCACAGCAATAGAAAGAAAACTAAGACACATGCTTAGGTAAATGCTCAAATGTCTTGAGCCTTTGTTCCTTATAGACAAACTGTGGGTCAGAATACTCAAAGTGCTGATAACACCTGATGATGAGTATGAGACTTAGTACATAGCATTGCTTCTTCATCTTTAAAAACTGCACTCTTCTAGATTATCACTTGCACAGAATGTCTGAACCTCAGATCTGGTGGTATTATACAACCTACATTTCCTTGAATGTCCATCCAAGCAGGAACATTTAACCAGCTCAAATCCTCAAAGGAAGTGATGCATTTCAGTAGAATTTGAAGTTA
Source organism: Microtus ochrogaster (assembly GCF_000317375.1). Taxonomy (NCBI): domain Eukaryota; kingdom Metazoa; phylum Chordata; class Mammalia; order Rodentia; family Cricetidae; genus Microtus; species Microtus ochrogaster. The sequence goes on along the minus strand of NW_004949099.1, from coordinate 21,992,378 downwards.
TTTAGTTGGATGGCAGGATCTGATGGAGGGCTGCTTTTTATCTTCTTCGTGGTTTCTAGGAATTATTCTATTAAAGAAATTGACACTTGTTTTGTCTTTTGGCAGATTGATTTAGGAATATGTGAGTTCTTGATTGTTAGTAAAATTACTTTGCCTATTTATTCTTTCTTTCCTTGACTTCTGGCCATTGTGAAATCTCTATTATGTTAGTTGGACCAGCATCTTTGGACACCCAAATAGTTGAAATGTGGCTCTTTTATTAGGATTGTATGATATGGCATGCTATGTATGTACTAAACACTAATTATAACTTATGTCTAAATTTAGATTAAAGTTGTATTTATTCATTCCAGTTTTGACAGTTTGGTACAGAAAGTCTTTTTTTTTCTTTTTGTACTGCCAGCCAGCTCCCAAATAATGTTGTGGAGACTTATTCTTAATCGTAAAAGCTTGGCCTTAGCTTAGGCTTGTTCCACTAGCCCTTATCACTTAAATTAACCCATTTATTCTAATCTACATTGTTGTAGGAATTCCTTTAGCCAGTAGCCTTTAAAATACTAGCCCATTTGGGTGTGGCCTCTTATACTATACATGCTGACATAAAGCACGAGCTAACTTTCTCTCCTGGCTTCTGGACTTGGTTTTTGTTCCATGTTTGTGTAGAGGAATGTGGTCTGTGAGTCTACCCCTAAATATATAACCCTTTATTATGCTCGATTCTGAGCTAGTGGGGGATTATTTTATAAATTCCATCTTCACCTGGCATCCAATGTGGGGCAGAAACCTCTGTCAACAAATAGCACCAATGTGGACAACTACATCCGCATAAAACCTGAGAGAGCTTGGAAAGTAATTCTAGACACAATAGAACAGAGTTAAGCACTGCTTCTTTGTAGCAGCATTTTCTCGGGTGGGCTCTGTTTGCTAGGGGTAAGCATGTTTCATTTGAGAGAGGTTTCCTGACTCAGCTTTAGCTGCAAAAACCTTGAAGCCATTTTAAGAGACCCCACCACCAAACACTTAAATGCTGTTTATGAATAGCCAACAGCATGCTTCTTGGTGGTGGCAAGGACTTTGAAATGCCATAGAATTGTAGCAATAAACATGGCTACTGGCAGTATCTCTGCCATGAAGCTAGACTCTCAAAAAGCTAAGGAATTGGGTGGATTCAGCCGTCAAAGCCATGGCTTTAATCCTAGCCATATTTCTTAGCAAATTAAAGATTCATGTGGTCAGAAAAAGAGAGATATACAGTAAAGATAGATTCAGATGAAGAAAATCTCTAAATGCCTTACAGTGTGTTTAAAAAATACATGTAGGTCTGGAGAAAAAAAAAATAAAGTCCTTAAAAAAAAAGAGAGTAGTTGGGTGTGGTGGCACGTGCCTTTAATCCCAGCACTTGGGAGGCAGAGGCAGGTGGATCTCTGTGAGTTCAAGGACAGCCTGGTCTATAGAGTGAGCTCCAGGATACCAAAGATACACAGAGAAACCCTGTCTCAAAAAACAAAAATTAAAATAAAAATAAAAGAAATAGAGTTTAAAACAAAGCCACCTAAAGATGAAAAATACACAGAGTATCTGGATACTGTATGTTATTGTGTTGTCTTATTGAATTGTTTGATGGCTGAGGAAGAAGCAACAGCTGCTAAAAGATATTTGATTATAAGTGCTGCTGGAATAATCTAACCTATATGTTCTGAAAATGCCTTGACTTCAAAATTTAAGTCAAAAGATATGTTACTTTGGAGAAGAGGTTTTGCTTTTGTTTCTACAGGAAATGAGAGATTGTGGATTCATTCCGGGTTAAGAAAAATAAGGTTTGATCCCCTGGAAAGTTTCCGATAGGAATGGATGACCCAGATGACCTCTGTTGGAGTTCCTCTGAGTTCTACACCCAGAATAGCCTCAAGAATACTGGTTGAGATGATCAAGACTCACAGAATTTTCCAGTCAGGATTTGACCATAGTCTTAAATTTTCTTTAGGTCCCCATAAGATTATCAGCACTCCCAATCAGCAGGAAGTTGCTTGGAAAACTATGCCCACATTCCCAAAAAATGGATTACTGATGTTTTTCTTTTTTTAGAGTGTGGGTCACAAGTTGTTATGGATAATGGTCAGGAAGAAAGATAAACACAGGAGATTAGATTTAGAGTTTTTGTTTTGAAAAGAAAAAAGGAATTGCTGAGGGACAACGGTCTTGTACTGTGTAAATATTTGTCACTTGTATTGGTTTAATAAAATGCCGATTGGCCAGTAAGCAGGCAGGAAGTATAGGTGGGGTGACCAGAATAGGAGGATTCTGGGAAGAGGATAAGCTAAGTCTGCAGTCATCACTCAGACACAGACACAGAGGAAGCAAGATGAGACTACTTCCCTGATAAAAGGTACTAAGCCATGTGGCTAGCACAGATAAGATTTATGGGTTAATGTAAGTTATAAGAGTTAATAAGAAGCCTGAGCTAGCAGGTCAACCAGTTTATAATTAATGTTGGCATCTGTGTGTTTCTTTGGGACTGAATAGCTGAGGGCCTGGATGGGAAAATCTCTGTCAACACTACATTCTGTTGCATGGCTCATTACCTCATTTCTCCATACTGCTTATGTTGCTTTCTTTGAGTCTGGTTGACAACTCTGCCTTCTTCCCAGAGTTCTCTGTCTCTAGAAGTCCCACCTATACCTCCTGCCAAGCTATTGGCCATTCTTCTTTTTATTACACCAAATCAGAATTCACACAGTGTACAAATATTCCACAAAAGTTTGGAATGTTATATTTCTGATACTTTGTAGATTACATTGTAAGTGTGTGTGGCTGCTAATGTGTTAGTTAAGCACTCATATTTCTGACATACAAGTCAGCACTCACTGTTTAGAAGAAAATATTTTATTTTACTAATTAAAATAAATTGTTAAGGTTTAAAATGTCCCTGTAAAATATTGCAATTTAGTGATTGCTAGATAAGCTTGTAGCAAGTGCACTGCACACAGAAACACTGTGAGAAAATAAATAATAGAATGTGTGAAAAACATTTTTAAATTATAAGGTGTTATTTATAGATATGCAAATAATGATTATCAGTGCCAGAAATTTGACAAACCAGATTTGAGGTCACCGTTTTAAATAACTAGATGAGTTTCTAAGACTGAAGAAAACAAATGTGACTCGTAGGTTTATGATCTCTGAACTAACAGGTTTGGTTGAGTCATCTTTAGGAAAATCTACACTGATGTATGGGGAGATAGCTCAGTCTTTTCAAAGTTCTGGTCATGAAGGTGTGGGGATTCTAGTTTAGCCACTGTAGCTCGTATAAAACAGCTGGGCATGGTATGACAGGCTTAGAAACCTAGGGGGCAGTGAGAGGCAGGTGCTTGGTGTTGTTTAACTCATTGCTTAACCTACTTGGCAAACTCCAGGCCAATGAGAGAACCCTGTCTCAACAAGCAAGGTGAATGGTAACTGAGATCAACCAAGGGAGGTTGACCTTTAACCTCAACACACATTCACTTACATATCTAGCAATGTTTGCACACACAGGTGCCCCTGCACATACATAAGCATACACACACACACACACACACACACACACACACACACACACACGTATTTAAATTCTATAAAGACATGGACAAGAATTCTATAGTAGCAAAACACTATCATAGTCATTGCTTTTCTTGCTCATGTCAGATGCATTGGCCATACTTGCATCTGATATATTAACAGATGAGAGTTGGGGTCAGACTTCTAGAAATTGTTGCTGTGATAATACGTGATATCGGGTAGTTAAACATTGCTTTCATAGTCAAGAAGAGTCTGGGCTTTTGTCCTTTGACATGGCTCAGCATTTATAATGAGTTCACTTTCTGATGATATACTTTGGAAAAGTGTACATTTTATCACCCCATTAATCAGCCTTGACGAAAAGCTTAAAAATTTAAAGCTTAAAACATTTCTTCCAAGGAAAACACAAGGTAGTTCAAGCACAACCAAGTTAGAGCTTTACAAGTCATACCTACAGGAAATTAAATGTGGCTCTTCTCTTGCTTTTTGCCTCTCATGTTCTGTTGCTCAGGATCACAGAAAGATTTGCTCGTCATGTGACCACCTCCCCTTTGTTAGTGTAGTGCTACTTGATGGTGACAAAGGAGCTGGTCCTGTGAAGAAGCCTGATGCCTGTGTCCTGGGTTTTGGAAGCTGTTTTGTTAAGACTCTGTTTCTTCGAGCCTGCTTATGAGGTCCAGGCTTTGGTCTGAGGGCTGTGAAAGTCTATGTTTAAGTGCGCTGGAATCATCTCCAAAGATGCTGGCTCAGCCTCAGTGGGGTGCACCTTGGCTGCCTTTGGGTGAGAACTTTATTTATTTATTTATTTATTTATTTATTTATTTATTTATTTGTGTTTTTTTTCGAGACAGGGTTTCTCTGTGGTTTTCGAGCCTGTCCTGGAACTAGCTCTTGTAGACCAGGCTGGTCTCGAACTCACAGAGATCCGCCTGCCTCTGCCTCCTGAGTGCTGGGATTAAAGGCGTGCGCCACCACCGCCCGGCTGAGAACTTTATTTTTAAGTGTACTCCTTCTCAGGTGGTTTCTGAAGATGGATTAGAGTGAACAAAGCTATTTCATCCTTAGACACTTTTTTCCTGCTTAATTTGGATCATAACTATTTCTTCTCTTTTGCTACTAGAAGAAGGGCATTAATAGTAGACTTCTCTGAAAATGTTATGTGCATACTACAAAGATTACTTCCCATTTTTAAAATATTTTTGGATAGGGTCTTGGTGTAGTGGCCCAGGCTGGTATTGAAATCTTGATTTATAGTTGTGTGCTATCACACCTGGTTTTTTTTATTTTTTGTGAAGGATCAACTCTGTCTTCTTTTCTTGGGGGACTTCTTTCACTCAATGGAAACAATAAATAAAACAAGATAAAAATAAGATTAACAATTCTATTGTGATCTGCATGCTGGGGAAGAGTTTATAAATATGTAGAAAATGATACAGCTGAATCCAGTTACAGTACATAACTCACTGTAATATAGGGCAGAATGAAATAAGGGCCAGAGAGGACTATTCATAATATGCTTTGAGTGCTCAAAGAATTTAATAAAGGGACTAGGGAATGCGTTCTAGAAAATGTGGAGTTTGAATTGGGCCTTTAAAGGAGTTTTATAGATAAAGATTAGGCTGAGGGTATTTTTTGTTAGGGAAGAGGATGGGAGAAGACAGCAGTCATGAGAATGCCTGCTGGGTAGCTGGGACATGAATGGACTAGTATTGATGAGTGGACACTTCATGGGTGTCTTTATTAGGAGACAAAGCTAGAGAGACAGATTGAGGCTGCTTCAAAGGGAGTCTTGACTTTTCCCTTAAATTATTTTGAAACCATGTTCTTGTTTTCAGAGCGATTCATTTTTGTAAAGCAGGATTCATTTGGAAAGACAGGTCATAATATCGTTTGTCTTACTTAGTCATCTTTGGAAGAACTGGTCAAATGAGGTCATAAACCTGCAGAGACATTGAAAAGGATGACATCTGTCACAGCTGGGGTATTTCCATGTTTTGAAGGAGACCCTTGACCTTTAGATGACCACAGCCTCATTTCTTTAAGACCTAACTTTGCTTTTCTTTGCCTTCAGTTCTTGTCACACCAGACTTTGTCTTCACTTCCGCTCAAAACAAAAGATGTTCTAATAACTTCAGAAAGGCTGGAATGGGAGGAAAAGAGCACACCCATGTGTGTAGTACAAAACTTCTACCAAAGTTTTGACCCTTATTTGGTGGGGATTTTGATTGTTTTTGACTAATATTTTTCCTCTTAAGTAATACTTTGATTTCTCTGGACAAATAAAATCTCAGAACACATGGTTGGGGCAGCTGTGTAAATGTGAACCCACAGTCTGGTGTGTGGTTCTTACTTCAGCAGTCATGAGTGGTTTAGGGATGTGGTGTGTGTGTGTGTGTTTCTGTGTGTTTATGTGTATGTATGTTTGGGTGTGTGTTTGTGTGTTTATATATATATGTGTTTTGTGTGTTTATGTGTATGTATGTTTGGGTGTGTGTTTGTGCTTATTATGTATATGTATGTTTGGGTGTGTTTATAGTATGTGTGTTTGAGTGTGTTTGTGTATTTATGTGTGTGTGTTTGTGTGTGTATTTGTATGCATGTGTTTGTGTGTGTGTATGTATTTGTGTGTGTGAATGGTTGGGCTAGGGAATTCAGAAACTGAACTCTATGGCTTCAGTTGGAACTTCTAAAGGAGTCGTGTTCTTCTGGGACTGCCCAGGAAACACAATGTAAGTATAAAGCTGTTGGTAGCCATCTTGCTTCCACTTGGGTAAGAATGGATTCATCTAAGGGCAAGTAGAACCAGGAGACAGAGAGACAGCAGCTTTCCCATGGCCTCGCTGGAGCACAGCCACAACAAAGTTAGCTTTAATCATGGGTAGTTTTCACACCTATCTATGCATGTAAGTGTGCACATACATTTTGCTTTGTCCACTTTGCGTTGTGCTTTTGCCCCTGATAAAAGAGCATAGACAAACACACACTTGAGTTACTTTAGGGGCTTAGGGCTCAGGAAAGAGACAGCATTGGGAATAGAGGTGGTCTAGCTGTTGCTTAAGTTCACAGAAAACATATGAAGAATCACAAAACAGACCTATCAAGTTTTCATGTTGACTAAAGATAACCATATCTTTTCAGTCTTATCAGCCAAGATGGAATTTATTAAATTTTTGAGACATTCCTCACTCCATAGCCCAAATGCTTCCAACTGGCAATCTTTCATCCAACCTCAGAGTGTTGTAATGCTATATCATATTCATATTGATGTTGTTAGAATATTAACAACTTTGCTTAATGGAACTATTTATATATGACATGTGATGAATTTGAGCACCTTCAAGGCATTTTTAGAAAAAAAATGTAGAACTACAACTGTGGATTCTTTTAGGACAAGAGGCAGAGGTAGCTCCTGTCCCCACAAGCTCCATTTTCTGTCCCAGCTGGACACAGGGGCTCAGTGGAGGCGGTAGTGTGACTCTTGGGGAGGAATCTGCTGTGGCTCTGTCAATGGTCTTCTGCTGCACATCACAAGGGAAAGAAGTGGTGACCGTGAACAGATTGTCTGAGCTTGAACTCTGATGTCCTTCATGCTGCTGACTCTGGTGTTACTGTCGCTGCCAGACCGTGATTGTAATCATGAGCTCGGCAGGAATATCACAGCCCCAGTTATTCTGCAGATGGTTGACACCTAAGCTAACAGAAAATGTTCATAATCTGAGCGATAACAGATTTCTACCAATATTTCCGAGACAGCAGGATGTGAACTCATACCTGAGCTGTCTGAATTTCTGCAAATTCCTGACTAGTTAGCGAGTAAAAGACCAAAGATAGACATTTAAATAATAACAAAAAGGAATGTTAACTTTATATATTGGAGCAACCTTGCATTTTTAAGTCAGTATATTTTTCTTCCACTTGTTTTCTTATCTAGCTCTGGATTTCCAACATTGCGATTCAAATTCATCCCAGTTAGACACCATGCCTCTCCTTCTCTGCCAGCTGTTTGTTCTGCTGTTATGAGAAATTTCCATAAGGGCAAGTACCAATGCAGTAAGGCAGACTGGTGCAGTGGGAGGGCCACTAGACAAGGATGTTTGAGAATTAGATTTTTTCTAGCCTTGTCTTCATACTCTGTGGACCTTATTTTCCCAGCCTAGTATTTTGCTATTTTTTTTACCATAACAGACAACCAATGATGCAGAAGTTTAAACAACATGAAGGTTTTTGTTGTGGTTAGTGTGACAGTTATTTTGGTCAGAAGTACAGCATTCATCTCACTAAAATTAAGGTGTCAGCAGGGCTGTATTCCTTTTGGGAAACCTTTTTTTTTTTCTGGAAACTACCTTCTCTAGCTTCTTTTTTAATTCCCTTATGACCTTCTTTATTAGTGTTTTCTAGTTATAAAACTCATTTTCATATTTATATACTTTATGTCCCTTGAGTTCTTGTGAGGTAGCATTCAAAATATTTGAAGTCAGCAAAATTAGCTTTTAATCAACATGCTAACAGTTTTTCTTTGAAGCAGATGGGAAGGATAGCTCGTTTCCTGTTTTGTTTTACCAGCAAAACTAGCTGAGTATAGACAAGAACCTGTGCTCAGTTTACACCAGCACTAGCCAAGTTGAAAAGTAGGACAAATTAACCTGCACTTTTCATTCTGATAAAGGGTATTTGAAAAAAAGTATGTACTATTATGAACACAACAATGCAGCAGCTTGAGCAAGGCAAGCACATCCTGGGGAGCGATGCAGTGTGCTCTTCTCAACACCACTCACAGCTGTGCACGACTGACTCCATCACTGCATCTGCAACTGAGCTTTCGGTTTTTCATAATTGGGCATTTACAGCAACATTCTTCAGTGTTTTTAGAGATGTAAATTATTATAATATAAAAAAGAATATTTGCATCGCATACTTATAGAACTCTATATCAATATAGCAATCTCTATAGTATATATGCCAATAAGGAAAATATTAGAATTAAAATGCTATGTCATAGTTTTTAAAATGATTCAATGTACATAATTTCTCACTTCCAACTAAGTAACTTTAGTGAGTCACTTTTGAATATTTATTTTCGACCTAACATCCATCCCCCATTCCTATAACATCTAAGCTTTATTGATGATTATGTAGTATTTGTAGCATTTTAGTATCCGCAATTTCAAATGACCCTTTATACTGAGATCAGACACTTATTTTACTTCAAGTATAATTTTGGTTCTAGGGAAGGCAGTGGTGTCCTAAAGACTTCGGCAAGATTTTCTCTATCTTTTGCTCCAGGAAGATCACATAAGAACAAATACCTGAGGTTCCAAAAATGTCATAAAGCAATGATGCTGAATGTTTGTGACATTCCCACAGGCAATCATTTCTATTTCTAGTAGGCTTTCTTTAAAAATAATTGTTCAAATTGAGTAAGCCTCTGCAAACATTATCACCAACATAATGAATGATACTCCATAGCGTTTTTCCCACCCCCAACATGTCCTAAACTCTCCTTGTGATCCAATCAATGATATAAGAATTGGTGGCATCAATTGCTTGAATCTTGTATCAGTCCACAGGACCTCCTGCAAGGAAGGTTGTTATAGTCCTGTAGATACAGGGGGTCACAGTAGCATACTTAGTCCCTGCACCCAAGTAGCCACTCAGATGCTGCCCTCTCAGGGCCAACATCCCTGAATCATTTTTAAGTTACTTTATTTAACAGTGTTCAACCATTCCCAGAGGTATCTGGAGCTATACGACTGTGGGATTTACATTAAGTTGCAGAGTTGCCTCAAAATTTTTCCAAACAACATCATTTGATGGTGTGCAGTGTCCCTGGGTCTGGCTGACTGGCCCCTTGTCCCCTTCTCTAGCTTCCTGAAGCCACTGTATTTGTTGGCTTTTGGCTCTCCTTTTTTTCAGGGCCAGTAATGGTGGGTCAAGTTTGTCTCATGTCTGAAATTCATGACCTCTTCTTCTTTCCTTTCTGTATCCCTTTGTCATATAAGGTAACTATGATGAACAATTACTTAGTGCAGGCTAACCCAAACAGGTCCCAGATTTGCTACCTTCCTACCTCAGCCATCCAAGTTCTATTTGCAAAGATATATTCTATCAATCCTGGCTAATTTATCATGACTATCAACTTGACAACTTTACTAATCTATAATACATCTCTGGGTGTGTTTATGGAATTATTTCCAAAAGGCTCTATACTGGTAGTGATTAATCAATCCATTGATGAATTCAAAATTTGAACACAATATTAAGAGGCAGGAGAACTGGGGAAAGTGGGATTGTTTGTTGAAAATCAATAATTGAGAACTTGTCTCAGGAGCTTTATCTTATTATGGCCCCTCCTTGTTATTGTTCTACTCCTTCCTGACTAACATAATGGTGTGGTAAGTCCTTTTGTATATGCATTGCTTTTATTGGCTAATGAATAAAGCTGCTTTCAGCCAATGGCTTAACAGAATAAAGCCAGGAGGGAAATCCAAACAAAGACATATAGAGAGTAGGCAGAGTCAGTGAGACGCCATGTAGCTGCCAGAGGAGAAAGATGCAAGCTGCCAGCTGGAACCTTGTTGGTAGGCCACAAGCTTCATGGTAAAATATAAAATAATAGAAATGGGTTAATTTAAGATGTAAGAGCTAGCTAGAAATATGCTTAAATTACTAGCCAAAAAGTATTGCTAATGATATAGTTTCTGAGTGGTTATTTCAGGTCTGGGTAGCTGGGAACAAACAAATGTAGTGATGAGGCGAGCAGTCCTGCTTTTTGTCCCCCCTGACTTCCTCATGATTAGCTTTACACCCGAAATAACAACACACAAATTGTATTCATTTAAACACTGCCTGGATTATTAGCTTCTGCCTCTTACTGGCTAATTCTCACATCTTGCTTTAACCCGTATTTAGTAATCTGTGTACCACCACGAGGTGGTGGCTTACCGGGAAAGATTCAGCATGTCTGACCTAGGTGGCTGGCTCCATCGCGTCTCCCCTCACTTCCCTTCTTCCCAGAATTCTGTTCTGTCTACTCCACCCACCTATGTTCTGACCTATCAAGCCAAGCAGTTTCTTTATTAATTAACCAATGAAAGCAACAGATAGATAGAAGACCCACCTACATCAAACAAGTAGTCTCCCCACAACAAATTGGCACCATTGTGGGTGATTACATCCATAAAACCTGAGAATACATTTTTTTTTTCTCAGATGGGCTCTGTTTGCTGACAGAGAATAGGAGTGCCTTGGTTCCTTTAAGGGAGATCTTCCTGATTCAGCAATAGCAAAACAAAACAAAAAACCAAAAAAAAAAAAACCCAAACAAAAATCCTACAGTTTTGAAATGGTGACTTCCTGGGCCATGCTGCCAGCATGAACTCTGTCTCTTTCAGGAGGCCGAGCACTTGAATGGGATTTGTGGGCAGCATGTTTCAACTACTTGGTAACAGTATGGGCCCACTGGTTACCAGAGTTGAGGTGGTGAGTGTGGCTTCCACCCCCCAGTCTCAGAGGCAATGAATGGACCTCTACCAGGTTGAACTGGGTGGAGTCAAAAGGCCACACCACTTAGCATTTTAAGAAGTTGCCCTGGTCAGAAAAGGATTACAGATACACAATAAAGACAAATTCAGATGGAAAAAAGATCCCTAAATGGGTCAGAGTGTATTTAGAAAATGTTCATAAGCTCAGGAAAGAGAAGAAAAATAGTATAGAGTTAAAAAAGAAGTAAATGGTTTTTTAAAAAATAAAACAAAGTCTCTGAAGAGACAGAGTAAACTTGTAGAAATAGTAATAGAGTAAGAAAACGAAGTCACATAAAGATGGAATATACACAGATTATGTATAATATTGTGTTTTTTAAAAAATTTTTTGACTATGAATGAGTTAACTACAGAAAGATATTTCATTGTACAGAATGCTAAGCTAAACCAACATATATGTTTTAAAGGTATCTTGACTTTAAAATTTGAGTCTAAGAATTTGTTGCTTTGGAAAATAGGTTCTTTTTTTTTTTCTCACAGAGGATGCGAACCTGTGGATTCCTTCCAGGCTAATACAGTTTGATGGACCAAGACCACCTGGAAGTCTCTGTAAATCCCACAAATACTTTGCCCAACAAAAAGCAGAAAGCAATTTGGAGAGAACTACACCCAAATTTCTAAATATTGTTTATAGATATTTGTTTACATTGAAAGGGAGCTATGCTATAGAGATGAATACTTTCCATTGGTATGGATCTTGGTTTATTGATGCAAATTTAAGGTCAATTTTAAATGTATATTTTTTCTCTTGGTTAAGATATTGTGTTTGTGAAGATCATTTAAAAATATAAAATATAATTATGGGAATACAGGTTAATAGATAGTCATCTATAATTGTCAAGCCTGTAGTCATGTTAGTTAAGTTGTCTAGATGTACAGAGATATATTTCAGATAGATAGATATTCTTCAGCTCTTTCAAAGACTAAAATAATATGGTATTTAAAATGTTTTAAGAACTTAAAACTTTTTCATGACAATGAGACACATCTGTTCCTGGCAGCACCAATTACTTCAAGAGGAAGATGGGCATCAAAGGGGCTCCTTATGGAGTTTGCTAGCCATTTGTGTAAGAAACTGCTCTTGCCTGGACTGCTTGATATTATACTGTATATACTGGACATGCAGGTCCCATAGGAAAATCACTGCTGAAGTTGGCTAAAGAAGGTGAAAACAGTCCTTCAGGGTTTCTGCTTCATGAAGGACTCTAAAGATATTCTTCAGGACACAGAAGAAAATTAATAACAAGCGCCAATATAGGTGGAACTGTCTTTGAAATTTCCTGCTTCATGGAAAAGTCTGACAGATACTATGGGCCTGTAGGCTAAAGATTAGATGCCCCAGTGTTACAAAGGAACTTTGGGTGACTGTCCAGGCAGTGAAGTGTCTCTGTTAATTCTAGAGTTTTGGAAGTTGCTTACAATGCACTTCCTGTTTACTTAGGCAATATTATATCCTTCTGGAGTCTTTGATGGAGTTGAAGAATAGATAGTTATAATTATAGTTTTCCTTAGTTATGATAAAAGATAAAGTAGATATAAATATTATAACTGTAATTCCTTCTTGATAACTTTTTTACATATGTAATTTTGCTATGTTAAAGTTAAAACCTTTTATATTTAAATAGAAAAGGGAAAATGGTGTCGGAAGTTCTGTGTATGTGTTGCTTTTATTAGTTAATGAATAAAGAAGCTGCTTTGGCCTGTGATAGGGCAGACTATAGCTAGGCAGGAAAACTAAACTAAATCCTAGGAGAAAGTAGGTGGAGTCAGTGAGAAGCCATGTAGCTGCCAGAGGAGACAGATGCCCTGGAACTTTATCCTGTTAGCCACTATCATGTGGTGATTCACGGATTAATAGAAATGGGTTAGTTTAGGATGTAAGAGCTAGCCGGAAATACACTTACGCTACTGGCCAAACATTATTGCAAATAATATAGTTTCTGTGTGATTATTTCAGTCTAAGTGGCAGGGAACAAACGAACAGCCTCCCCCTAAAACAGAAAATAACATTATTTACTCTACTTAGCTAAACCCTGCCTGCCAAAATGGACTGATACCTCTGAGTTATAAATTAAAATATTCCTTTACCTGTTTAGGTTGTTTGTGGAAAATATTCGCTCACAGTCATACAATATACCCAATACAGAAAACTGACTTCAGACAAGTAGGGTTCATTTACTGTCTATTTGATGACATGGTTCACAAATATTTTAAACTTTTCTTTTTCTTTAGAAGGAATTTGGAAAGGTTTGGAGAAGCCAGATAAGAAACACATGGAATGCTATAACCAGACCTTAGTGGGGATTCTCTAAGAAGATCAGAATACCCATGAAAATAATACAGTACAACATGTGCTCTTGAGAACTGAAGTGGGGGTGAGGATTCTACTAGGCACTGAATGAGAGGTCTTTTAGCAAAGAACTTATCTACTTTTTGTTCACATTCCAATATTTTATATGAAGCTAAAATAGGTGGGCTATAAATATGATGGAATATATCTCAAAGCAACTCAGGTTAGTAGGTTGCATGGTCATTGCTTACTGCTTTCAATCAGATTTACAGTGAGAATTGGAAGAAAAAAAGAGCAGGAAAAAACCTTAAAACTCAAAATTTAAAACAACTTGTAATTTAGTAAGAAAGAAAAGATAGTATAAAGTTAGGACCAAGGGATATATGGCATCTATAAAGATTGGTGCCATTTAAATGAAGCTAAATCCAGGCACAGCACCACACACCTGCAATTTCAGCAACTGGGAGGCTGGAGAATAGTAAGTTACAGGTTAGCCTGGGATACAAAGTCAGAATCTGTGCCAACTCATCCACCACCCCCCCAAAGAAGAAGACATTATGACAAGAAAGTTATGATGACAGGAAAGTTCTTTGAGGATATCACAACCTCAAATATATAAATGAGTAAACATAGTTAAAAGTCTTTTTCTTGAGAAGAGAGGGCCAGTGCACCTTGTTGGCATAGCATTGGGTAGACAGGATTAATTTTATTTTTCTTAGCCACACAGTTGCTCAGAGGAAATTGAAATAATGAAGCAAGAGGGCCTGGAAACTACTTGGATTGATGGCAAACCTTGGTATTCTGTACATGATGCTAGTTGTATGCATGCAGAATGTAACTGTCCTGGGTGATATTGATTTAAACTTAAGTTCAAGCATCTATAAGTGATCAGGAATAATGGAAAAAATCTTTGGTAGACATAAGTAAGATTCATCCTTTAATTTTGATCCATTTTTGAAGGGATCACAAGAGATGAAAAGTAAACAAATAATTATTTACACAAGTGGAACTCCTTTCTTAAAACATTTTTCTTTAAACTATTTTTTATTAATTCTTTGAGAATTTCATGCAGTGTGTTTTGATCATATTTGCCTCTCACTTACAACTCCCATTCTTTATCTACACAACTTGTGTTCTCTTAAAAAAGCTTAAACCAAGTTGTACTGCTTATTGCTTTGGGGGACATCTCTTGGAATATGGCTGACCTACCAGAGCATCTTGCTCAGCTGTAGACTCTGTGTTAATTATCACCTGATGCCAAGAGGAATTTCTCTGATGAGGACCAAGAGATGCACTAATCTTATAACAATAAGTCATTGGGTGTCAGGTTAATACTATATTCATTGAGTAGAATAAGAGTAACAAGTCTACTCTTAGAGTGTAGGAACTACCTAGTCACAACAGGTTCTTAACCCTAATAATGGTTTGGGTTCTATCTTGTGGAGTGGGTCTCAAATCAAGTCTGAAAGTGGTTGATTACTCCCATATTTGTGCCATTATTACACTAGTGGGTATATCTTGCCATGTTAATTATTGTAGCTTGCAGTGTTCACAACTAGGTAAGATGCATGGCTACTTTTCTTCTCTGTGTAGCATGCATAGCCTCTTTCAGCATGATGAGTGCTAGTCAGTAGGGCTGAAGATTCTAGGTGAGTACCAGATTTATTTCTCCATATTGTATGACTCAAGTATGTGGAATCATCAGCAGTAGGGTTTTACTTTCACTTTTTTGAGGGTAACCAATAGTATTATTGGCAATATCCTATTATGTTCGGGGTCAATGGAACCCCACTGACCAACAAATTCAGAAAAGATAACATATTTCTGGTCTTGAGATTTTCATTTGTTACCCTATAATATCTACTAAGAGCACTGCTTCCCTATTATAAGTTAATTCGATTAAACTCATGTGTATGCATATGCATATATTTTAGGATGCTTCTGCAGTTGTATGGTTCCATAAGACTTATCTCCCCTCCTATCTTGTGTTCCCACCTCTACCCCATTTAATCTTTCTTTTCCATTAATTCAGTTTCCCCCTTTATTCCACTGCTTTCTATTTCCTGTCCTTTGAAATCCCACCTCCATGACCCCTAGTAGTTTCTTGATCTTCATGAGTATTCCAAAATAAAACCTATAGCTTAAGATTCAAAGTTAACATCCACAAATGAGAGAAACTGTGATATTTGTCTTTCTGGGTCTGGGTTACCTCACTCAGAATAATTTTTCCTAGCTCTCTTTACCTGAAAATTTAATTTTTTATTAACTGCTGAATAATATTACATTGTGCAAATGTATCATATTTTCATTTTCCATTTATTAATTTATGAACATCTAGACGGTCCCTATTTCCAAGATATTGTAAATAGAGCAGACATAAACAAGGCAAAGCAAGTATTTCTGGTAGAATATAGAGTCATTTGGGTCTATGTCAAAGATTGATGTAGGTGGATCTTGTGGTAATGCTATCTCTTTTTTTGGGACCCTCCCCACTGATTTCCACAGTGATTTTCACACTTACCAGCAATGAGTAAATGTTCTCCTTTCCTCACATCCAAGACAACAACATTTATCATCATTTTGATGTGTGTATCTCTCCTCTCTCTCTCTCTCTCTCTCTCTCTCTCTCTCTCTCTCTCTCTCTCTCTCTCTTTAAGATAGGGATAAGAGTTCAAAGTAGCAGTTTTAATTTGCATTTCACTAATGGCTAAGGATGATGACCACTTTTTAAAATGTTCACCAGTCATTTCTATTTATTTTTTGAGAGCTTTCTTTCTTAACCAAAAGAACGTTTCACAGTTTTTTCTCTATCACATTCCAACTCGTTGGACATAGAAAATTTAGCTCAAATTAAAAAGAAAACGAAAAAACCTTGTGAAATGCACACAGTATGATCTAATTGGTGATAAATTGCTGTCAAAGTTAAATAATCAAAGTCAAATATTCCCCAGTGCTCTATTCAGAAGAGCAGCACATTACTGGTGCTTTAGATAAGGAGGCTTTAGGGGCAAAGCTGATTTAGAGTTCATTTTTTTTGTGCTCACACATTGAGAAGAAGTGCAGGTTCAGATTATGGGACTGCATGCTTCCTAAGCACGGCTGCTTGCAGTTTTCTCCACAGAGGTAGAAGTGTTTGTTGTCACTATTTCCCTATATGTGGTAAAAGAATAGATTTTTCCCTTTCTTGAAAGCATTGCAAGGTACACATAGCAAACTGGGCAGCAAGTGGTTTGGTGGAAACTGTATGAGGTTGTGGCTTTCAATTTTCCTAGTTTTCGTTGTATTCCTGAGACCTTTAAATTTTATTATATCTATGAAAAAGGCAGGACAGAAGGTTGGTAATGCACTTGGCTGCCTCCAACTTCTCATTCTTGTTATTTTCCAGTATTTGAAAGTTCAGAAGTCTCAAAAGGCCAGTCGATTTAGGAATTATTACATTTTTGTATTTTGCAATAATAACAATATGGTTAGGTTGTGCGAGTGTTTGAGAAGCTGGAGTTTGTGTATGTGTGTGTCTGTCTATTATTCGGTCTCTATGTGTATGATTGTTTGTTGCAAGGAGAGAGGCTATTTGGTTGTTCCCAGCTACTCTGCCCCGAAATAATCACACAGAAACTGTATTAACTAAGTCACTGCTTGGCCCATTAGCTCTAGCTTCTTATTGGTTAGCTCTTACATATTAATTTAACCAATTTCTATTAATCTGTATATCACCATGTGGCTGTGGCTTACCTGGTAAAATTTCCAGCATTTGTGTCCAGCATCTCCATGGCTTCTCTCTGACTCTGCCTCCTTTCTCCCAGCATTCTGCTTAGTTTTCCTCACCTAGCTCTGTTCCCCTATAGCTCTGCTATAGGCCCAAAGCAGTTTCTTTATTTATTAATGGTAATCACAGCATACAGAGGAAAATCCCGTATCAACTGTTTGAAAAGGAACCCACACCTTTCTGCAGAACTATTACTTGTGACTTTCTGGATGACTTTTCAGGGGCTTTGTCTGTTCTAGAAATAATTACATACCAGGTGGACACAGTTAAAACATTTAATTTTCTTTCTATTTGTAGATTCTAGACACTTTGTAGGGGATTAAGATTATTCTCAGAGACTATTAAGATATTTTCACCTTTGTGTGTTTTTAAAATTAGGTTGATAATGGTGACAGTGAGGACAGTGGAATGGAGACTGCACTGTGTATTGTAGAACATTATTTTAAGACGTCTTACATTTGTTTATGCTGTGGAATGCTTCTTTTAATAATGCAAAGATGTGTTGCATTCTTTTATGTTGCAGTTGTCTAGCTCTGTGAAGCTGTCAAACTTTGCCTGTCTAATAACAGCTAATTAGTCTAATAAAGAGATGAATGGCCAATAGCTGGACAGAGAAAGGATAGGTGGGGCTGGCAGGCAGAGAGAATAAATAGGAGGACAAATTTGGGATGGAGGAGCCAAAGAGGAGGAGGATGTCAGGGGCCAGCCACCCAGCTACACAGCAAGCCTTGGAGAAAGCTGTAAAGAAAGGTATTCAGAAATAGAGATAGATAAAAGCCCAGAGGCAAAAGATAGATTGGATAATTTAAGTTAAGAAAATCTGCCTAGAAACAGGCCAAGCTAAAGCCGATCATTCATAACTAAGAATAATTCTCCATGTGTGATTTATTTGGAAACTGGGTGGTAGACCCCCAACATGCCAAAGAGTAAAAAACAAACAACAAAAATTGTGTAGATTATAACTTCTTTTGAGAGCTCAGTAGAATGCACACTTCACAACAGACTAACATTCTTTTCATATTGGATTTGTTAAGTGTCAAAGAAAAAAAAAGTAGCTACTCTGTTAGAGGGAACACCTTATTTCATGCTGATTTTGCATAGAAATTGAAAAACAAACTATTTCCCAACTTGTAGGAAGGAGCAGTCCTCTGCCACATGGGCTAAGTTCCTTCTGTTACAGCAGTGTTAGCAGGTTCCACTCAGCAGGGAGGAGAAAGTGGATGAAAATGCATGCCCATGATCTGCCATGGGTGTTGATTGTCGCTGAGTCCCCTTGGTCCTATGTCTGGCTTCTTGTTAGCCATGGATCGTTTCATCCATTCTGCAAGCTCCTGTGTGCCAGTTGAGAAGGAGCTGCTTTCCTTTGCCCCATCTATGGTCTCTGGGACCCTTCCTCTGCACACACCTTCTTCCCAGCTGTTTACAGCTGTTGTCATTTTATAAATTTCCTCAGCTTGGTTTTATTCCGAAGACTCCATCTTCCTGGAATTCTGAGGGGAGAAGGAAGTGTGTCTCTCTTCCTCTTGGATCCTCAAAGTAGAGTAGGGAGGAAGTGTATTTCTGGTATCCATTCTCCTACTCCAGACTATATAAGGATATGTGGGAGAATATGGCAGGAATCCCCACATCTAACAACCTTTTTCTTCTGTAGCTTCAGTCTGGGAAAAATTTTGAAGGCCTTTTGTTTCCATTGAAAATTGCTTTTGATTTTTTTTTCTGTATCTCATCTTTTTTTGTAGCTTACAGTGGAAGAAAAAGCTCAATGATTTGAACTAGTGTTTGGTTTATACCCACAACAAGATAGCTTCAGAAATTCTGGAAACTCATCACCCCCTAAACTTTATGGCTCTAATAGTTTAAGCCCATTATCTTCATTAATGCTGGGCCTTTTATGGCTTAATGTACTTTATTCTGAATGTCAGGCTGAACCATTGCTTCCTCATTTATGAGTTGGTTCTTCCATCCCTCAGTTGCTTTACTCCTAATAACCGAAGATTATGGGACAATGAGACTGACCTAGGTTGGAAATGTCAACCAGTGTTTAAAATGTTATTTCACTCTTTTAATAACGCCTGTCAAAACCCATTATAAAGACACTGTTGCAAGTTAACATTTGTGTGCCAATTTGTAATCCATTATCTGGAGAAATAATTTCAAAACCTTTTTAGAGTAGTTTCTAAAACTTTTATTTGTGTGAGAAGAGTCTGATGCAGAGGCCAGCAGAGCCATCTGAGGGCACGTATGTTGTGAGGTCGTGAGCTTTTGATACTAACCTGGGACCGAGTGCCTCAAGTTCTCCTCACACTTCACGAGATGTCTTCAGTTCGTTTGATTTTTCTTCTTGACATTCATCTGTGGCTAATGGACCCCTGATTGCCTTACAGGTGTCCCATCATCCTTTCAATGCTGAAACAGGCCCCTCTAATTTTAGTCTGATGTCAGCTGCTTGCTCTAACTCATGGCTTTTTCAGTCTTCAGTAAACCGAAGACTGTTCCCAGCCCCCACTTACTCCACATCCCCAGCTGGGCTCCTCGTCCCCCTGCTCTGTCTTAGTAACGCTTATCTACTCTAATAGATTATAATCAAAGTTCTCGAGTGCTTCACTTAATGAATAGCGACCATTACCACTCCACAAAATCCTGAATTCTAATTTCAGAATATTGAATTTAATAGCTTTACATAGAAATCTTTATTGGTATTTTGGGGCCAGTTGATTTCAGTTTAGCAAGGAGTTGAATATTGGAATAAATGGATTTTGCTGCTCTTGGAAACATCAAGGACATATTAACTCCAAGTAGATGAGAACAAATGTGGAAATTACAGAACATGTAGTTGCACTGTGAGTTGATTCCTTGGCTTTGGCTGCCCATTCTGCTGCCGCTGCCTCCCTGACTCACCATCTGGTCGATGGGGCAGTGTCAGTTGAAGCCAGCTTTGTCTCACTGTGCCATATTGTTTTGTTGTTTGTGTAGCATTCATTTAAGTAGCAAGGTAGAAATTAACGGCTGGAGCATGAAGTCGGGAGATGAATATGCTTTGAAACTGTGGTACGTGATACATGCTTTATGTGATCCAGAGCTGTTCAGGGGCTTGTGGCCCTGAAAAGGACAGCTGGTTGAACTTGGTTCAAACTAAACTTTTGTTACGGGAAGATGTCATTATCCCTTAAACAGGTGACCTACGGAATTAGTGCCATACTTCTCCATGTTACTGTTCTACACACACAGTCGTATGTTCACTGGGAACACGGAAGTGTCATGATTTGGAGATACTGTTTAAAAGCTGGTGACAATCATGTTTTGTGGTTTGTGTTGTGTCTTCAGCTAAAAGATATCAAAAACAGAGAGAAAAGCAAAGTGCTCATGAGGTGAAGGCATTTAAAAAAGAACATTTAACTACTCTGGGGGTTTCTAATGAGAGCCTGTACCACAAGGCCATACACCAGTCCTACAGTGGTGACTGAAGACATTAGGGCATAATTAGTTCAGTTGAGAAAGATAACAAAGAAGGGTGTGGATGTGAGGAAGGATTCTAACATTACATTAATTCTGTGTAACATTGTCTTAAGTATTCTGTCTCTTTATTCTGATTGTAACAGAGGCAAAGGCCTTTAGCAGAAATAATAGAGATCAAGGACAACTTCCATTGTGTGCCAGACATGGGCCTGATAATCTCCCTAATGTGAGTTTTATCAGAAAGATAAGACTTCTGTAAGAAAAGAGACACAAGATTCCAGCAACTTAGTTAACAGAGTTATTTAAGTTTTATAGGATGAGGGATTTAAAATAGGCATGTATGGGAGAAGTACACTGCCATTTAAGGCAGTAGAAGTAACTTACACTATGTTGATTCTTTAGGATGCTGGTTTTTTTTTTTCCATTTCCATCAGACTATCAGCATGTCTCTCTGCTTTATCTTTTAATTTGAGGAACAAAATTACTGTTTGTGACAGACTGTAATCCTGTATCGGTGGCAGGCACTCAATAGCGATTTGCTAAGTTGAGAGACTGCCTGCCTGCATGGATAATTACAAGGAAAATACAGGGGTCATGTTGCTGCAATGCTTCGTGGCTTTATATTGGCTTTGATTGCTTGTTGACTGGCTATGTTCTGGACACAACCTGATTGAGCTGCTAGAACTCTGAGAATTGATTTTAAGATCTGGTGTTTCAAATTTGTAGTAATGGAAAGGATGTGTTTGCTAGTAAAAAAAAAAGGCAGGCTATAGTCACTTAAACAATTTCCACAGTTAACCTTTTAGCTTCCTTTTAATCTCCTGTTTTCCAAATGTTTTGTTTTTCAAAGCTTTCTGTTTCTAATTGGTCCTGTTTAGACAACACCATCATGCACTAGATACTGTCATGGGGTTGCAATAACCTGCATTTAAAGCTGTTTTTATAGAAATTAGAAGAGCTTGAACACAGTTTTTTAAGAAGTCGAAGAAATTGAATTTTGGTGTGTTCTAAATGCTTATTTTATTTTATTTTTTATTTTTTGCTTGTCACTTGGTTGAAGGTGTGATTTGGGTAGGCACGACTCTTGGCACCAGTTACCTGTTTTAGCACTGAAGGTACTGAGGAGTGGGAGGGTTGTAGATCCATGAATATCACCTGCTTTGCAGATAGACATCCTATTGTGGCAGTGAACAGATTATTTCAAGCCAAGGCGGCACTGCATTAGGCAGGCTTTCCGAGCAGAGCAGAGTTGATAGAATGAGTGCATATATTACTAAAGGGGACTTAACTAGATTGGCTTTGATGGCAGGGGTTGGGTAGCCCAGCAGTAGCTGTCTACATGCTCTAGAGGCATAAAACCCTGTAGCTGCTCTATACACGAAGCTGGATTCTTCTGCAGTCCCAATTTGGCAAGGAAATCTTGAAGATCACTGGACTATAAATGGTACTGAGTCAACGAGTCTGGTGCCTTATGTCCATGGAAGGTTGCTGCAGGAGATAACTCTCTCTTTGGCTCAGAAAGATAGGAAGGCAAGTCATGTGATGGTTACTCTTCCTGCCCCCTCCCCTCCAGCTGCCAGGGCTTCCCATTGGAAGGAAGGTGATGTCTCATATGGAGAGTGGATCTTTCCTTTGGGGTCATTGTCTCACTATGCCATTGTTCTCTAGAAATACCCCAACAGGCACAGATACATTTCTCTTGTTCTGGTCAGTTCTTACTTCAGTCATGGGGATAACCAAAGCCCACCATCATAGACACTGATTTCTAAGACTAGAAAGTATTCAGTGCTGACTGCATGTGTAGAAAGGAAGGAAATAGTGAGCAAAAGCAAGGGATGAGAACAGGTATGTGTGGTGAGGGCCACTGCGACTTAAATTGGAATCCTATTAATATTTATTGTTAATATAAATTTATGATTTGTGTTCCATGACTTATTTAACTCATACTAATATTTAATAGCACTTGAACTAATTCTTTTTTAAATTTGTTTACAATAATAATTTTATCTTTTGAACTTATAATGTAGTTACATTAATTACTTCTTCCTTTCCTCCCTCCAAAACCTCCCATACATTGCCCCTTCCTCTCTTTGAAATTCATTGTTCCTTTTATTTTAATTGTTTTACTCTTTATTTTTGAGATTATAATACAATTACATAATTTCTCCCTTCTCTTTCTGGTGTGGGATTCCTCTCTGTATGCTATGAATATGTTTTATTACCATTAATTTTAATATTAATTTAAATTCTTCATTAATAAAGAAGCTAATTTGGTCTATGACAGGGCAGAAATTAGCTAGATTGGAAAACTAAGCTGAATGCAGAAAGAAAGAAGGCAGAGTCAGGCAGATACCGTGTAGCTGCTAAAGGAGAAGGAAGGATGCCAGAACCTTACCAGTAAGCCACAGCCTCCTGGCGATACACAAATTAATAGAAATAGGTTTATTTCTATTAATGTAAGAGATAAATAAAAATATGCCTGAGCTCTTGGCAAAACAGTGTTGTAATTAATATAGTTTTGTGTGATGATTTGAGTCTGGGTGATCAGGAAACAGAAGTGCAGTCTCCATTACATCTTTCCTCTCTCTAAATGCTCCCACGTTCCCTTCCTTGCTCTCTTAAATTCATGCCCCCCTCAGCAGTTGTTGTTACTTGAATATATGTATATACATAAATATTCCTAAATATAAGTTGCTCAATCTGTATGATGATACCTTTTCAGGGGTGGCCATTTGGTATTGGATAACCAATTGGTTGTGTTCTTCCCTGGGGAAGACTATTTCTCCCACTCAGCATACCTTTGTTGACTGTAGTTCTTTGTGTAGAGGCCTCATGTTTCCCCTTCCCACTTTAGCATGTCGTCATTGTCCTTGTTCAGCTCGTGTTTAGGGACTCGTGCTGGTTATCGTTTATGGGCATAGCTTCTGACATTTTTTGTAGACTACATTTCTTTTAGCAAATTTTGTAATCCTCTGACCCTTAGAGTCTTTCTACCCCATTTTATACAATGATCTCTGAGCCTTAGGTGTGGGAGTTTGCGGCGAACTCCTCGACCAGCGAGAAAGAACGACCACCACACAAGGATTCTTCTCAGATCACGCTTTACTGGAGTGCACTTGGTTGAGAGAGAACATGAAGCGAAGGGGGGCAGGAAACGAGAGAGCAGGAGAGAGCGAGAGGCGAGAGAGAATGATAGAGGGGCGAGAGACGAGAGAGACGCGAGACGAGAGACCAGAGGGGCGAGAGAGGGACGAGAGGCACTAGCGACCCAGGGGCACAATGGTGGCTGCTTATATAGGGAATTGGCACACAGGTCGCCCTGTGATTGGCTGCCACCATCAGCTGACATCAGACTGCATCGAGATAGGCCCAGGGACACTTATCCACAGCGCATGCGGGAAGCGGGGGACACACAGCTCTCAAAGGCATAGCCAAATATGGGGTTGTTTATAACCAACAAGACAGGATGTGGCGCCATCTTGTAATGGCAATCCTGTCCGGCTCACTACAGGAGTTGTGTTGTAGATACAACCACTGGTTTGGGTTCCACAATTCTTCATTTTGATTGGTTGTGGTGTTTTGTAATTGTCTCCTTCTGTTTCAGAGAGAAGTTTTCTTTTTTTAAAAAAATGATTTGTTCATCTTTATTTTATGTGCGTTGATGCTTTTCCTGCATATTTGTCTGTGTTAGGGTGTTGGATCCACTGGAACTCGAGTTATAGACAGTTATGAACTGACATGTGGGTGCTGGGAATTGAACCCAGGTCCTCTGGAAGAGCAGCCAGTGGATTTTTAAAAAAATTATTTATTTATTTATTAAAACTTTCTACCTCCTCCCCTCCTCCCATTTCCCTCCCACTCCCCCCACTCCCTCTCCCCTTCTTTCTCCAACTCCCTCTCCCCTTCTTTCTCCAGTCCTAAGAGCAGTCAGGGTCCAAGGTCTTCCCCCCTCCATCCAGGTCTAGGAAGGTGAGCATGCAAACAATCTAGGCCCCACAAGGCCAGTCCATGCGGTAGAATCAAAACTCAGTGCTATTGTCCTTGCAGCCAGTGGATTTAACCACTGACCTATCTTTCCAGACCCTGAGAAGTTTTCTTGGTGAGGACTGGGGACTATAGTTATCGGTGGGTATAAGGATAAATACTTAAAATGTGTTAAGAGATTATTCTGGGTTAATAAAGTGATGGTTACAGGTTCTCCTCCAAGAGCTATGACTTTACTGGGAAGTTGGCTAGGTTTCCAGTATCAGGTATAATTTCTCTCTTTTTGAGCAGATCTCAAGTCCAAGTAGAGAGCTGTTGGTTACCATCAAGTCACATAAGCCACTACTGCACTATTGGGTTATTGTGCCACGCTCGTTGTTGTGGTTCATGGATGTTGTAGTTGGGTAGGATTGTTACTTGCTTCCCTCTGTTGGAAGCTTGAATGGAGCTTTCATGTACCATGTAAGCTAGCCCTCAGGGAGGAGTCTTTCAGATTATATTCCAGATGGACTACTGATGGGCAGCTTTGTGAAGTACAGGGGGAGTAGAAATCAGCAGTTCTACATTCTTGCAAGTGAAGTGATGTGCTCAAAGATAAGGTAACTATCGAAACTTCCAGCCCCTGGTAATGGAGCCAGAAATGAACCCAGGTAGGGGTTTTCATTCTTTCTTCAGAAGCAGTTCAGTAAAGGGATCCAGTTCAGTTCATGGAAGCTCTTTGGACATGAGTTAGATTGGCAGGAGGTTAAACTCTCTGGATATTAAAAGCGTGTGACTCCCAGAGGTTGCCAGGATACATCTTTGTTGTCTAGGAGCCTACAACATGGCAAATAAAGTCAGCTTCATCACCATCCTGTCTCTCAACTCTATACTCATAAGATTTGGTCCTGGTTTCAATTTGTACTTCTCTGAGACTGGATTCTCATTTTGATGCTCTTATCTGGGTCATCACTTCTTTCTTCCTTTGCTTTAACTGAAATTCTTGCTTCTGGTCCCCTCCCATCACTGTGTGTTTATTCTACCCATAGAGTCTTAAAAGCCCAAACTGCGTTACTCTCTGATCCCTACTTACTGCCTGTGCTTGCCTGCATTTCTAGTACAGGCTCTCTTCTTCACTTTCCTTTCAAGATCTCTAAATATTAGACTGCTTTTCCTTGACAGGATGTGTAAGACACGTTAATTCCATGCTTGCTGCTCATCTAAAAGAACAAGCAGACATTACCTATATTATTTTAAATCCAGCATATACAGTATTAAGTTCCATTGTGCACTTTTTCCAAATAAACTTTGGTTTTTGTGATTCTTCTGCTCTTCGCCCTCATTCCACCTATCCTGCCTTGTATTCTTTAACTTTCGTCTTGTGTTATATTCGTTCCCATGACCTCTGCTCCAACATGCCTTCATTCCATTTCTTGAATGTCAGTGTTTTGGGTCATAGGACCACCAATCAATCATACAGACCCTTACTTGATCTGTTTGCTCTTTTTGCATATGTGTGATTAAAAGTTCATGATTTTTATTGTCTTTGTAACAAAATTCAGTAAGAATTGGATCACTTGACTCTTTCTCTTCTTATTGCCTACAAGTTAAAACTGCTCACATCTCTTACTAGCCAGCAGTCTCTTAGATCTGCATTAGGCTAGCACTCTCCAGTCTCAGCAACTCCCCAGTCTCAGCACTCCCCAGTCTCACAGAAAGGTTAAAACTACAAAGAAGGCTCAGTCTGCTCATCATCGCCACTCTGTTTCTGGTCACAACGTCACTCTTTCTGGGCATACAAAGAATCCTTGCTTTTCTTGTACTGTGGCACTTTGTGGGGTTGGTGCTTGCCACATTTCTTGCAGACTGCCCAGCAGGACTTAGGAATGTTGACTACATTGGCAGGAGTGATAACAGCGCAGAAAGTGATCTGTTTACTTTTATTTTCACTTTTCTCTCTTAGATCTCAATTCAGGAGAGGTTTCTCTAAACCCCTCAGTCCATATCAGTCACTCAAATAAACTTGCTATGATGATAATAATAATAATAATAATAATAATAATAATAATAATAATAATAATAGTCTTTATTTTTATTGCTATTGCCATCTTTTTTACATTCGTATGTATGATCCTATGAGTCATATAGGCTTTTCCCTATGAGCGTTGGTTCTACCCAGCTGTGCAGGGCTTCATCCAATTCCTCTTCTTATGGTTTGTGTTTGCAGCTTGTCACATAGTCTTTCAGTGACAAGTTAATAGACAGATGGAGAAACACAGAGTGAGAGTCAGGGCTGGGAGCACATTCGACCACTGTTTGTCAGTGCCTGCTCGGAAACACAGGTGCATATTAGCTTCAGCTAATGAATGTCCCTCGCCTACCCTGGAAAGCCATCTGCTTTTGGGACCCAGATTTGGAATCACTGAATATAGAGCAGTCTGAGAGGAAGGGGTCGCTTTACCCACAAGACTTTCATTTGTCCTGTCAACCAGGGATTCAAGTTTTAATCTTGTATTGCTATTGGAGGCCAAACAAAGCATTGTTCATAGGATGAAAAAGCATATTATTTCAGATACATGTGATTAGAACTCCTGTGGCTGAGTATGTATGCCCTCATTTGTTCTTCATAATAACTCTGTGGTGGAGTCAGAGGTTGTATCATAAACAGGTGAGGTATCTGTGTCTTATTGGCTATGCTACTTATCCAAGTCATACCCTAAATAGGTAGTTGTGTGGGAATTTAATTTGGGTCTTCCAACTTTGATCCAAGATCTATCTCGCCAAAACAATATGTATATATAATCTGGGAACAAAGGGTCCACAGTGGAGAAAAATGACAGACCCTAGTACCGACTGTATATAATAGATGATGGTAGCCATTGAGAAGGTGAAGAGTCTATTCCACATTGAGGAATTATATTACAACAGTGACAAAGGAATGCCCTTTCCTAGTAACCGACTCCATTTCTTTCTCATACCTATGTTGTGTAGTTCTTAACTCCCAAATCTCTCTTCCAATCATTAAATTTTCTCTCTAATAAACTACTTTCTACTAATTACTTTTCACTGATTTCAGCTGCAGAGTTTTATGCACACTTTGGGTGCTTCAATCTACTCTGCAATAACAGTGAAAGGGCATGGCATCACTGTTTTGGTCCAGTGTCATGAAGAATGCCATCTCCTTGTGTAAGTTTCAATTTTATTTAGTAGCTCTTTATAAAGGCTCCCCTGACACTTCCAGTCCTTGAGGAAGAATATCTTAAGTATTTTCTCATCATGAATGAATATATTATGATAAGTATATGGACTAAAAAAACAAATAGCCCATATCCTGTGCTCTAGTGATAATATTTAGTATAACTCCTTGCTGAAAATTTAAAAGGACATCTAAAACCTTATCAGAAGTAGTTTTTATAATATTTTATCTTTGGGTATGATATAGTTAGTCAGATAATAATTTCTTGACAAACTTTCTAACATCTCATTCTAAAATGGTGTTAGATGCACACACCCTTGACCAAGCCTCTAATTATTCTCTTAAGGTCCTTTCAAAAAGTTCAATTACAGTTTCATAAGTACAAAATTTAAAACGACTTGCCTCAAAAAGTCAAACATGTAGTTGGAAACAAAGTAACGATAATACTAAAGATTTTAAATTAATGTCACAAACTTGTTTTACTTTCACAAAATTATCTAGAAATGTATTATATATATATATATATATATATATGTATAAAATTCCAATTAATGAAACTTCTCGGGAATAACACAGGAGAAGATCTAGATGGTGGGGACTTTTAACTATACCTCCAAAGACATAGTCTATGAAAAAAATGTTACGTTGCATTAAACTTTAGTTTTCCATTCTGCCGATGACACTGCAAGAAAAGAATAAAATGTTCTGAAGATATTTGCACATGACATCTCTGATAGGGGTCTTTTATCTAAAAGGATAAAAGGTTCAGGTTTTCTTTTTGTTCTGTTGTTTTTGCCTTACCCTGTAGCCCTAAATGGTCTGGGCTCTCTATAACACTTTATGTAGCCTAGCCTGGCACTCTCCATCATGTCCAGCTAAAACCATAAAGAATTTCAAAAGTTCAATAATAGGACAAGGAACAATGCCATTAAAAAGGGGAAGAAACTCTGAATGGAAAACCCAGGCTTTACAGATGGAAAACAAGAACATGACAAAATTCTCAGCAACATATGTCATCACGCATCACGAAATGACAAATTATAGCAGCAATGTCATAGCACGTCTCCTGAGATGGCAGGTGGTGAAAATCTAAAGCACTGGCAGAATCAAATGCTGTGAGGACGTGGAGAGCAGGAGTTTTCCCTCGCAAGTGCAAAGCACTAGTGAAAATACAGCCACACTGGAGGACAGTGCGGCAGAAGCTTACAGAATAAATTAACTTTTACTGTGTGATCTAGTAACCTTGTTCATTGGCATTTACATCTTAAAGTTGATCACCCAAGTCCTCCCAAACCATCACATAGAAATTTATAGCCACGTTGTTTTTCATAAAACTCTTAAACAATTAAGCTGCTCCTTAGTAGTTGAATGGATAAATTACAGTATTTCCATATAATGAGTGATTTTTTTTTAGCTTTCTGTGGAAATGGACTGATATGACATTAAATGACATGAAGGAGCTTTAGATACATATTATGAGGTGAAAGAAGCCACTCTGAAAATGCTACATGCCATTTGACTTCAACTATATGTTGTTCTGGGGAAGGCACAGCTTTGAACATAATAAAAATATTAGTGATTTCGGGGTTTAAGAAGGAACAGTAGAATTAAGTAGTAAGTAGAACACAGGATTTTCAAGAACAGCCATGTGATTCTGTGTGATGTAATGGTGGGTACATGCTATATACAGTTGTCAGAATCCATAGAATGTACAATACCACAAGTAAGCCCTGATGTTAGAGCCATGGACATGAGGGTATAATGGTATATTAGCATTGGTTCATTGGTAGAAGCAAATGTACCACTCTTGTGCAGGATGTGGATAGTGGTGGAGACTGTATGCATGGGACTAGGGAGCATTTGGGAATTCTGCTTTATTTTGCTTTGAACCTAAAAATGCTTTAGAAAATAGTCATAATCACACATATACACACGCGCGCGCGCGCACACACACACACACACACACACACACACACACACACACATAAGAGATTTTCCCTTTCTTCTTGCAGACCTGCTCAATAGGAAAATTATGTTTTCTCATTTTAGTTTTTCTGGTTGTTCTAAGATTTAAACTATCTCTAATATTTGATAGACCAGCTTTGTGAAGTTTTACCAAACACAGATGAGGGATCTGCTTCACATTTTGATCTCTTGCCACCTCTTATCTTCATTTGATATCTTAATTTAAATGTAGCACACACCTTGAGATATCAGTGTATTTGCCTTTTCTTCTTATTACTTTGACATTGCCATGGAAACCATCTTAAAGTACTTACGTATGATGGGGGAAATGCAATAATTAAGGGCAGCACTGAGAAATAAGAGGGAGAAGCTGGTTCACATATTTTAGTGAGGTCTCTTAGAAAAGAGATGGGATGCACTGATACAAAACTATCAGGAGATATTCTTTCTTGCTTCTTGTCTCGTCTTATGGTCATAAGGAGGCATAAGTTCTTCTATGAATATTAGAGAAAGGTCCAGGATAATACCCTAAGCATATACAGTTAATGTTTTTGGTTTTATTGTAGGCTTTTTAAATGTAGCACATTATTATAAAACATTTCCTCTAATTATGTTTTCTTTGCTACTTGTATGGTTTTTATAAAATATTGTAACAGTTAAGTTGGCCATTTACTGATAGGTTGTCCCTTAGGGCTTTCTTGTAGAGTATTGATGTCTTCTTTCCTGGCATAATTTCTGTTTCTGATCTCAACTTCGCTACAGGGATGGTTCACACAGGTAGGTCTAAGTTAGCCTACTAACAACTCCCCTGAACTGGTGCTTCAAACTTAGAAAACTCAAACCTATTATTATAATTCCTTTCTCGAATTTATTAAATTTTAAGATTAAAGTGAGTGACACTATATAAAAGAATTGGCCAAGCAAGAAATTTGAAAGTCAACCTTGAATCTTTTCTTTCCTTTGTCCTACTACAATTAGTTTTCAACTCTATTGATGCTCCTCAATGTATTTTTTTTTGACAGTTTCATACCCTTTCCTCAGTCTATATTGCTGTTACCCTTACCCAAATCTCCATTGCTTCCCAGTGGGATCACTGCAGCCAATGTCCATCTTGTGTCTATACTTTCCATGTTAATGTCTCTAAAACCATTCACTGAGTTGCAACCATGCAACCGGTGTACCTTTTAAGAAATCAGTCTGACCAATGTTACTCCAACTCTCTAATATATCTTGCACGCACACACACACACACACACACACGTATGAAATATGTACACACACACACACACATATATATACATGTTGGTGATGTGTTTATTGATGTTATTAGCCTTATATATTGCTAGAAAAATTTATTTTCCTTGATTATATTATGCTTTTTGCTTATGAAGTGTCACATAGGCTATATGTTTTGCCTAGAAAATTCCCTTTACAGCTCCTTAGATGAAAATTAATTCTCATTTTTTTTTTGCAACTCAACATGAATTAGATGCCTTTCTTTGATCCCAGAAGTTTGAAAGAGATACAACTCATAGATGTTGCCAGGAAATCTTCTACTTTTTCCACTAGAATATATTTCATTCTGTGAAATAATTCATGCTTTTGCGATTGATTCAGTAGTTTGTGAGTTTTGCCTGTATCAGCGAATATACCCAAGCATGTATAAACGTGTTGCACAAATGAATATGTGAGTGACATGAGAAATGAGAAGACTCTACCCAACATTTATGTAGAGAGTTTTTGTGGGAGGCAAAAAGTAGGTGCTTTAAAGAAACCACTTATTATCTCAAACAATTTTCCAATTGCTACTTGTATTTAGAAGTGTAAAAACATGCAGTAATTTACATTCAATTTGACATATCATATATAGGCTTCTTGATGTAAATTTACTTCTTGAAAAGGGAAAAAAATTATTGGTAAAATCAATACATGTATTCAACCCACGAATGTCACTAAGATAAGGAAAGGGGGCAGAAGGACTAAGCAATCTGATGTAGAGGCAGCACCAGCTCCCTTGCCTCCCAGTTGCTTTGGATGAATTAAACATCTACATTATGTATTATGAGCAAGCCCACCTGAGTTCCCAGTCTAGGCACATGTTCTTCAGGCCTGGAAGCTACCACTTTAGGGCATAGAGGACATCAATAAAAAGTAACAAAAAAATAATTACTAACAAGGTAGATGTGACTTACTCCCTGGGAGACTCTAATAAGAGCAGAGGCATCTGTGGACACAACTGAGCACTATTGGTCTATTCAGTAGAAACATAAAAAGGGTAGTGCCCTGTTTTTAAGCATGTGTCTTTTTTTTCCCTTCTGGGTTATGTTTAGTATTTGTTTTATTTCATTCCCTAACTCTCACAAGTCCAGCGACTCCCCTGGGAAACTTCTGGAGCAGCATCTCTCATCTGTTCCTCTGTATCTAAACAGTCTTTGATGACTCAAAACATTTTGAAAACTGCCATGTGACATTTTAAAGCCTTGCCAAATTGAAGGCTTTAAACAATTCACATTGGTTGTGGTTTTTGTTAGGAGAACAGGGTGGCCTTGAGTGGCTGATTGAAAAAAAAAACTGCATATAAACAAAAATAGCTTGGTGCTTTTTCTTAGAATTCTGTAATTGCTCACTGAAATTATCCAGACTGTCTTTTTTACCAAATAGGAAGAAAAACCATGAGGACTTTTATATTAAAAAATGGAAATGACTTTAAAAAATGAGAAAATTGCTTATTGTTGTTCAAATTTTATTCATTTATTTATTTATTTATTTATTCATTCATTTATTTATTTATTTATTAAAGATTTCTGTCTCTTCCCTGCCCCCAATCAAGTCCCCCTCCCTCGTCAGCCCAAAGAGCAATCAGGGTTCCCTGCCCTGTGGGAAGTCCAAGGACCACCCACCTCCATCCAGGTCTAGTAAGGTGAGCATCCAAACTGCCTAGG
>NW_004949099.1:21957667-21958621 GCF_000317375.1 Microtus ochrogaster | reverse complement strand
TCCCAGTCAGTGGGTTGCCTTTTTGTCTTAGTGACAGTGTCCTTTGCTTTACAGAAGCTTCTCAGTCTCAGGAGGCCCCATTTATTCAATGAGGCTCTTAATATTTGTGCTGCTGGGGTTATACGTAGGAAGGAAAATTGCTCATTGTTGTTCAAATTTTTTTTATAAGAAGCTTTATTATGACACCTTACACCTTACTGTTCAGTGAAGTAGGAAAAGTTGGAGTAGATGGATTTTGAAACACATCCGCTCCCAGTGGTGTTATTGGCGGTAATGACACACCATTTGTAGACCTCAGCATATACTTTGGCCCAGCTCCTGCAGAAGATGTAGCGCTTGCTTATATCTGCAAAGGGCATGCTGCTGCCAGGGATCTGAGGCTGAGACTGGTAGCTCACACTATTTGTTTTGGAATCACTATTGAAAACCTGGCTTAGGAGCAGCTATACATATTTGCCTTAGTCTAAACCACAGGATTTTGTTAGCTGTGGTTACAAGTGTGAGGGATCTAAATGCAAGAGTTAGGGACTCCTGGTGATACAGGACTTATGTTTTTCCTCTTTTTTAAATGGTGGACAAGAAAAACAATAACCCAAGTAAAGTATCTCAGTCTGGCCTTGAGGGAATCTGTGCCGCAACCAACGGCTTAGGCTTCCTCATGTTGAATACAGACAAACAGCCATGTTAGAATCCTTTTCTTTCTAATGTACAATAGCTTAGGGTATTTAAGATTGTAGGAGTGTGTTAGAGTTTATAATATCCTATGGCCACATAGGCTTAAGTGACAACCAA
Source organism: Microtus ochrogaster (assembly GCF_000317375.1). NCBI lineage: Eukaryota > Metazoa > Chordata > Mammalia > Rodentia > Cricetidae > Microtus > Microtus ochrogaster. The sequence goes on along the minus strand of NW_004949099.1, from coordinate 21,957,829 downwards.
ACAAACACAAAGAAAGTCCTGTTGTGTATAAGCTTTTGTTTTTTGTTTTGTTTTTTTTTTATTGAGAAAAGGAAAAAAAACAAGTTTCCACCTCCTCCCAGCCTCCCATTTCCCTCCCCCTCCTCCCACCCTTCTCCCCCACTCCTCTCCCCCTCCCTCTCC